>NC_084761.1:99494291-99866656 GCF_028858725.1 Colius striatus
TGGAGGAAGACAGTGGGGAAAAGAGCACTGCTGTCCCAAGAAAAGATGCACAAAGGGAAATAAAAGCAGCAGTCAGTTGCCAACTCAGTCTCCAAGTTGCCTCTTTCCTCAAGCACCGCATTCATCTCCTCCCACGAGCCCAGAGTCGCCGTTACCTGTCTCTGTTTTTGTCCTGTCTGCCCCACTCCAAGCAGAAGGAGATCCCTGACAGGGGAAAGTGGAAATTACTGTGGTAACCAGCCCCAGCTCACACCCTGCTTTGAAGAGAAAACACATTGTCTGTCTGCCAGCCAAGTTTCCTCCCTTCCTGGGACTGTCTGTGTTGGCAACACAAACAGCAAGCAGACAGAGACCAAGAGTTTAAACAATGACCTGTGGCAGAAGGAAGGACTTTATGGCTCTTCATGAAGAGACATGTGTTTTCTCCCCTGAAGTTTCTGTTCCCTCGGTCCTTTCTTGTTTCCAGAACCCCACTGTGTCACAGTGGGCACCCCAGTGTGCCAACCTTCCTTGCACAGACACGAGAGCTGCAAAGCCCTTCTTCCAGCTGCCCAAGGGAACAGGTTCAGCTGGCAGCTGCCCCAACAGCAGGGCTATTCTCTTCTACCACCTGAGGTCTTGTCCAGGATGGTGGCAGCTGACAGAAGTGCTGGCCTCTTAGTATTGCACCACAGAGTGAAGAGGTGATCTTGTCTTGCCCAGGAGAACAGAGCTTTCTTCCTGGCTCTGTTGTTGAATAAGTCATTTTGCCTCTCCTTCTATTTCTTTAAAGGACAGGACAGTCTCCCTAAGCACCACTGTAGTGAATAACAAACATGGAGACCCAATCTCAGCCTCTTGCTGCTGTGGCAATACAATGAGAGCAATGCCTTTGGTTTCCAAAACCCTCCCACTGTTAGCTGTGGCTCTCTCAGGCCAGTTGCCCTTCTATCAAAGGGGGAATCACAGAGGAGAGCTATTCAGTCACAGTATTTATGACTCCCTAAAGTGGTTATCAGAGTGGAGCTCGTACACACCAGAGGCACCACGGCAGCAAAGACACTGGAAACACTCAGCACGTGCTCAGCAAGTGCCTGGCTGATGGGGCAGGATGGGTCATCCTCATACAGAGAGAGGTTTTAGGCACTCAGCATCACAAACCAAATCTTCCAGAAGTGGAACCAAACCTCAGCTGCAAATTTGATACTGAGTCTGGTGCATGGTGACAGTGAGTTATTGCTATTTCAGGGAGGGGAGAGGGAGGGAAGGAAAAGGGATGCTGGGGCTATGCTTGACTGCCACTGGCCTCTTAGGGAGGTGTCTATTCCCCTTCTCTCCTTTCTTCCTCACGTGCAAAATGATAGAGCTGGCTCTAGTTAATAAACTATTTGCCTTGTGTGTCTGCTCTAGGCAAGAGAGAATGGTCCCCTCATGGGGATTTCACAGACCAAAGAGCAAATGTAGGTCCTGTCTCTGCTATCATTGTCAGCTTTCATGCCATGGTAGAAGTCAACAAGGGGACGCCTTCAAAGTCCTTAACAGGTAAAGATTCATAACAGGTTGTGGCAGAGATGATCCAATAAATGAATATCCCACATGTGGAAGATTGCTTCAGTCTAGAACAGCTCAGGAAAGGTCCCTGAGATGTTCATGGGGTTTAGATCTGGAGCTAGTGGCTGAAGACAGATCTTCACATCTTCTCCCTTGATAAAGAATCTGAAAACAGTCCAACAAGAATCTTTTCCTCCATGTGCCCCAACACAGGGAGCTGCTTTGGACAGTCTACATCAAAGGAAGTGTTGTCTGACTGTCTCCCACAGCCCTCTGTTTGAAATAACCTGTTCTCACCTTTGCTTGGTTTCTGGCATGTGAAGTATGCCTGGCCCCTGGTGCTCCCCTCTGCCTTCCCAGCCACAGTGAAGGATACAAAGGGCGTGATCTCAACGTTTCCCTTCGTGCTCAGACTGATAGCAGAGAGATTAGAGGTGGAAAGAACACCTCTGAGGTCATCTCTGACCTCCCCAGGGAGCAATCCAGGATTGTTCCTTTGCATTTTATTATCTGGTGCCCTGTCCAGCTCAGCAGTAACATGACTCAAGCCACAATCTTCTCAGAGCTCCCCTAAGGGAGCAGAGTGGCAACCTTGTGTTTCTTACTGTCAGGAAACATTTCCTGATATTCAGCCCAAATCTTCCTTTCCTTGAATTCATTCTGTTTACACCTATTCTCAGACAGACCCCACCCTGGACAACCTCCCCTCCTGCGAGTTCAGACCCTTCTTGGACTCTGTCATTCTGAATGCATTGTAAAGTCAGTTTTGCTGCAGCTTCAGTTCATGCTGGGTAGCCCCTGTTTCCATACCAGAGAGCCTCAGGCTCATCAGTGCACTCCTTATTACAGCCCTGTGAGGAAAAGCACTCTTCCTTAAGGCACCTGTCCTCCAAGACAACTGGGAATCCAAAAGCATTTTGATGTCCATAAATGTCTGCTGGTGGCACTAAGCATCTTGGCTTTGATGGAAAAGCCATGCACAAATGGTCTGTAGATGAAACACCTGACTGAAAACCCTCCCTACACTTGGGACTTCCTATTAAACATGTGAGCCAGGCTCACTGACACAAACTGGTCTCTTTGGCTTGGCTGTGGATGTGGCTTACTCTTGGGTGTCTTGGTAGAAGCTGGAGGTCAGGTCTCTTTTCTACCTCCACACAGTAACAGTGAGCAGGGAAAAAGACTCAAGGGCAGGCTGCTCATGCACTCAACTGGTGACCAAATGGATGGCCCAATTCTGCTGGGCTGCTTTGTTGGGTGAGCCCAGACACTAATTATCCTGATGCATTTTCCTAAATGCATGGCTCTGCATGTGTTGTCCTCTTAAACCTTTGTGGTGTTCAGCTTTTGCTGCTTGCTGTTGTACAAGGAGCACAGGAATGAGCCAGCTTTTGCTAGGGTTAGAACTGGGAAGCAGGGCACAGAGGAAAGAGAGATGAGAGCTCACTTCTAAAAGTTATCAGCTTTAGGGTTGAGCTACCAGAACTGGGAGCCATCTGGAAACTTCTGGCAGCAGAGACAACTTTAGCAAGTGGGACAAGTGCTTCAGTGGGCAGCAGGAAGGGGAATACCAGCAAATTACAGGGAATGATCTTGGTGTTAAATGACACCTGGTCCTGTGCTGAGAGCTGCAAGGTGGCAATGATGAAGCAACATCTTTTCCTGTGCAGGAGCAAAATTCTTCCCATGCCAGGGGAATTCCCAGATAGGATCCTTCAAAATGATTCAGTTAATAGAAGCAGTATTAAGAGGCTGAAATGACTCAGAGCTTGTTGGACAGAGAACCTCTTTTTTTTTGCTTCTTGGTTGACCAACATGTGGTACTGTGGGAGCTTGGTCCACACTGGGGGCTCCCACATGCAAAGGCAATAATGGTCAGCATTATTATGAGAAAAGGAAATGTTGTCTTGGGTTTATTAAGATAATAATTCCCTGGTGGGAGCAAAGCCCAGAGCTGTGGTGATTCAGAGATGTGTATCCAGGAATGTCTGTGTTCATGCAGGCAGGTCTTCTTCATCAGCTCCCTGGAAGCTGCTTCTAGGGAAAAATAAAACAGCAATTGTGTGGTTTTCATAGAATCATAGAACCCCAGAGTGGAGGGGCTGTGAGGGCCCTGCAGAGCTGCTGCAGCCCCAGCCCCTGCTCCAGCAGCTGCCCCTGGCTCAGGGGGCACAGGAACGTGTCCAAGTGGGGTTGGAAACCTCCTGAGAAGGAGCCTCCACAGCCTCCCTGGGCAGCCTGGGCCAGGGCTCCCTCCCCTCAGCACCAAAGGACTCTCTCCTTGTGATTAAGCAGAACTTGTTGTGTTCCAGCTTATATCCATTACCCCTTGTCCAATTGCTGGACACTACAAACAGTCACCTCATCCCACTAACACTCATCTTTTAAGTACTTACAAGTGTTGATGAGCTCCTCCCTCAGTCTTCTCCAGGCTAAACAGCCCCAGGTTTTTTCCATGGCTGGCCAGTGGTTAGGATGCAGAAGTTGCTGCTCCTCTGCATATCTTTATGTTTCCAGCAATTAACCAGCCTCCCTTCACATCCCTGATTGCAAACTCAGCGTGCCATGAAGAACTCTGGCTGGCAGAGGC
This sequence comes from Colius striatus, assembly GCF_028858725.1. Classification (NCBI taxonomy): domain Eukaryota; kingdom Metazoa; phylum Chordata; class Aves; order Coliiformes; family Coliidae; genus Colius; species Colius striatus. The sequence continues at coordinate 99,498,412 of NC_084761.1, forward strand.
CAACTGTTCCCTGGGACAACAATGTCCAGCCAGGCTCTCCTGATGAGCTCTGGTTACTCTGGGGATGCTCATACAATGCTACATTAAAAAGAGTTGCTTTGTTGGTGGGGAAATGATCTTGATGACCTTAAAGGTCTTTTCCAACCATAATGATTCTATGATGAAATGCATGGGCAGCTGTACTCAGATGCTTTCAGGGTGGGTGAACTCACAGGGGAGGATGGGGTGAGCAACCTGCTTTGGGCACTTGTAACGTGCTCTGTGCAGTCAGCAAGAAAACAGACTCCATCTGGTGTAATGGGCATGCAAAGCAGCAGGGAATACAAGCTTGCAAGAGATCTCAGGAGGTCACCTAGAACATGTCCCTGCTCCAAGACACCACCAGCTATGGCATCCTTAACAGATTGTAGCCTAATCTGTTGCTAAAGGCCTTCAGAAATATCTTCAAACCCCCCTTCTGTGCAGCTCTGCTTTGCTGTACTATCAGGGAGCTTTGTGTTGTGGGACCTGGGACTGTTCAACCTGGAAATGAGAAGGCTGAGAAGGCACCTGATCAACACCTAAAGGGTGAATAGCAGGGGGATGAGGCCAGTCTTTTTCTGTAGTGCTCAGCAACAGGACAAGGGGTGATGGACATGAGATCAAACACAAGAAGTTCCACTTCAACACAAGGAGAAAGTCCCTTGGTGCTGAGGGGAGGGAGCCCTGGCCCAGGCTGCCCAGGGAGGCTGTGGAGGCTCCTTCTCAGGAGGTTTCCAACCCCATCTGACACGTTCCTGTGGGACCTGATCTAGGTGAGAGCTGCTTTAGCAGGGGCTTGGGCTGGAGGAGCTCTAGAAGTCCCTTCCAACCCCCACCATTCTGAGACTCTTGCCATCTGATTTTACTCTTGCTGCACTGGAAACCCAGGTCCTGTGGATTGAGAAAACAAGTGATTCCTTTTCCCTCTGTAACAGCATTTTACAAGACAGCTCCCATCATATCACCTCCCCACCTCTGTTTCCTTAAGGTTAAAACACCCTGCTCTTTTGGTCTGCTTCCACAGACTGTAATTTCTAGACCTTTTGCTTCTGCTTGCTTCCTTCTGGCCACTCTCCAGTTAGTTCAGGGCTTTTTACAGTGCAGCACCCAAGCCTAGACAGGGGTGTCACAGCCAGTGCAGAACAGAACACAGTTGCAGTGTTATTTCATAGACTACCTTTACTGTTTACAGACTGAGTGTGAGGTTTGCACGCCTTAACATTACAACATTGTTGACTCCAATCCAGCTTATGACCCTCACTGTTTCCCCCAGATTCCCTCCTGCAGCCCTGCTGCCAAGCCAGACCTCCCCCTTCCACTTTCTGTACATGGAAAAATGATTATTCACATTTTTGTCCCTAACCAGCTTCATCTTCTTCTCTTTCCTCCCAGATTCCCTCCTGAATTTGTCAAGCTCATTTGGAGTCCTAACCCTTGTGTCTCATTGCACTCTAGCCTGGCTTGCTTTGGTAACTGTGGTCTGTTTGTTAGTGCCCATCTTCCTGGGCATTAATGAAAATGTTGAGTAGCCTCAGGCCTTGGATAAACCTCTTAAATCATTGCACTTGAAACCTGCAATCTCACAGCTCTATTATTTGGAACTGAACTAAGAACACGGCACTAAAGCAGAGGTGTGAGATCTCCTGTGTGCTGAGCCCATTGATCTGTCAACGAGAGAAACGAGGCTGGACTGAGTTATCCTGCTCTGGACAGATCTGTCTTGGCTGGCAGTCAGCATCTTCTTGTCTTCTGTGTTCACAAAGAGTTTGTTTCCTTTACCAGTCCAGGAATTTTCCCAGGAAGTTGACCTGGTGGACCCTTGACAACTGTTCGTTGATATAGGAGACGTAGCTGAGTGTCAGCTTGGCATTCCCAGCGTGCTACATGGGACCTGGGATGACAGAGAAGATGATGCAGCTGCTAAGAAATTGGAGGAGGAAGAAGAATAAACTGGAGGAGGAGGTGGAAGAAAGAAACATGCTTGTTCTGGTTGGGGCATCACTTTTTTCTGTTGTACCCAGTGCCAGGATGAGGGGTGATAGGATGAAGCTGCAACACAAACAATTCCATTTGAAACATAAGGAAAAACTGGTTTAGGGTGAGGGTGAGGGAGCCCTGGCCCAGGCTGCCCAGGCTGGGTGTGGAGGCTCCTTCTCAGGAGGTTTCCAAACCCACCTGGACACGTTCCTGTGTGACCTGATCTAGGTGGGACTTTCTTTGGCAGTGGAGTTGGGCTGGATGATCTCTAAAGGTCCCTTCCAACCCCCACCACTCTGTGATTCTGTGATTCAACAAAGTGAAAGAGGAGGGATCAATTACTTGAGACACTAAAATCAGTCTTCTTGAGCAGCTGAACAAACAGAAACTGGTTTTCTAAGGATTTCTGTCTGTCAGACGCTTGACTTTTGTAAAATGTTCAGTTATTTGTGCACAGATCTGCAACATTCCCTCCTTCTTTCTGCTCCAGCCTTCCTCCTCTTGGCTCTCTAGCTAACAACACATGGGCTGTCAAATGTGACAGTAGAAACCCCCTGTGGACACCCACAGCTTAACAGTCTGTGAGTGTATGAGAAAAGAAAATGCCATTGTGTGAACAAGTGAGACAAATTCATGACTGTGTGAAACTCACTCCTGCAAAATTAGTGGGATGTTCATTGCCTTTGGTAGCTCTTCCCATGCATAGAGTCATGTTTATGTCCAGCAAAGCTTTCTAACAGAAGCTGATGTAAGCACAGGCTGTAATTTCCCAAGCCTAATTAGGATCTGGCTTGCTTTCTCCTGAACACAGGTTGAGGTCTATCAGATCTCCACAACAGCACCTGCTCAGCAACTTTGCTGGAAAGCTCAGTCTGATTTCTATATGGAGCAAACTCAGAGCTTCAGGGTGGTGAGTCCTTTGCTGATCTCAAGACTTGCTTTTTCCACCCCACGTCTGCAGTTCAAGCATCCCCAGCAAGGCCAAACTTGTGCAGTCAATGTCTGTGTTGTGATTGCCATGCACACCCCCAGTGCTCTGGGCTTCATGTTTTCATTTAATCATGGCTTTCTTGGCTTGGAATGCTCTTGGTGTACTGGAGCTACAAAAACATGTTGATATCCTTAGATTTAACCAAACAGTTTGGCTTTGCCCTGACTTTGAGGCAGCACAACAGGAGACTCCACTCTAAGTGAAAGCAATTAAGCAGGCATTTAAGGAAAAAAAGGTGAGTGAACTTTACACTGATCCTGTCCTCTGGGCTCCTCTGGTGTAATCTAAGCTGCTCAGGGAGTTTTGGCTGCTGTTTGCATGCATTGCTACTGACTGCAAGGCATCAGATGGAAATGAAGCACCTGGGCCTAAGACTTTCCAACTGAGTTTCCAAATGCCATCATCTCAGAATCTCTTACCTGTCACAGCCTGAGGACAGCTGTGTCATCAGATTGCCACAGTTGCCTCCTGATTTTCCCCCTTGCTTGCTCCAGAGCAGGCTTCTGGAGGTAAACTCTGACACTTCAAGATGTGTGGTGGCAATCTGCAGCTCATAGGCCCTCCTAGACCGTGTGGGAATGTGATTGTCAACAAAAATGAGTTAAAACTGGGTTTTCTTGGGGTAGTGTTTGAAGGATGTTTTGATGTGAATTACAGGAACAAGTCGGGCTTGAGGAAACCTGACGGTTTGGAAAGTGCTCAGGGACTAAGCTCCAGACAACATTCTTCCATATTCATGGAATTTCTGCTCCCTTGTTTGCTACCATAAAAAAACAAGAAAGAGGAATTACTCACATTGTCCATCAGGCTTCCTGAATTTCTGCTGGAATTTCCAGGAAACTGGGCAACCCAAAGGGCTGGGTAACATCACAAGACTTTCCATGCCTGGGGCTAGAAGGTCAGTTGGTGTTCCATGGAAGCCATGGGACTTGTTTCAAACAACTCCTGGAAAGAGAAGGTCTCTGTCAACAAACAAACGTGTTGCCCTGGCCAACACTGGCTTTTCTGTGCTTTTAAGGCTTGATCAGGGGAAGAGTACGTGAGGGACGTGGGGCAACTAGTTACAGATCCTTTTGGAGTGGCTCTGAGATGCTGAGTGAAAGATATTCAGAACATCTTAGTATCAATGTGCTGGGGCAAGCAGAGATCATAGAATCACAGAATCAAAGAATGGTAAGGTTGGAAGGGACCTTTAGAGATCATCCAGTCCAAGCCCTGCTTAAATCCATGTAGGCAGGCAGGAGCTTACGCTGCCTTGGTGGCTAATGATGGCCCTGGGAGGTAGCCCTGTCTTGACATGGCTGTATATCCAGAGGATTGCCTCCCTCCTATGTCCCTTCTAGCTAGGACACTGTCTTGCCTCTTGCTAACTACCTTTGGAAGGAGAAAGTGTGATCGTGGTCAGAACATTTGGATGCATCATTCGAAGCTGAAAAGCCAATGAAAGTGTCTTTGTTGCCTCTGTCTTTCTCCCTAGAAATTACTTTGACACCATAACAAAAATCTTATGTCATTATTTTGTTCTATAGTGCCAATATAGTACCAATCCTCAGCCAGGACAGACCTTAGTGCCCAGAAAGGTGTTGTTTCTCAGGAGCACTGTGTCACTGTGTGGATGAGTCTGGAAGAGATCCCACCCCTTTAGATCCACACCTGTGGGAAATCAGTCAGCAATCAGTAGTGTCTGCAGGGAATGAGACTCCAAAGCTCTTTTGGAGAGCTTTTTGGAATTAGAATAAGGGATTCAACAGCAAAAGCTGTCTGGTTCCTGTGGTTAGATAGTTTTAAAGCCAGTGGCAGTGGCTGAGCTCTAACTCCTGTCACTATTAACTATCAAAGCCAGAAAATCATCGCTCCTCCTGAGATAACAGCAGATAAAGTGTTAGGGCCTTCCTCCATGCAGGCTTTTGGTGAGTCTCAGTATCCTTCCAAGGAGAATGAGAGAAGACTTTCTGATAACCTTGTGTACCACTGGGAGAAGGGAATGGCAAGGACTGAGTCTCACATCCCACATCTGAGTCTCACATCTGAGACCCAAGGTCATACTTGACCGTGGCTTCCTGTGTCCTAACCAAGTGGTTGTTTTGCCACATGGGAGGGGAGGAAGGTGATGTGATTCTCCCCTGTTCTGGACATAAAATGTGTAGGCATTTATTTACAGGAGAGAAAGAGAACTTAAGGGTCTCAAGTTGAGAGAGATTTCTCCTTTCTCTACAGCAGAGAAAGCTTGGCAATACATCCCTGTCCTCGGTGTGTTTTCTGGGCTAATGTTGCATGGATCCCTTGTCACTAAATTGGCTTTGGGGATCACATTTTGAAGCCCTTCACTCTCTCTGCCAGTTGCACTGAGACTTTAAGAGCTGAAATCCCAGTTCTGGAGTCCATTCTGGGGACCAGATAGCTTAAATGAATTCTTTTGCCACATCAAGTGTGTGATGCTCCTCAGTGATGGATGATACACAAATGCACATGGGAATGAACATTTAAGAACTGGTTCCTGTGGTTGTATCTCTTTCCCTAAGCATCCATTGCTGGGGGGTGATTGCTATAGACTGAGTTTACTTTGGCTCATGGTAGCTGTCCCTATGGAAGAGTCTGGCAAAAGTGGCACCTGGAGAAGCACTGAGGACTTTGTAGTAAAACATTTGCACTCAGCACATTGCATCTATGACTGGTGTAAGAACTAGAGGAGTCTTTGTGGAGAAAGAACATGACGGGCTTTTAACTGAACCCAGAACCTTGGGATGTTTATAACTGGCCCCTAAACTCCTGTAACAACAACCTTCTGTTAATAGCTGCATCCCTTGCAAGGACATTATGGATCTTACTTAATATTTCATCATTAAGATGTCTTGGTCAAGGCTGATTAGGGTTTTCATTAAAAGAAAGCATCACTTCTGTGCGACCTAGGTGGAGCTGCTTCTTCAGGGGGGTTGGGCTGGGTGATCTCTAAAGGTCCCTTCCAACCCCTCCCACTCTGTGATTCTATGGTATATTTGTGTGCTTGTTTGCAATGCAATCTGGTAATGCCATTTTTGTTTGCATTATGTGCTTTTTCTGGGGAAAACCAGCAAACAAACAGAAATAGCTGAAGTGTAAAGTGGGCTGTCCTTTATCCATCCAGCCTTGGATGTGAGGTTTGTCCTGTCTGCCTACAATCCCCACTTATGAAAACAGATCTGCTTTCTGTTAGCAGGATTGACCCCTCTTTCCTACATGAGTGGGTTACAGGAGGGCCTTGGATTTGTCCTTGCTGATGACAGATGATTAAACTGGCAGAGTAGATGGCAGCATCTGCTGCCAAGGCTCCTTCCAACCCCATGAACCTGGCTGCTGTTACAAGACCTCCCCTCCTGTATGTTGTTGACTCCTTTGTCCAGTTCAACAACACATGACTCATGAGGGGAAAAATCACTGCTTCTCCCCAGGAGACTCCTTTGCAGGCTGACAGTTTGTCTCACCATTGAGAAATGTTTCCTGATAATTCCACTGAAAGTTTCCTCTGCTCCTTTTCGGCTCATTCCTCCTCGATAACAATCTCACGTTTATATTTAGTGTTGGAGCATTAAAATCCCACCTGACCAGCAGAGTGAGTGACTCTGAATAGTACTGAGATCCTGAAGAAAGACTCCCCCTCCCTTCCTGCTGTATCAAAGACTCCAAGGACCTCAAAAGTCCTTCTCAAAAGCAAGGAAAGAAATCCTTTGTAAAAGGAAAGGATGCACTCATGCCTTGTGCCTGCTGCTGGAGTGCAGCAGCTGTGCTCACTAACACTGTGCAGGGATCTAAACCAAGAGGTAAACCACAATCATTTATATCTCACAGGAATTGCTGGTGAGAACTGGGGTAAAAAATGTTGTGTTGAAGAAGGCCATTTCCCAGAACTGGCAAGGTATTTCACAGCATTGTCATTACTTTAGCTTTAGGTTATACATAGGGATTTTATTCTAGTGTAGCCTTTCCACTCTGCTGACACGAAGAGGATGAAGTTGAGTGGAAGTTAATTGACCCCAGGATAAAGAGCTATAGGCCAATTGCCAACCTGAAGTAGAAGAAGGATACTGGGGTAAATGGAGGTATAAAGAATGGAGGCTGTAGACCTATGTGCACTGCAGAGTGCATGAGAGTCACAGAGGCAGCACTGGGATGTTTTAAGGTGTATTGTGAGTCATTCCCAGCCCTGCAAGGGACATGATCAAACACATTTTTATGCCTCTCATTGTTTAGATGCTGATTATCTGGAAGCTCTTTCTTGGGATGTCCCATAAACATCATCCCATCTGGCCTCTGTTGGGGTCAGAAGCAGGAACGGCACTACCCAGCCTCTCCATGCAATAGGAGTGATGCTTTGGGATACATGATAGTCATACCATGGCATCTCTCCTTGCATGCAAGACAGAGATTGTCCTGTGGGCATTCAGAACCTGTGCATGAGCAGGAGCACAGGCAGAAACCCATCCATGGTGTCCAACCCCACCACTATGGAGGGCTGAAAGTGCCCATGTCTTAATGCTTCAAATTAGATCACCTTGCTGCAAAGGACTGCAGTCTCCACTTGCTCTGCTCTCCCTTCTGCTTCCACATGGCTTGTTCCTCTACATCACCCATCTTCAGTGGTTCTTCTTACTTGGTTCCACACCATTTTCTCATCTTCCTTCTGGTGTTGATTATGGATGCATTGCTTGAATACCTTATGTTCCTTCAGCTGGAGTTGCCTTCATTTCTTTCACACTCCATGGACAGAGAAACAAGAATAAATGTGCATTATAACCCCTACACCCTTCCAGCCTGTCCTCTGCAGTGCAAAATCAGCTGTGCAAGCTCAAGACCATAGAATCTGTTTTGTTGGAGGTAGAAAGAGGGAGAGGATGGGTTTGGTTTGGGCATTTTTTTTGTGGCATCCTTGGCTTCGGCAGAAAAAAGCATTAAAAAGGCTGCTCTACAGAACTTGAATGTGCCCTGAAGTTGAAGTGTAAACTTTCATTTTGGTTCAGTGAAGCAAAACCAAGCTGTCTGATTCAGAAATGTCAAAACATAAGGTTTTTCTCTGAAGGATTTCAGGGCTGTCTTTTCCCCTTCCCCCCCCAAAAAAGGAGAAAGTTAAATATTTGCATATGGAGCATATTTCTGTGTAATCGCACATACAGAGAGAAGAAGAGCTTAAATTTCATCATGACAGAGTTTCTCACAGGTGAGGAGTTCCTGGTTGATACTAAATTTATGGTTTCCTTAATAATGAATCACCTTTCTTCCAGACAAGGAAACATGGCCTCAGAAAATTGGAGTGACTTACCTGAGGTTCTCAAGATTGGATTCATTTCTGGGCTGTGTCAGATATCTTGGGGCTCTGGTACACAGGCTGCAACAACTGGTACAACTCAAATTCATGAATGATGGCTAAAAGTGGTGGGAGAATCCCAGGACATACAATTGCATTCATCTTCTCAAACCTCCAAAGCCAGGCAGAGCCTTGCTACTCATCCCTCACTGCCTGTCACTGCTGAATGTGCATGAGAAGTCATTTGGATCCCACATCCAACTGGAAATGGCATCTCTACAGGACCAAGGAGTTTTATGATTGGGCCAGGAGTTTCAAGACTAGGAACTTGTGCACATTACCTGGAATATACATTCAGACAAGACTGACCAGTCTTTTCAATGCAATGGGCTGAGGTTATCAGTTATTTCATAGAACCATAGATTGGTAGGGGTTTGAAGGGACCTTTAGAGGCCATCCAGTCCAACCCTTCTGCCAAAGCAGATCCATCTAGATCAGGTCACACAGAAACTTATCCAGGAGGAGAGAATCCACAACTTCCCTGGGCATTGCTCAAAGTGAATGTGCATTTCTGGCTGTGGTCATAGTAGTTCCCAGCTAAATTAAGCTTCTATCCTACCTCACAAGAAGGCTTATAAATAGTCTAGAGGTTTTCCTTTCAGTGGGAACAGGGGGGACACAGGGATCCTAATACCTGGCAGTGTGCTGGCTAAATAGGAAGCACTCAGCAGCTGCCAGATTAAGGGGTTGTTTTGTCCTGCCATCAGTGTCCATCTCTCCCTCCTCAGTTCAGTCCTGAAGCAAAACCACTGGAGAAGAGGGTGGCATGTTGGAGAGAACATGGTCACTTGATGCTCTCAGGACCAAGAAGGAAGAGTGGGTAGATCTGATTGGGCTAACAGAGACATGGGAGTTCACAGCAGCGTAGCAGAAGCAGGAGTGTGAAGTGACAGCAGTCAGTTTTGTTGTATGGCTTTCTAAGTAAGTGTTGGCAGTGTTAGATTGTTCTCCTTTCGAGTTACTATATGTCTTGTTGTGTCTACACATTTTGGGCTCCTATTCTCTAACCAGTGGCTGTTTTGGAACGTTTTTAGACTGAGATTTGGCTCCATGCCCTGGATAGATAGAAACCATGACACCAGAACACAGCTGAGCCCCAGTGGAGTTGTCCTCCAAACAAGAGAAAACCATGACTTCATCTCGCATCTGTTGCCTTCTGTATTTGACAGCAACTCAGGCAGCCACCTCCTGCAAACACAGACCTTGCTCAAATGAGAAAACACTGTCAGTTTGCTCCCTGGGTTCCTACTGAGGCTTGGAGGAGTTTCAAACCAGGGATCATGGCCCTCATTTGACCGTCATTTGACCAGAAAAGATTCCCCTCCTTCAGGCCAAAGGTGTATCTCCTCTGCAGCCATGCACATACTATCTTAGCAAGAATTTTCAGAGCTGCATCATCTGTCATTGAGAAATCAAAGGATTCTGTTGGAAGGTACCTCTGGAGGTTGTCCAGTCCATTCTCCTGCCCAAAGCTGAACTAGCTTCAAAGACAGAGCTGAGGATCTCCATCCACTTTGACCTAACACCTTCAATAGCTCTACTTCCCTGGCAATGGTGAGTTCGAGGGAGGTTTGTCCAAACTGGACCACGAGCTCCCACTGTGCTCCCCACAACTGCTTCACCCTTAGCAACGAAAGCAACAGGTATTTTATCACCTGCCTGGTGGAACAGCTCAGAAAATGCCATGCATTTCACTTTTCCTCCCTTTCCTGACACACCATTGCATCACTCTCCTCAGCACAGTAATTAAAACCCCCATTTTAAATTAAACCAAGGTAAATCAGTGTTTTCTTCTTCACTTCTTTCTTGCTGTTCAAATATCCAACCAAGCCTTTTACACCAGGTCAAACACTGGAGCAATTGGCTTCAGTTCTGAGTTTCTTTCCATAAAAAATCTGGGCAATTTAAACCAAAACAAGCTTTTAATGAAACTTCTGAATGTCCATAATTCATCACCAGAGCTTTCAAAGAAGTATTTTCAGCTAGTTTCAAATAAAAAGTCCAGAAAGACTGAAATATGTTACATTTCATTAGCTTTCCTTCTGATATATTATATATGCAGCTGTATCAGTTGTGATCCTTTAACCCACATACCACAGGCATGACTTTTTAAGGTGCTGGCTTCACAAAGCTTCCTTTCCTTCTGCTCCTCCATCTCCCTTCCTTGCATTGAGACGATCTGCTGAAGTAGAAGTGAGGTTCTGTTGTCATCATCACTGAGCCCACGTTGGCTCCTGTTCTAACACCCCCAAAAAATCTAGGCTTGGCTTCATTTCACCTCAGTTCCTCCAGCTAGGGGAGGATCTGACACGAGAAGCCTTGCTGACCTCACCTTCTGTGCCACTTACAATCATGGAATCATTTCCATTGGAAAAGACCTTTAAGATCCCCATGCGCAAAACTATTTTGATGGAGAGAGACCTGCAAAAGCCACCTGAAACCTGTGTAAAGGCTGAATTGCCTTTTGTAGTGTTCACTGAGAAGACATGGTGTCTGAATGAAGATCTGCATCAGATCTCTCCAGCATGTCTGGACTTAAATGAACCTGGTAGAAATCCAGAAACTCTTCTTTAGATTAAACATCTTGGCCATACCTATTTCTGGTGGTTGATAGGGCTGGGACAAAGGCTGGACTCCATGAGCTAAAGGTCTCTTCCAGCTGAAACCATCCTATGTTGTCTTGTCCTTTTCACTTGTTGCCAGGCTGGTTGGGATTCAACTCATTTATTGATCCCTTTATCCACGTGGTTTGATTTGTCTGTTTAAGCTGCTTTGAGCACATCTCAGTTCACTGATGAGCTACAGGAAATTAATCTCCAAGCAGATCACAACACCTTCTCTATACAGGAATGTTGTTTTATCCAAACATGGGAGAGGATGGAGTATGGAGAGACCTGTGTGTCTTCACAGGATGCTGGAACTGGCATCTGACCTGTGGAGTGACACAGCTGTGATTCCTCGAGATCTGTCTTGAAAGATAAGGTGGCATTTCCTGACACCAAAATGAGATCAGGAAATGGAAGAGATGATTATCTATTTGGCCAAGTTCAGGACAGAAAGATGATGTGTGATGATAAACAACACACGGCATCATCACAATTCCAGAGGGGTCAAATTGCATCCCAGACCATATCAATGTTATGTACATACACTTGGAGACCACTGCTGTAGTCTGGCACCTACCTGGTCTCTACCTCTTCCTCATGGACTCAGGATGCAGCTGGAACTCTGAGGCTGTGCTTGATGCCTTCTAAAAGGCTCACTGTATGACCAGATTTAGACTGTATTTTGCATTTGCCATTTAGGAGTCACGATGCCAAACCTGACAATTCTAGCACGTGGTCTGAATGTGACCAAGTGCTGTTTGTTCTTTCTGATATGAAAGGATAACCTCCCAGTTTCACAGTCATTATGCATGACTAAGCCACCACAGATCCAGTTCTGACACAGTGCACCGTGTCTTTAGCATGTCAGGACAGTGCAACACAGTTCTGGTGTAGCATCCCTTGGCTTCACCTTGCCAAGTCGAAGTGTCTGTGAAATGCACTTCAGGGCACAGTTGGATGTTGGAATGTTAGCAGATATTTGTTCCCCCAGTCAGTGCTATCGTCCCTGGCCTGTCCTGAGTGTTTGGATGGTGCAGAGCTGCAGTGTCAGATAGCTTTTTCCCACCTGTCTCCCTCCTCACCTACTCCTCTGCATGCAGCTGGGACCCTTCACCAAAGCATTAGTTGGAGGCCAGGAGCCTGTTCAGCACAGAGCTACAGAATCTTGGGCACACTGGTTCCCAAGCAAGAGTTTTGTTTGAAAAGCTGATGGTACTTCTGTATTATTAGAAGCATCTTCCTGGCATGATGCCCTTTATTCTTTGTCTGCTAGTGCTACCAAGGAGGGGAACTCTTAATGTGACATTGACAACAAGTAACACCTAGGTTGTTTTTCATCACTGGCTCTCAAAATTGTTTCCAGGTGCTTTCATCATTCCCAGATTACAGATGGGGAAACTGAGGCACGGAAAAGGAAGGGATTTGTCAAAGGTGCAATGGTTCTTGTCCTTCTGTGCACAGTCCTCCCTTCCCAGATGTATTCATCTCCCTGCTTCATGGCTGTAGCTTTCACCAGTACTAGGGAAACCTCATTACTGTGGAAGGGAACTGAAGAGAGAGCCAGAGGTGTTCTTGTTAAACTGTATGAGCTGCTTCTGCTCCCATAAATTTACTGGAGCATGGCTAAGACAATGCCACATGGTCCTTCTCCTCTCCTCTCCTCTCCTCTCCTCTCCTCTCCTCTCCTCTCCTCTCCTCTCCTCTCCTCTCCTCTCCTCTCCTCTCCTCTCCTCTCCTCTCCTCTCCTCTCCTCTCCTCTCCTCTCCTCTCTAGATAACTGTGGTATCAACCTGCTCTAGGTGGGATCTGCTTCTGCAGAGGGATGGACTGGATGATCTCTAAAGGTCCCTTCCAACCCCTACCATTCTATGATTCTATGATGTAAGTGAAAGGTACAGGCTTCTTGTTATGGTATTTAAGACAGATTTGGGGATCTTCTATAACAAATGGGGCAAAAGAAACCATCAACAACTCAGGGGTTATTCTGCCAGAGCTCTAGCTCCCTCCCAAACCAAGAGAAGGAGGGAGTTGCATCAAAATCCCTTCTATGTAGGCTATGGATCCATCCCAATTCATTCAGCCTTTATCTGCAATGCTTATGTTGGTAGTTGGCTCTCCCAGACTGTCCTGATGAACAGGCACCTCCAGACAACAATCTTGGTATTAGAAGACAGGGAACACCCACCACAAAATGAATGTGGAACCTCATCCCCTGCCTCACACTTTTGTCAGAAGAAAGGCAACCTAGGTGTTTAGCTTCAGCCCAGCATCCTTGTCTGTTTCTTCTGGGAGAATCAATCAGGGGCTACTCATGCCTTTAACATACTGTAGAAGGATTTTGCCCCCGTGTCCAGCCTTTAACATGCACTAGAAGGATTTTGGGCAGCCGTTTTGCCCCTGTGAGCAGACACTGCCATTGCCCTTCCTCTGAGCTGGGTTGCATCCTGGCTAACAGACTGTGGTGGGAGCAAGGCACAAGAGGCAGAGCTTGTTCTCCAGGGTCCAGGAGAGCAGCGAGCAGAGCTCAGGAACGCTCACACTGTGGGTGGCCTCAGGCATCCTGTTCTCCAGGAAGACTATGGCACAAAGTCCAAGCACAGGGCTCAGCACCAGGAAATGTGGAGTTCGCCTTGACCGTGCTTTGGCCTTGGGCTGAGCAGCTACGATGTGATTCCTTTCCATTTCCCCATCTGCAAAAAAAAAAGCAGGAGAAATACTTACCCCATATGGAGGATTAAATGTTTAGGAGGGAATCCAAACTCCACTGAAGGCAATGGCAAGTCTCCCAGCATTTTCACCAGGAAAAAATGTCAGAGTGCTAAGTGTTCTGTAGCTTTGCATATGAAAGGGAAATTCTCTTTTGGAGAGCTTCAGCTACTGCCCAAAATACGAGAGCCCTGGTCACATCAGTCTACCTCCTGCTATCTCAACAGCAATCTCTCTTCATCTTTCATTTGAGAGTTTGATGTGGACTGAAACCAAAACCACAAATCAGAACATTCCTGAGCCGTTGGGGCTGTTTGAACTTCAATCTGGATTTGCATTTGCAAATGTGCTTTATCTTTATAACACAGGCCAAGCAAAATCCTCCATCTGGATGCTTTTGAAGCAGGGAGGGTCTGCACGTAAATTTTGCACTTTGAGTCCTAATCTAATCTCATCTGATCGATGCATTCTCCTGCTTATCTGTCTGTCTTGTCCACAGCATCACTTTGAAACGTGTGATCTTTGGTCTTCCAGCGAGGGAAAGGTCTGTGGGCTATTGCTGACCTTGAAAAATGTAACTCAGAGTGTGAAGTCTTGTTAGACAGAGGCCTGGATTCGCTGTGTGTGGGTTTGTCCTTCCATTGGGGAATTTTTGAGCCATCAGCAAATGACAGTAATGATAAAGGTTAAAAACCACTTGCCTAACGCTTAAACACTTTGCCAGTCGTTGATAGTCTTTTTAACTAGTCATCATCACTGGCTTTACATAGTTCCTATCGTGTTTGTGGGCATATAGTATCACCCAGTGGTAGAAACCAGCTTGGTCAAAAACCCTGCTGATGCTACTGCTTCAAAGACCAGGGGCTGAGAAGTGCTGAAACCTCCAAACCATCTCTCTCTGGCTGAAATAACTTCATTTAAAAGGCTTTGGTTTATTTTACAGTGGGGAGAGGGCAAGAAAAGAGCAATTTGCTGTTCTGCCTCCTTGGGCCGTTGTATTTCCAGCTACAGTCACTTCTGCATCTCTCCCATCTGTGCCCCTTTTTGTTTTGCACTCTCAAAAGCATCCTCACACGTTTGTGCTCGTGCTCACATGCACAAACATAGAAGCCATACTCGTAGAGTACGTGGGGCAGGTCAAGCAGGAGGATATTTTGGTAGCCAGGGATGGATAACAAGTTCTAACAAGCCCATCCACATGTGTTAAGATTAGAGTGCAGACATCAGCCGTGACTCAACAGGATATGCTGGTCCAAAGCCAGGGCTAAAAGGCTGTTACTGGCCTTCTGAATCATTAGTTGGGGGAGGGCAGGGGGGGAGAGAAAGCCATCCCTCTGTCGCCAGCATTCCCCATCTGTTTTTAACTTGCTGATGTCCTTTGGAAGGTAGGTGAACTATTTAGTTTGCTTTAACTACACAAACATCTTGGCAGAGCAACGTCTGAACGTGCACAGGGGTGGGTAGTGGCACTGCCACGATGGGGAAGCAGGGCTGGCTCTGTGATTCGGGTTATGTGGCTGCACGAGGGCTGCCAGGATGAAGGAAGGAGGCTGCTGCTGAGGTCAGTGAACCCATGCTTGCTGGGATGTGGAGTGCCTGGGCAGCTGGCTGAGACACTGCTCAACATTACCACTTCTTGGTGGTGCTGGTGGGAGAGTCTCTGTTTTCTAGCGTGGTGCATTAGGAGCTGTTGTACCTGGGAAGACTATGAAAGGGAAAAGATGTTTCCTTTCTAAGCTGGCAGCTTTTTCAAGTTCATCTTGGGAATGCAACAAGTCAAACCAGAGCCATCTCTTCTCCTGGGTCTTCAGCAGCAATAGAGCTTTTCCAACTTATCCTCTGCAGACCATCTCCTTACCTGTTTTGCCCTGGGTGACTTTATGCTGCTCCCTGATCTTACATTGGTATCACACAACTTTTCCCTGCCCACATCTGTTTGCTTCCTGTACCCAGCCTCACGATTTTCTGGCAGGGAACAGTTTGTCACCACGATGTGCCTTTTGTTTGAAGCTGCAGAGACTTCTTGTAGGAAATTAGCCTCTTGTTAGTGGCAGATGGAACATGCAGGAGCCCAAAAGCAACGTTTTTGTGGCACATCCCATCCAGGCACAGTGAAAGCAAGCTTGGCAATGAGGATGTTATTCTGCCTAGATCGCTACACCTGAGCACTGAGTTCATTTTGAGACACAGCAATTTCTTGAGGAGAGGCCACTGAACCAGGCAAATGTGTGTGCTGTGATCATAGCCTGCAGTTCTGACTCTCCTGGCCCAGGCAGCAAATTCATAGCCAAGCAGTAAAAGGCTAGATCCAAAAACCATATGACATTTAAGGGAGTCACGTGCAAGGACTGTATTTGAGCAAGATTCATTGCCTGGATAGATGTCAACTGGAGAATAACTGTGCAGGTCTCAGTTCTGCAGAGAAGCTTGGAGAGAGCTATGATTGGATTACAAAGCAATCATGAATCAAGACATTCCTGCTGTTGTAAAAAGAATCAGTTTGTAAAAAAGCATGACACTGAGTTGTACTTGCAGGAATGTACCCTTCCAGCACAATGAAACAGTTCTGCTCCAGTCAGCGTGGGTTAATCCACTGCAAGAAAGACATGGGTGAATTGGAGAGTTCATTCAGAGCGTGAGAAGGATGGTTAGAGAGATGACCTAGAAGTAAACACCAAATGAGCTTTAGTCCAAAGAAATAGGTGAAGGAAGAACCCAATTGCAAACTTGAGATACGTAAGGAACGACATGGGGAGAGGAAATAAGGTGTGTGCAAAGGTTGGATGTCACTTTAGGTTAGCCATCAGGATCACCTTCCTGAGGTTAAGGGTTGTAAAGTCCAGTAGTAGATTAATGGGTTGGTATCTCCATCACTCCATCCTTTAAGAAGATGCTGGAGCCACATCTATGGCCACAAAATTGGCAGAGGACAAACCATAACGTCTCACAATGCCCATCTCAGGTATCTGAGTCCTATGTCTAAAGAGGGATACTAGGAAAAGCCTAAGCAGAGAACCAAATCACTCAGGAAAGGGAAAGGATTTGGAAACAGGAGTCACAGCACGAAATCAAGTGATGGGAAACAGGCAGGAGGAAAAGTGCCTGAACTTAATAGCTGTGGAACAGCTTGTGGAGGACAGTGGTGGAAGCCCCTGGGCTTGAGTCATTGAGAGGAAAACCCGAGGGAATATATGGTAGGGAACAACTTTATGTTGGACAAGGGTGAACAGACAAAATGATCTAATTAGCCTTTTCCAGACTTTCTTTGCATGACTCCTCAGGATGCCTTGATGAAGACAGTGGGATTTGGGCTTGCTAAAGGAAGCCAAGTCAAACATTACAAAGCCACCACGTGACAACAGCGGTCAGCATGAGAAACGGCCACCTCCCTTGTCAACGGGTTTGCCTTCCAAGCAATCCCCTCAAACTCAGCTCATTGCCCACGACTCCTGAAGTGAACTGGAACAACAGTCACACCACTTCTCTGAAAATCACTTGTAATGCAAGGAGACACAGGAAGAGGTCTCGTGAATCATCACACCAGCTAACCAGTTAGTGCCATTGAGTACCACTTACTGTAACAGCTGCCTCAGCCAAAAGAGCCCGAGTGTGATGCTGCAAAGTGAGGTTTTGCCAGGAGCAACTGTGCCTCTTCCTCAGAGATTGCCTTCACTCACCACTTGCAGCAGGGATGCTTCAGCTTTGCCACTGAAGAGTGCTTTGATGTTTCCTGGTTCTGCTGTCCTCAGTTCATCTGAAACCACAACGTGCAAGAAGCAGGAGTTAAGCTCTGTGTCATTACCAGAAGCATCCAACCCTGCTTGTGTGAAAGAATGCCCTGGCAGTCAGCAATCAATAGCACAGTCATTATTTTTCAGGCCTCAACATGTTTTGAAGTGCATCTGGGGAGGAACAACCCCCTGCAGCAGCACAGGCTGGGGGTGAGCTGCTGGAGAGCAGCTCCAGGAGAGAGACCTGGCAGTGCTGGGGGAGAATCGACTGCCCATGAGCAGCAACGTGGGCTCGTGGGCAAGAAGCCAATGGCAGCCTGGGGGCATTGAGGAGAGTGTGGGCAGCAGGGCCAGGGAGGTTGTGCTGCCCCTCTGCTCTGCCAGAGCTGCTGAGGCCTCATCTGGAGTCCTGTGTCCAGTTCTGGGCTCCCCAGCTCCAGAGGGACAGGGAAGTGCTGGAGAGAGGCCAGTGCAGGGACACCAAGATGCTGAGGGGACTGGAGCATCTTCCTGCTGAGGAAAGGCTGTGGGACCTGGGGCTGTTCAGTCTGGAGAAGAGGAGACTGAGGGGGGATCTCATTAATAGTTACAAACATCTCACTGGTGGGTGTCAGGAGGTTGGGACAGCACTTTTTTCTGTTGTATCCAGCAACAGGACAAGGGGTGATGGGATGAAGCTGGATCACAAAAAGTTCCATTGAAACATAAGGGAAAACTGTTTGAGTGAGGGAGCCCTGGCCCAGGCTGCCCAGGGAGGGTGTGGAGGCTCCTTCCTTGGAGGGCTTCAAGACCCACCTGGACACATTCCTGTGTGACCTGATCTAGGTGAACCTGCTTCTGCAGGGGGCTTGGACTGGATGAGCTCTAAAGATCCCTTCCAACCCCACCATTCTATGACTCTCTGATTCTATGAAGTGTATTTCTTCTCACTTTTCAGATAAGGGTGTCAAGCTGACCGAGTTGTTGTAGTTTCATTGGGTTATTATGATTGAAGTGCAAAAGCCTCTTATTCTTCATTTACAGCCCTAACTGACCAAGCACCTGAGCTTCCAGAAATGCTCTGTTTCTTACCTTGGATGATGGAGCTCTCAAAACTTGCTTTACAGCTCCATGCAAGGTGCATGGAACCCAAGACATGGAATCCAAACACCCTGGCAGACCCCACAGTGAGCTTGATTCAAAGTCCAAGCTCGTGCCTGAGATATGCCATTCAACTTTTTGAGCCTGGCAAAGTCACAGGAATCCAGACTTAATGTTAACTGTGTGATGTCCCTGTGGGACAGCAGCTGTGGGAAAGGGCATGCCTGGTTGACTGCATTAACTCCATGTGTGCTCCGTGCTGAAGCAGGCTCTGGTTACATGCATAATGGTGGGGTTTGAGAGGAAGAATGATTCAGAGCATGGAGAGGTTCCCATTGCAGGAATATGGGGGAATAATCACCAACATTAATCATCAATTCAGATGAACAGCCCTGGTGTGGTTCTTCTACATTTCTCCCAGCTGATACGTGGCTTCCCCTTGCCCATAGAGCTCTGTGACTTTCTGGGCTTGATAACGACAGCACAGAGATTCTTGAGTCCATCCAAAACACTAAAGACTGAAAGACCAGCACACTGCAGCATTGAAGGACCTGCCTGGAGTCCCAAAGGAAAACAATGTGTGCAGTGTGGAGAGAGGACAACTGTGCCATCTCCAGCTGACACACATCTCAAGTACCAGCTAGCTCAATGTAGTGTCAGCAACCAGCAAAGTCACATAAATGATGATATAATACACTTCCACAGCATCTCTCTCTGCTTTGTTCCTTCCTGCTGAATGTAACTGGTCCCACAGAATCACAAGGGCCAGAAGGGACCTCAAAAGCTCATCCAGTGCAACCCCCTTGCTAAAGCAGGACCACCTAGAGTAAGTCACACAGGAACTCCTCCAGGTGGGGTTTGTTGGATCCAGGCCTCCACAAAAAACTGTTTGCATTTCCCATTAGGGAAAGATGCTCTTTTCCAGGCTTGGTGTGACTAAGTAAAGATAAATCTGCTTTATTTATTTAGGGAGAGGTCCCAAATGGGCTTTGTACGTGCTGTAACCAACACACGTGTTAACTCCGTGCCTCTGTCTGATTGATCTTCACTTTCCCTGAGTGCCCCCATGTAGATATAGATTTATAGAGATGTAACTGAAGTGGTTTCAGAGCACAGCTCTCTTTCAGGCTCACTCATATGCCTGTGTCACTTGGAGCTGTGTTTGACCTGCCTCTTAAGCGACCACATTCATAAGAGGGAAGGGTTTCAGACCACCTAGCATCTAAGCCTAATTCTCTGTACAGCCAGTGGAGAGAGCTAAGGGATGAAAGCACCTCATTTATTACAGATGTTTCGAGCAAGCAACATGACCCTTCCTCTCCACTGGCTGAACAGGCAGGGAGCCAGACTCTGGCAAACCTGAGCACGAGGTGCTCTGCACTGCTTATTCTTCTCTTGAGCTTGGACATGTTGGTAGGCATCTGTCGTGACTACAGACTAACTCTTTACAGCAGAACAAGGCACCCTGTCCTCCAACCACAGTCAGTGGAGAAAAGCAGGCATTCCCAGCACAGGAGCTTAGATTTTACCATCTGGATATGGTGAGATGGAGTAATTTTTAGAGCTACTCATTTATCTTCATGCCCTCCATAGAAGTTGCAGGTGACTGTCTTGGCTGAGGTGTCTGTCTAATCTCCAGTTAGGTGAGCTGAGTCTCCCACACTCTAAACTCACTCTCAATACTGGCACAAGCAGTTTAGATACAGGCACTTTCTTCATGTCTAATTCAGACCCTTGGGCACTTTTTAAGGTCTACTTCAGATCTCCTCCTGCTGCAAAATCAATGTGAATACATGGTTTTGTCAGGCAAACAGAGAAGGAGAAATGTGCATGTACATCTTGTTTGACACAGGGCAAAATCTTTGTTCCCTATTTGAAAAACACCTCCTTCCCTACTGACTGTCCCACACTCTCCTACAAGAGGGCAAAGAACCAAACAAACCCCTCTCTGTTTTCTTTCTCCCCGTGGATCGAATTTGTAGGGCTTTTGAGAGGTGTCAGAGAGACAGCCCTGCAGATTGAATTGCTCTATGTATCCACACACCAGCTAATGTGCCAGCAGCCAGAGCTCTCTTTTTTTTCACTTACCTGCCAAAGGAGTTTGGTTTTGACCTGGAGAAACCAGTTGAATGAGACAGAAGGTAGATTATTCCACTTGATTCCTTGGCCTCGCTGTTTGAGACTGGAAAGCAAGATGCCAATGAAAGGTAGCTGTAGGTTCTCTCCAGACAAGCTCTGGCAACTCACATGGGGGGTGATTTAAGAGGTTACCACCTCACACTCTCTGATGCCAGAGGTTAACAATCATTTAGCAGAGCTAGCAGAAGTGAGGCACCTTCTCAATGGTGGTTTGGGTAACGAAGCTGCTCTACAGCTGAGGAGGCTGCACTGTGTGCTGACCCTGCTACAGGCAGGTAATTGCTCTGCAGAGGGAAAGGGTGAGCACCTGGTCTGATGAATCACATGAGTGTGAGTTGCTGGAAGCAGCCTCAGATGTTGCTGCAGTATTAGGAAAACAAAAGGGCAGGGATTATCTGTTCAAATGTTGCTTTCCTCAGACAGCATAAGCATGTGCTCTTCCTCTCTTCACACTCCATCAACAGTCTGTCAAAGCAACCCAATCTACTTATTCATAGGAAACATGATCAGTGACACTTTCTCTCTCGTCTGGCAAACAGCAACTCAACCAACTGCCTGTGGCTGAGTTCAGTACTTGTCCTCCCTTAGACAGTCCATTGGTCTGCACGTTCCACTGGAGCACAGGCTTCCAGGAGCTTCCATTGCTCCTACCAGTCATCTGTGGGAACCTGGGGTATGCCATGGCTTCTTGGCTAGCCCTGAACACAGTACAGGCCATTGTATCACACCCCTCATTGTCAGCACAACCACATCTTGACATACCTTCTCATGCATAAACAGACAGTGATTCATTAATCAAGCCCTTTCTCATCTAGGCTGGGAAGAAAGTACAAAAGAGAGTACCAGTCACTCTCTAAACCATCCCTAGACGTTACCACCCAGCTGGTTTCCCTCTCAAGGCTTTGCAGGGATGCTTTGTGGCCGTGTGTGCTCAGAGGTGTTCAGCTCACCACTCAGAGTGGTGGCTGAGCAGATGAAAGCCACAGTCAGGGCAATTCCCAGATAAGCTGCCCTTGGATGACTGGCTACTAATGGTACCACTAGTTTATGAAAGCCAAGTTTCTTCAGCTATCAATGAACTACTTCATGTGGTCTCTGTTTTTCCTACACAGTCCCTGACTAAGAAAGAGGCGTCTGCTTTGCTTCTTCATCCTTTTCCCATTCCCCCCAAGAGCATGGATCAAGGGTTGAGAGAATAAAATAGATCACAACCAATCAATTATCTAATACTCCTCCTATTCCTTACTCTGTGTTTTCTGCTTGCTGCTGTACCAAGATAGAGCTCGTGGCTTCTCCTGCACTGGTGAGTGTCCCAAACCAGGGAAAAACATATAGTGTGACCCAGAAGAGCTGTAGCAGATACCCCTTATTCCCCAGGACTGTGTTTGCTGCATGACACAGCATCTCTGGGTCTCTGACCTTTGAATAATTGTCTCTACAGATGCTGCAGCCAAGAAGGATGTCCAGGGACAGGGTGACTCAAGCAGGTCCCAGGGCACGGATGCATTGAGCGTGAGCACTCGTGGAGCTGCGCTGGGAGGACGAAGCAGGCACCACGTATCTCCAGATGTTGGCTGAGAAAACTGCATCTGGTGTCAGCTCTTGGAAGAAAAAAGGGAAAAGGTATGAAGCTGTGGCTGACTCAAGCTGGGTGTGGACACAGAAAGGAAACAAATGTGCTTCCAAAGCTGTTTGTTTTTATTGTGCTTGTACGTGCGTGCATGCCCCTGCTCCTAAAGGCAAACTCATGTGGTGTATCTTGGGCACTGCCTATGGACATGGGCCTTCAGGACAAAGCATATTGGTCAGGATCATCGGTAACAACTTTCCTTGGGTGCTCAGAGCTGGAAACAACAACAGGCATTTCCTTCCTTTTGCCCCCACCGTCCCGTTTTCTCTGGGTGTGAGTGATTCGACCACGTCCCCTAAGCTCCCCGGTGCCCTGTGAGTGAGGGGTGACTTACAGCATGCCAAGGTGCCACTTTGCAGTCATCTAGACTTACCAGTATGGATTTGTGTGACCAACATCTGCTCCCTACCCCCCAGTTTAATGTGGCCTTATGGCAGAAGCATTCATGTTGAGCTATGAGTGGTTCTTCCTCTTCTGTGTGATCTAAGCCCAGATTCATCCAGCTGACGTCCCAGCCAGGACCCAGAGCCCAGTGTTCCCTTGGGCTAGGCACCTCCAAAGGCTTCAAGTGAGCCAGCAGGAAGCTTTAAGCACAAAGACTGAGGTGTAATTTCGTCCAGTTGACTCTCGGCCCAGGGCTGGAGTATGGAAGAGGCAAAACAACTTTGCAAAGACAACAAAGTTTTGCTTTGATTTACTATATTTGCTCACATAGGAGCCACAGTTCTTGCCCTGCCTTGTGCCAGACTTTGCCTCTGAAAATACAGGCACAGGCATCTGCATTCTGAGATAATGATGGTCTGGAACCTGGTGCCATTTTCTATCCTCCTGTTTCCCATCACCTTTCCCTTGCTTCACCCTTAAGCTGGCTGCAAGGGTACCTACCCCTGGCAGACCTTGGTCTTCCTTTCTTGGAAGAACCCAAGGCTCTTCCTTCCTCAGTGCTATTATTGTGAAGTCATCGAGACAAAACAAACAGGCTGCATAGGATTAGGTGTTGTAACCTGAGGCAACAAGCCTTGAACAAACTTCTCAGCAGCCCCAGACACTGCAGTTTTTTTCTCATCAAGAGCTTCTGAGGAGCTATGAGAAGACAAGGAATCTTAAAGTAACATCACAGGAGTTCTGTCCAGTCTAATGAGTTTAAGCAGCTGGTTACAGAGTGGGATCTCAGCTCCTCAAAGCTGTGCCTATGGAACTGTATTCCAATGACATAAACTTAGCCCAAAGTTCTCTGCAAACGTGGCACTGAGGAGTTAAGAGGTAAAATTAGTTATGTCTTTGTTTGTTAACTGTAGATGGAGTCTAAAGGACTGCCAGGGTACCAAAGACAGTCTAGGCTGTTAAATTCAGATCTTCCTCTGTGTCTTGAGAACGTCTCACATGTTGCCTTTAACAGTCAGTAATGAGGAATCAAGTGCCTTGCCCTGTGTTTGGCAGGGCAGGGTAATTGGTCACAGGGGTCTATTTTGGCTTGGCAGCTGCCAGCATCACCCATTGTCAGGGTCAGGTGCCAGCTCAGAGATGTCTCAAATGATTAAATGAATCCACAGTTGACAAAAGACGTGAAGGAGCTGGAGGATGGATCAGACAAGCCCTACAGGTCTCTTCCAGTCTTCTTTTCAATAATTACATCACGTGTTCTCCTCTGTAAACTCACTCCAGATGATTCTACAGGCCACAGCAACCTTCTACCCACCTTCACTGCCTTCTACTCTGACTTATCCTCTTGATCTTTGTTACAGTCTCCCATTTGAACTAATGTTCTTTTATAGCCTAAGAATTCCCGAAGTGGTGAGGCAGTTGGACAGATGATGGCTGTAGGTGCCTTACAGCTGAGCTATTCCAGTCTATTCTGTTCTAAAACTTCAAGCAGCTCCCATCTCCTCTTCTCTTTTCCCTTCAGGTGGTGGTGAGGGCTTGGGAAGTAGTTTTTCAGGTGGTTTGATTTCTGTAGTGCAGTGTTTACCCGTCTCAGCTTTTGGCTCTGACACCTTTAACTCACTAAACACCAATTGCCAAACAGAAATGCTGCTGCTTAGCTTCCAATGGCCAGCACAAGCACTCACACATTGCAAAGAGGTGGAATTCCTTCCATGCTGCTATGGGTGAGCTCTCAGAGAATAAGTGATGCTCTTCTGCCTTCCCCAAGGATGTTACTCTCCAGAGCTCTGGTAACAGGTTGTCCTCTAATGTGTTTTGCTGAGAAGGCTCTTTCAACCCTGATTTCTGCCTGATTTCCTTGTGCATTCAGAAGAGGATGTTTCCCAGGACTCAAACCTTACACTACATCAGTATTTTACCCAGAAACTCATCCATATCTCTCTCAAATGATGCTGAACACCTGAGACTCAGGACACTCATGGCAGGTGTCACAACAATGTGGAAGAAAGCTTGGGATAAAATCCTTACTGTGAGGAGTTTAGTTCTTACACACACCTCAACACTAAGGAAATCATCTTAGAATGGTGGGGGCTGGAAGGGACTGTTAGGGATCATCCAGTCCAACACCCCTGCAGAAGGAGATCCACTTCTGCCTGGGTTCAATCAAGATACCCCTAAATAGAAACTGGTGTTGGGAAGTTTTGCTCTGATGCTGAATCAAATTCTAGTCTCTGAGGCTGCTGAAAACATCGTTTTTCTGTTGGTTTTGCATGAGTCACAGTGTAATTCTTTTCCCCATCCATGCTTGCCTGCAGGGCTGAGAGGAGTCAGCACGTTGTTTTTTGTCTCCACATCCCTCTGAGCTGGTTACTCCAAATGGGGTCACATCCCTGAGGTGAGAAAGGAGCTGGTTCACAGTCTTTTCTTGCAGATATGGTGGAGGTATTGGCTAGTTCCTCTCATAGAGAGAGAATCCTTTCCTGGAGAAGATGCAAAAGTGAAGACCTACACAGCTGAGTGCCAACGTTTCTTTGGGCATCTGGCCTCTCTATGTCTTCTGAGCTCTGCAAGAATAACTTTAGAGGGCAATTGTTTGGCCTCTCTGGAGCCCATCCTTGTCTTTCCCTGTGTAAGGCTGAGGATCACACCTTGGTGTAGGATGCCTGGGGTTGTGTGACAGCAGTGAAGTTTTGGGAGCTTTTCTTTTCCTGCATGTCCCCTTGGAAGAGTAATTTGGATGTCAGAGTGCCAGCTGCCAGGTTAAAAATAGAGGCACAGGACGTATAGAAAACAGTTCATGACCCTGCTGGGAGGCTTCCAAACTGGGCAAGTTTACTGAAATTGCAGGGAACAGCCTGATTTTTTACTAGTTTGTGTTGGCATAAATTCAGTGGGTTATTTAAAAAAGGGGAGAAAAAAATGAGGGAGGGAAAAGAAGAAGAAAAAATAGAGATGTGGACCTTAGTGACGTGTATTTGGTGGAATCTGTCAGTCACACAGTCCCATCCTGGCCCCACGTTGGCCCTGGGTGGTGAGGACAGGCTGTGCTGGGGATGGCTGCCAAAGGCTCCTGGTGCAATCTGCAGTTGCCAGAGGTGGGAATAGCCAAGTGCCCAGGCTCTGAAATGCCTGCCAGGCACTGCAGCTCCCCGTGGGCTCATGCCCCCAGATTCCCCTGCAGCAGTGGCAAAGACTCATTGGTCATGGCAAGAAGGACACGCTCACCTGATAAACTCTGCTGTCAAACCTGGTTTGGACTCTGCTCCTCCTAATCATCCATCTGGGAAAACCTGGCCTCAAAGGTGACAGAAACACAGAATGTGAAGGGTTGGAAGGGAGCTGGGAAGCTCATCCAGTGCAACCCCCCTGCCAGAGCAGCACCACCTAGAGCAGGGCACACAGGGACTCATCCAGCTGGGTTGGAATGTCTCCAGAGAAGGAGCCTCCACAGCCCATCTGGGCAGCCCCTGCCAGTGCTCTCTCACCTCAACAGGGAAGAACTTTGTCCTGGTGTTGCTTTGGAACTTCTTCTGCTCCATCTTGTCCCTGTTGCCCTTTGTCCTATCATTGAGAAGAGAGGTGCTGGATGTGTCTGTCCTGGTCACCCACCAGGACCCCTCTTGCTTACCAGTGACTAGCTGTGATGTCTGGGGTTGATTCAACTCCCAAAATTGACTTACAGCAGCTATGGAGCAGAGTACCTGGTATGTGTTTTAGGGTGAGGTGTATCACTCTTAAGGATCCACTTACTAGATGTCCATTGATTACAACGTGATGCACCTTGTGCATGGGTGAACACTTACCTTCTAACATGTGAGAATGGAGCTGTCTGTAAGATACACCCTATTCCAGTGTAGGAAAATATTCCTTTCCAACTGGAGTCTCTGCAGGCACTGCCCAATAATCCCATCTGGCTCCAGATCTTTCCTCCTCTCATAGGGCAGTGGGGTCTCAGCTCTCCATTTCGCTGATGGAGAAACAAAGGAACAACTCCTGTGACCCTGTGCAAAAAGGAGAGACAGCTCTACCACTCTGCTCTGCCTCTTGGATACAGTCAAGAGGCAGCTGAGCAACCAAGGAAGATTCAACCAAGGAGGGTTCAACCAGTTGTGTATTCCTGAAAGTGCAATTGTGAGCTAGTTGCTCTGTTCTGCACCAGAGCTGGCTGCATCCACTGTGACCTGCCTTTGGCCCCTGACTGTTTCTAGTGCCAGGCCAGAGAGACGTTCATAAGATATTTGTCATTTCTTTCCATCCCTTGCAGCATTTGGTGGGATTTCCAGAGCCATGTGGCTCTGGCTGTGGAAAATGTTGCAGCGAGGAGCTGAGTTGTTTAGATGAAATGTTCTGCATCCTCTTGAGTCACTTGTCATTTCCTTGAGCTCCATGTATTATAGCCTTGGTTGCCTATAGCCTCTCAAGTGAAGCACTGAAAACAACAACAGCAAAAAGATGAAAAGAGAAAGAAAAACTCAAGCTCCATGTTTCTCACCCTGAGCCAAAGTGAGAGAGAGAGAAAGTCCCCTGCTGAGTGTCAGGTTTTGGGATGCAAAACGAACAGCAAAGGAGCGTGTTCCCTTCAGAGAGTGCACCTTGCCCTTGTGGTTTCTCCTTGGGAAATTGCTCCCAGGCAGGGTAGGAAGGACATCAAATGGCACTTGGCAGCCTGGGAGGTCAGCTCTCATTTCCCTCATGGGAGGCAGACAGTGGGACCGACCCTCTGATTCAGCAAACACTAAGCAACCCCCTCCAGGGTTCTCACTGTGAGAAGATGTGACTAACAGCAACCTGCCCCATGAGGCTGGGAGCTTGGTTTCAAAGTGCCCACCACCTTGGGGAGCAGAGATGGGTGTATTGCCTTCCTGCTTTTGCTGACAGGCAACCACGTCAACCCCACCCGTGCCTCAGTTTACCAGTTAAACTGGAGACATAAAGCCAGATGGATTCTCACAGTGCTACAGACACTGGTGCTCTGAGTTCTGATGGTGGCAGGAGATAGAAAAGAGACATTCCTTCCATGCAAGCAGAAGGGAATTCCTTCCAGAGACTTGAAACAGGACCTGTCAATGTCCTTTCCATGGTGCTTCCTGATGACAAGTTGTGAGAGTATTCAATATAGCTGTGGGGACAAGGTTGAGGGAAAAGGAGATGGAAAAGGTGGCAGCTCTTCCTTCTTCACTCCTGAACTCAGCCTTGCTCCAATGAGTCACTGAGTGAGTCACAGTAAATGGTTCAGCTGTGGAGACCATGGCATTTTCTCTCCATCCCTGGGACTTCTGCCATGAACTCCTCCAAGGCTTCTTGGGCTTGGTTTCAGTTTAACTGACAGGAGGAAACGGTAGCAGAGAGAACTTGGAGATATTTTGCTCACCCCTATGGTCCAACTGGTTCCTTCCTTTGCTCCAGTACCTTGTCTCAAATGATCACCCAGACCACATATTTTGCTCTGATATAGCCTGAACTGCTTGGCTTCCTTTTCAGGGGAAGGCTCAGTTTTAGTTCATGGTGTTTAATGGAGGATGAATTCAACCTACAACAGGTGCAGAGAAAGGCCACAACGAGCACCAGAGAGTGCCCTGTTTAGGAGGCTTTCAAAGAGTTTGTCTTCTTTAGCTCAGCAAAACACAGGCTTGGAGAAGACATGATCACACCCTGTAAATAGAATGGGAGCTAAACACCAGACAGGGAGAGGAGCTATTTAAACCTAAAGACAGTGTTGGCATCGGAACAGATGGGGATAAACTGGTCATGAATAAATTTAGGTTGGAAAGTGGAAGAGGTTTTTTTAACCACTGGAGCAGTGAGATCCTGCACCAGTCTTCCAAGAGGGAGCAAATAAACGAATTCCTGGAACTTGCTAAGTTTATGAGGTGGTGACTGCAACAGCAGAGAGCTGGCCCTGAAGATCCTGGGCTTTAAGATTTCCATCACTGCAATGAATGGCCCACCCAGACCCTATAAGCCATTGTCCTGGGTTTTCTTCCTGATACTGTCTTTCTGCTCCACTCTGCATTTCGAGGGATTCCTGACATTAACAACAAACAGGGCACTGTTTGCTTAGGAAAGAAACCTGAGTCGCTGGAAAGTTGCTGGGGACTGGAACATCTTTCATATGAGGAAAGGCTGTGGGACCTGGGGCTGTTCAGTCTGGAGGAGAGGAGACAGAGGGGGGATCTCATTAACAGTTACAAATATCTCACTGGTGGGTGTCAGGAGGTTGGGGCAGCACTTTTTTTGATGATATCCAGCAACATGACAAGGGGTGATGGGATGAAGCTGCAACACAAACAGTCCCATTTAAACTGCTGCCCAGGGAGTGTGGAGGCTCCTTCCTTGGAGGTCTTCAAGACCCACCTGGACACGTTCCTGTGTGACCTGATCTAGGTGACCCTGCTTCTGCAGGGGGGTTGGACTGGATGAGCTCTAAAGGTCCCTTCCAACCCCCACCACTCTGTGATTCTATGAAAGCATGGGGATATGGAAACAACTACCCTCTTCCAGAAAAGGTGTGAGGATGGTTTTGCATCTTCATTAAGCAGACACTCCTACCTGTGGCATCTGAGGGTAAATAAAACAGGGACACTTACATCTTGCAGACAGAACTGACTGTGGATAGCTGATGTGTTGTAAACCAGAATTTGGGTCAGCCTCACACAGTGAAGACCACTTTGTGCTGGGGAAAAGCCTGCTTAGCTGGACAGACAGAAGCCATGCTGTGCCACGTTTCTTCAGGGACAAGCAGCAGTCCCTGCATTGCTTCATTAGCTAATCACAGAATTTCAGGGGTTGGAAGGGAGCTGGGAAGCTCATCCAGTGCAACCCCCCTGCCAGAGCAGCACCACCTAGAGCAGGGCACACAGGGACTCATCCAGCTGGGTTGGAATGTCTCCAGAGAAGGAGCCTCCACAGCCCATCTGGGCAGCCCCTGCCAGTGCTCCCTCACCTCAACAGGGAACAACTTTGTCCTTGTGTTGCTTTGGAACCTCTTATCATAGAATCATAGAACATCCCAGCTTGAATCACAGGAGCCCAGCTCTTCCTGGGAATTCCAATCCTTCCTTGATTTCCTTCTTGTTTTCCAGCTCTCACACAGCTGGCTGGGCTGCATTCTCACTGACCAACTTGGCATAGGAAATAAAGCAGGGAATATTGCTCTGCTGTCAGTCACTGGAGCATAGCCAGGATTCTTGGTCCTGTTGTCCTCATGCATCTTGAAGGGGAGAAAAGAATCTCTATGCTTTCATTCATGCATTTGTAGAAGAGATGTGATCTGCACCAGAAGGGAAGACACTTATATCACAAACATCCTGGGATGAAGGGTGACTTTTTTATATATACTTTGGGTTTTTTCTCTCTGAATTAATTCTCTGCCACTTTGATTTCACACACAATCACACACAGAATCACAGGGGTTGGAAGGGAGCTATAGAGATCATCCAGTCCATCCCTCTAGAAGTCATCCCTATCAAATACCTCCAGTAAACTCTCAGGACGTGACTACTTTCAAACCCAATAGAGCCAAGAGCTGAGATATTCAGTGAATCAGGACCCAAATCCAGGACTATGCTCCAAGGGAAAGATTTATAACAGGTACAAACTGGAACAGAAGAGGTTCCAAAGAAGCACAAGGCAAAACTTCCCTGTTCCCTGTTGAGGTGAGGGAGCACTGGCAGGGGCTGCCCAGATGTTCTGTGGAGGCTCCTTCTCTGGAGACATTCCAACCCAGCTGGATGAGTCCCTGTGTGACCTACTCTTGGTGGTCCTGCTCATTCAGGGGGTTGCACTTGATGAGCTTTCCAGCTCCCTTCCAGCCCTTGAGATTCTGTGGTTCTGTAAGCATCTACATTTCTTGTCTCCTACCCACAGAGTTCATAATACCTACTTGCATCGCTGCCTCCTGTCCCTCAGGACAGGGTGAGTGCCCCTCGTGTCCCAGACAGCAGCAAAAATAAAGCATGCTTCTCAAAATGGCTCATTGTGGGTTTGATCTCCCTCAGAACAAGAAGTTTTGATTCCACATCTGTTTCTTGGGCATGATGGGGCTGAGGCTGTAAAGCAAAAGGGGATGTGTTGATTCTGCTTTCATTACACAGAGAATGTAAGTTTACATTTACTGTTTAACTGCTGTTTTGCTCCAGAGAGCTGGTCCACTGATTGTCCCTGCTGCAGGCTCCTTTGTGGAGGAAGCCTGATTCAGTAATTCACCCCCACCAGAGAGAAACTAAGGATGCACATTCTATCAAGTTGCCTCAAGGCAATCCTTCAACACTATCCAACATTATCCATCTGAACTGTCCCAGCTCAACTCCTCCTTTTCAGCTTACTCTCTCTGTTTATAGCGTGTTCCAGGACATGCAACGTCCACAATGCTACAGGAACACTGTTTGGTAGGGTGCAAGGCAGTCTCATTATTATCTCAGGTCCTTTGAACTGAGCTGGCTCTCTCTCCAGCAAAACCACAAGTTATGAGTCAAGGTCAGTAGGTCCCAGCAAAGGCCCAGGCCAAGGTCTTTGTGGTGGAGTTGCTACAGTCCACCCCCACGTGAGACCTGTGAAAGGACAGTCTGCAGCAGACAGCCCAGGGCTGAGTCTGAAACCCACAAAGGCTCAGCTCAGGTTTTGAGCTTCACTCCCAGAGCCAGGCTCTGCTGAACTGCTGGGATCACCACTGACTGCAATGAGACCTCATTTCCCTTGCTGAGTCTTGTCTCTGTCACTTAGCTTAGAGTTACTCAGCAAGCCTTTAGCAAGCCTATGGTTTGACTCCAAGGTCCCAAAGTCTCAAACCACCGTGGAAATGGCTGGACCAGATTTCCCCTTTGCCACTCAGATGTTTCACAGCTGGGCCACTGACTTTCATGCTTGTCATGCAAGGTGAAACAAAAAATAAGGCAACTTCAAGTGGAAGAATGTGGCCACAGAACCACAAAATAGCTGTTTCTAGGGTGGCTCATGTCATCCAAAGAGAATGCAGGGCACAGGGACCAAGTGTTCAGGAGTCAATCCTAGAGCAGGCAGAGCTGGTGCACAAGGTTATCAGAAAACCAACATGTCCATGCTAATGCAAACCAGCCTTATCACAGAACTGCTTTGGTTGGCAAAGACCTTTAAGCTCATTGAGTCCAATCCCTCACCTCACACTGCCAAGCCCATCACTAACCCATGGCCTTAAAAGCCTTGGAAGCAGATGGGCCACACTCTGACCATGCTGCACTGTCTCAGCAAGCTTTGCTCTTCCTAGGCTCGTGTTGTTGTGTGTGCTCAGGGCTGTGCCACGTTTCTTGTTCATGCTACATCAGAAGCCTCAAGCACACCTTGCACTGTGTGAGGGACCCCAGTCCAAAAGGAGAGGGCTCTCTGTGCTCTCTGGAGGATGCTCCTCGGTTGTTGTGCTTGCACAGGTAAGGAGTATTTCCCACTTATTGGATGTCCTGTTGTTTTCTTGCCTTGACATTGAGCCTCTCTTTCCATGCCCTCAGACCCAGCTCCTTCACTGGTGTTTAAATCCCTCACATTCTTGTGGATAATTAGCATATCCCCATCTCTGCCATCTGATCCTCTCCTCAGGTCCCGCTCAGGGCCTCTTCAATCAAGGGCCATCCTGGTAGTATTGTGATGTGTCTTAAGAACCCAATCCCTCAGTAAACACAGAACAAATGAGGTAATTAGGGAAATGTAAACAGGATGAGAGAGGCCCTTTTCCCCCCCCTCAGGAGAGCAGGACTTGGAGAAATTAGCAGGAGTTTAGGTTTACATGGTGTGGAGAGGCAGATACCAGTGGGTCCCCATGTCAAGCTGAATTCCTCGTCTAATTTCATTATGGAATCATTTCTTCTGTCAGGAACACAAGCCTGCCACCAAAACTGCTCCTGGGATACATCAAGCTGCGTCTGATGACAGCAACTGGGACGGCAGCACAGCCTCTCTTCAATGCACCTTGGATAAGCTTCGTAATTGGAAGCACATAGGGAGGGGAGATAGGTCAGAGCTTCAGCACACATCACGCAACAACCTTCTGTCTCTCTGTTCTCAGACTGTGCTACGTGTCCACCCTAAGGTTGCCTCCTTTTTCCTTTGCTGCACTTCAGGCACTAAGATTAAGTTGATGCTAATAAATTAAACGTAGCTGGGACTGTTCCCTGGCCTGGATCCACTGTCACTGTGTGATTAAACTCTCCTGCTTTCTAAGACAGGGTTATGTGCCTCCACACTGCCTGTCAGGCATAGCCCCTGGCCTGTGCTGACTTCCAGAACGTGCCCAAGAACAGGCTGGGAATGAGACAGTTGGCTTGGGCTGGAGGTGACTGAGGACTCCTCAGGCAATGTCAGAGACTCAATGACCCAGTTCTTGTGCCCTGGCCCTGTTTCATTTGCTATAATAGCTGCAGCATAAGGGGTACAGAAAAATGAAGCTTTGTCCTCCCAGTGAAGGAATAATTACACGAGAGGGAGCTCAGTGTAATTCAGTTTCATTTAGTCCTTATACTTGAACTTTGATCTTGAAAGAGCGATGATCTTGAGCAGCCTGCAGCTCTGGAGGTGCCCAGCCTGCTCACCACACTTGTCCTGGCCAACAACTTACTTCCAACACCTAAAACACAGAACAGAAACTCTGTGCTGCTTGCCACAGCCTCTCTCTAAAGACTGCCACACAAGGAACTCTGGTGCAAAACACTATTTCTTCCTCATAAAACCAAACCAGAACACAACTTGCATGTGCTGGCCAAAGTGATCTTGTCCTGGTGAGCACGGGTAACATTGCCACCTAGTGACTCCTCCCATAACACTTAATTAGCCCTACACTAGGCTTCCCCAAATCCAACAGGGCATTTCAAAGGGAGATGCAAGTAGGGGATGGGAGACAAAGAATGGCCAAGACCAGGTTTTCCTGATGTATCTCGATTGCCACAGGAACTGAGCGTGGCTTTTGTGCTTGAAGCCAAAGAGTTGCAAGCCTGGCCTTTGAGGAAACCAAGCTGTTTGGTTTGATGGCAGAATAAGAACGAGAGGATTTGATTTTAGTTGTATTCCTCAGGATATCTTGGCTGACTTTCATGCCTGGCTTAACTCTGTGCCTCCTGGTTCAGAAAGGCATGGAAGGATTTTTGAGAGCACAACTGAACCCTGAACTTCAACACACAGGGGAAAATGGGATATGGGCAAGAGACTCCACTTGCACTAAAAGCCTTCTCTCTGCTGAGGTGAGTCCTCTTGTCAGTGTGGTTGCTCCTCCTGTCAGCTCTTCTCCCAAGGTCCTCTTGTTCTAAACAAGTACATCTGTCCTCTGCCACGACACTTTCCCTTCACTTACCTTTCATTCTGCTAATACTTTCTCTGGTTGATCTTTAACTTACCTCCTCTGTTCTACAAAGCTTTCACGGGCTGCCATTTAAATGAACAATGAATCAGTCTCCTCTGAAGACAAGGATCATGTAGGGGTGGTATTTCCATTGTCTTTGAAGGCCCTTCAAGATGGAAGTCTCCTGTCTCTGTTTTGCAAGTCAGAAGGTTTGGACTGCACAAGCATCCCTGGTGCTGCCAGACACGTTCATGCAGCTGAGCTGCAAGACAGCTCTATGCATGCATTGGCAGATGCTGACATCTCTGAAGACCTATTCCTTCAGTGCAATACAGATACAGTCAATATTATTCCTTTCCTGTGGCTCCTTTGGAATCATTTCAGCTCTTCTCCTTCCAAGCTCCCCCAACAACAGCTTCTATGTTTCAGCCAAAATGATCTGTGAGTAGTTAATAGAAGGACATGAACTAACAGAAATAGCTTCAGCAGTTTTCTCTGTGCTTGCTGAGTGCCACATTCCTGAAGTCACAGTATCTGACAGGTCACACATTGCTTCCATCCCTTCCCATTTTTTTCCACAGCAGGTAGTTCACGTTCAGACTCTATTTGTGCTTGGTGCTCCATCCCTGGTTGAAGCTGGCAGCCCTCATCTTGGTTGCACCATGTGCCAAGAATGAAACTTCGACTTGGGTTATCTTTGAACAGTCCTTGAAAGCTAATTGTTATTAGTAAACAGGATCATCTGCTTGCATTCTGTTTGGTGTTCAGTCACTGGCATGAGAATAACCCTGCATGGAAATAGCAGCCTTCACACAGGGACTGCAAATACATTGGAAGAACAAGGATTCAGTCTCTGGTCCCCAGTGAAGAGAGCAGGAATCTGCCTTGCTCTTTGATCATTTACAGGCACATGTTTTTGGGGATGCTGATATTCTCCTCACTTGCACTCTGCACCTATCTTGGTTTGTATGGCTGTGTTATGGCTGTGTTCTTTCTTGGAGGTCTTCAAGACCCACCTGGACATGTTCCTGTGTGACCTGATCTAGGTGGGAGCTGCTTCTGCAGGAGGGTTGGACTGGATGAGCTCTAAAGGTCCCTTCCAACCCCCACCATTCTATGATTCTAGACTCTCGTTTCACCACTCACATTGCCAAGCCCACCACTAACCCACATTCCTGATGCTGAGGACCAAGAATAGGATGAGTGTTGCAAGTGAAGAGAGTCTCAGAGACTGTCTTCCAGCCATGAACTCCAGGTATGTAACCTGATGTCATAAGCATATCTCTGCCTTGATGGTACAGGGAGACAACTCTGCTGCAATTGTGACTCCATCTGACTCTCCTGAATGTCCCTGGGTGGTGATTTAGACAGCAATCACGCTGTTTATACATTTATTTTCTGGTCACCTTGTTACTTATACAACTGACCAACACAGAGCACTTGTTTGATATTAGGGACAGAAAAAAATCATCACTAACATGCTCAAATGCTGAACCCTGATGCATAACATGAGCCAATTACACCTGGATCTTGTGGAAGTCCAAGTAAAGAAGGGGGACACTGCTCACAGGTGGTGCTTTGCTAGAGAGCCTGATTCATTCACTTCAGTGACAAGAACCTTGCCCTCCAGGGTCTGGGCATGAAGGTTCCTCTCTCCTGCCCCACTCCAAGAGCTCTGCTGCTGCATCAGCCACTAAAAATAGAAGCCCACAGACCTGCATCATTGCTTCATGCCCTCCCATCCCATCCATGCAGCAGAAGAGGGAAAGGAGAACTTGGCAGATAATTGCCTGGAGCTAAGCTGACCTGACAATCCCTTTTGGAGAGCAGTCCCTCTCCTCCTTGCCATGTACACCATGGCACACCTTGCAGGTGACTCATGTCTGATGTCATTCTGATGGCTAGAATGAAACTGAAATTGGGACTTCTTTTCCCCATTTAAGAAAGAGGTTGGGGCTTGAGGGGGGGTCTATTTTATTTTACTTGCTCCCTTTCTAGGTGTTTGGTTAAAAATGGCTCTCAAAGGAGTGTTTAGCATGGAGTGAGAATGCAAATGGGAGTACCAGGAGGCAAAATCCATAGTTCCTGGACTGTTGAGTGACAAGAGAAGGAAGTTCTACTTGTCACTATTTAAAGCAAGCCAGGCAGACAAACTGAAAGGAAATGACTCTCTGTCTGTCAGTCTCAGCAGTGGAGGATCACAGGATAACTCAGATTGGAATGGGTGGCAGGAATGCAACTGCTTTTCCAGATAGGTGTGTGTGGGAGCAGATAGACAAGTGTGTGCATACAGGAAAGAAAAGGAGAGAGAGAAGTTAATTCTAGTGGAAAACATGGCTATGAGAACCTTGAGCATCAATGTGCTTTATCTATGGGACTGCTAGAAGGGCTGCCAAGCTGGCTTTTTGCCAGGCTGCCTTACGGTACACTTTAATGTCTTGCAGATCTCTTCTCTAGTCCTACATGATCACTGCAGAAACACCAGCCTTCAACAGCTTCCACCCAAAGCTTCCAACCATGGTGGCAGAGCTTTCAGCCTTTGTCTTCACATCCCATGATTGAACAGGTCTCTCTGGTCTGGGTGGTGAGACATGGACATAACATTCAGAGACCATGTCCCAGCTCGGCATGAAAACAAGTCTTGTCTCACCATGGATCACACAAGGTTGGGTTACCCCTGCCTAAAATCCCCTGTGGAATGGAGAGGAAATCTCTCCCTGAGAAGCTGAAGACTCAGACTGGTAGAGTGAGGAAAGACATAGGGGTAGGGAAGAAGGATGCAGCCACGTCCTTAGGACTATGCCAAATAAATGGGAGCCACATTGCACAGGGCTGCTAAATGAAGCCTGGCTCCCTGGGGCTCATTTTCACTGAAGAGAAACAATTGAAATCATTTGAATAGATGCTCATTCTTACCAGAGACATTTCTCCTGCCCCTCTGTAGCAGCACAGCTCTTTGAATGGTTAATTTGACACTCATTGCAAAATCCAGCAGGGAAGGAAAGAAGGAAGGAAAAAACCCAGGCTGAATCTGGCACTTCCAAAAGCAGATGAGCTGCCAAGAGAAACCAACCACCATGGGCAGCAGAGCAAATTCCCACTGTTTGTCCCCAGCTCCTGATGAAGGGCTTCATCCCTCCCTGTGACCCGAAGTGCTGAATCATTTCTTTGTGCTGCTGCACCTCCGGTGGGGAATGGAAACGGGGAATAAGAAGGGAATCATTTCCAACAAGGTTACCAGTTGTGCTTACAGGATGTAAAACCTTTGTCTTGAAAGAGCTAAAACTGGCTCCTTGATAGATCTCAGAGAATATCTGTGCACGGGGACCCATAATCTGCCTGAAACACACCTGGAACAGGGTCCCGCAGCAATCCGCCCCCATCCAATGCCGTCCAACACCTTTATCAACATCTTTTATTGATCCAGGAGAAGTGGAAAATTCTTGCTGGCACCATCTGCAAGCGTTGCAGCCTACAGTAAAGCTGATGAAAATCATCAGCAAGAGGTCAGTTACACCCAGCTACAGCCTGGATCGCTCGCTCGGGCAGCTCGTTTGCACAGCCGACGGCTTCAACGCAGCCAAGAAGCTGGGAAAGGAAGAATGCAAGTCACACGAGACTGGAGACAGCGTCCTGGAAAGCAGCAGCCCTGACCAGCTTGGGATTGTGGTGTTGGAACAGCTCTGCAGCGCTGTGGGTGAGGGTTAACGAAGCCTTTGGATGTGTAAGCGTGGGACCGATGG
This sequence comes from Colius striatus, assembly GCF_028858725.1. Lineage (NCBI taxonomy): Eukaryota > Metazoa > Chordata > Aves > Coliiformes > Coliidae > Colius > Colius striatus. Next base: position 99,536,057 of record NC_084761.1, read on the forward strand.
ATGCAGTGCTCGTATTCGCTCCTGGTGGTTCTGAGCCCACTGCTGGGCCACAGTTGTTGATGTCCACACTTGAGATGTTACAAACCCAAAGGGATTGTCTGTTTTTTTCTGTCCCAGGGTGAACCTGTGAGCTGTAATCTTTCCCTCTTTGAGCCAAACAGGGGGAAGTTTGGTGTGAAGATTATGAGAGGAAATTCTTGGCTTTAACTGGGGTTCCTGTAAAAGGGAGATGTTGTAACAGCAGGGGATTTTCACTCAGAAACCAGTGGCCATGAGGTAATTTTCCCTCAATCAAGGAAAGGGTGACTAGGAGTTCATTCACTGCTAATGATGTAGGGAAGGGAAAGTTAACAACAGCTTGCAAAAAGTGTTTACCTGTGGCTTGCACACCCCAAAGAAAGAGAGAGAGAGCAAATGAACAGAAAGCTATCGACCAACTCTCTGTGTTATCACTTCACAGATGGAAAGAAACACACTGATTTAGGCTACAGGTCTCAGTTTTATCTGTTCCCTAGGGCTAAATTAAAGACTTCTAGGAAAGCAGAGTCTGGAACAAGGTCAAGCAGCTATGCCCAGCCTCAGAGAAACCATTGTGAGAATACATGGAACAGTCCTGGCACATGCTCTGTGTAAAAAAGCCTTTAGAGAAGGTACCAAAGCACTAATTCCCAAACTTTTTGGAAGAGCCTTGCCAACCCTCAAATGTTCCTGTAAACCACTGCACACCCAATCAAGCTTAGGAAATGCAGACTTGGTAGCTCATATGTCTTTAGGCTTAATATGCTTCTATGGCCCAGATGCAGCCCGCTCACCACAGGCACACGGACCACCAGCAGTTTCTAAACCGCAGCTGGAGTCCTCCTGGGCTCAGAGGATAAAACTGAGCCCTCTGAGGTCAACAGGAGTCTTTTCACTAACTTCAACAGGCTTTAGATCACGGCCTTCCCACGCTAGCTGAGAAGTGCTACTGCTGACAAGGTTTTAACAGAGGAGCTCAAACAGCATTGTTCTGATAGCTGGATGGCTCCCAGGCTGTTTGCTCAGGGCTGGGGGGTTTCGAGCTACTTTTCCCCAGGTGAGTGCCTCTCTCTGCATTTTTCAACATCTCTGGCATCTCAGGGCTGGGTGAGCATATTCAGGTTGAGTTTGTCCTCAGCCCCTTTGTGGTAGGATTATGGGTTGATATCTGTACAAGGAAAGTGTCTCCAGGAACCCCTAGAGCTTATGGGGTGCAGTCTGGCAGCCAGCAGACCTGATCATCATTTGTTTCTCTGTCTCCATGGCAAAAATGAGGCATTTAGTCACATTTTCCCACTGATGAAAAGACCTGAGGAGAGGATTACCACCATCTCATCTACCATCCTCTTCATCAAGGTTCAGTCTCTACCAGCAACCACCTTACAGTTTAAAGCAAGTTGGTTTCTCTACATCTGCCAATTTATGGATTTATCTGCCATCTGGGGGTGTTTTTGGTCTAAACAGAAACGTTTGCAGCACAGAGGTGCCATTGAGCCCTCGTGTGGTGTTGCTTCAGTTTGAATTTCGGCTCTTTTCCCTGCAGTCTGATGAGATTAATTTCCCTTAGATGACTGCAGTGCAGACACAGACCTTCAATCCAGTCATCTCAAGCTCTCTGCACAATGATGTGATGGTGTGTGTCCTCTGACCAAACATGGATGTGTGTTTTATGAGGAGAGGAGTTGGATATCAGAAAATCCTTCTTTTTCTCCATAGATATTGAGGAATCTGGCAAAAAAAAAAAAATAACCCAAAACCTATCTCAGAAGTTAAAGATCTGGTTTGGTCAGAAAATGGCATCAATGCTGTCTCATCTTTGCATCTTGGTGTCCTGTGTTCTGTGTAAAGACAAAGGTCGTGACATAACTGTGCCATCACAAGAAGCTTTGGTTAAAGAGCCTTCTGGTTAAGGTTTGAGGATGTAACCTGGTTTTCATGTGTTTTTAATGCATCATTCTGCAAATGTAGCTTCAATCCCTCACTGGGCTGCTGTTGCAGTAGGTAGTCTTATGCTGGTCTGCTCCCAGGGATAGTTTGTAGGACTATATCGACTGTGACTCCTGTGAGAGGCTTTTTCTGACATTAATCTGAATCCTGAACCTGAAATCTAGGCACTTTTGCAGTGCCACATTCTCATTTCTTGTGCTAGGAGATTGAGATGGAATCTTCCTGGCTACATTGCCATGTAGATCAACCTTGGACCTGCTTCTGCAGGGGATTGGACAAGATGATCTCTAAAGATCCCTTCCAACTCCTACCAGTCTGTGGTTCTATGTTTCTATAATCTATTCCTTATAAAAGGAAGGCACCAGAGTCATGATACCTAGTGGAACTCTCTTCTTGGAAGCTGCTAATAGGAACAAGCTCTCAGGTGAATGGTAACATGGAATCATAGGGGTTGGAAGGGATCTTTAGAGATCATCTAGTCCAACCTCCCTGCAGAAGCAGATCCCACCTAGATCAGGTTGCAACAGCTGCTTCTATTGTTGCTCCTCTTGCCATTGCTTCTACAAGCACATTTTCATTCAGCCTGTGTGTCCAAAAGCCAGGTTTGTTTTGTCTCATGATGAGAAAAACACCTCTGAGAACGAAGCAAATATAAACAGCACATTTTTACCCACTGGTAAAAAAAAATCTGCCTTAGAAACACTGCAGATTTCCACTGGGGTGAACAATAGCCCTCAGCTCAGTGTTTCCAAAGCCTTTGCTCTTTTTCAAGTCAGAATTTCCAGTCGCAGGCGACAACGAAGGAAAGAATTTTATTTTCTTAGTCAGAATAAAAGAGAATTTCCAAATGCCAACATTTCCCAAGAATTGGAAATCCTGAGATTTGGCTGCTGTGACTTCCTAACCCTGCTATCTGCAGTTGTTCCAGAGCTACAGGGTAAATAGGATCTCCACAGTCTGACTCACAGCAAATAAAGGAGCTAGTGTGTGCAAGCCAAGAGTGACGAGGCCTTTGCCTCCACTGATAAATTGGTAAGGAAGATTACTTAGGAGGAGTTTGATTTTTCTTCTTTCCTAAAGGTTTCTTTACAGTACCTCCTCTTTATATCTTGTATTCACACCTCCTAATGAGGTATTAATGAGCTGTTGGTGGTTTCTGTGATTTAGGGCAAGACCATTAAGAGGAACATGAAGTCTTTAGTAGGTTCCAGATTCTTAATAAAAAGAAGTGATGCATTATTAGAAGGGTCATGCCTGAAAGCTTCCAGCACAGAGCAGTTACTCCATCACAATGGGGGCTGTGGTATAGCTGTGGGCTGTTGTCAGTGTGAAGATTTCCTGCACTGAGTTATACCTGTGGAGCAGCCTGGTTTGTTTTCTGGCTACTCCGAGCAAAAATGCACCTTTCTCAGTATTTTTACTTGAGTGATTTTTCCTCTTACGAGAGGAAAAAGACCTTTAGAGCTCATCCAGTCCAACCCCCCTGCAGAAGCAGCTCCCACCTAGATCAGGTCACACAGGAACGTGTCCAGGTGGGTCTTGAAGCCCTCCAAGGAAGGAGCCTCCACACCCTCCCTGGGCAGCCTGTGCCAGGGCTCCCTCACTCAAACACTGACACAGTTTTCCCTTATGTTTTAATGGAACTGTTTGTGTTCCAACTTCATCCCATCACCCCTTGTCCTGTTGCTGGATATCATTGAAAAAAGTGCTGCCCCAACCTCCTGACACCCACCAGTGAGATATTTGTAACTATTAATGAGATCCCCCCTCAGTCTCCTCTTCTCCAGACTAAACAGCCCCAGGTCCCACAGCCTTTCCTAATGGTCCAGGCTTGGGTAGAAAAAGGGGAACCAAGTAGGGGTAAAACCGACATGGCTTTAAATTACTGGCAGTAAGTATGCAGCCTTTCACTCTGATCACTCAGATTTATTTCCAATCCTCATTAGCATCCCTGCATAGCCTTGAGAATATCATTTAAACCTCCCACTCCCCAGCCTCCCTCTCTGTAAATGCCCAGATGGACTGTGGAGTCTCCTTCTCTGGAGGTGGGTGGGTGTGAGGAGGCTGGAGCCAGGCTGTGCTCAGGGATGGCCAATGATAGGACAAGGGGCAACGGGCACAAGCTGCAACAGAAGAGGTTCCAAAGCAACACAAGGCAGAATTTCTTCCCTGTTGAGGTGAGGGAGCACTGGCAGGGGCTGCCCAGATGGGCTGTGGAGGCTCCTTCTCTGGAGACATTCCAACCCAGCTGGATGAGCCCCTGTGTGCCCTGCTCTAGGTGGTGCTGCCCTGGCAGGGGGGTTGCACTGGATGAGCTTTCCAGGTCCCTTCCAGCCCTTGAGATTCTGTGATTGTATGACTTTAAGTCACTTAAACATTCTGGTTTCCCATTTCTCCAGCTCATCCACAACAAATTGGTGGCTCTGTTAAATGGTTTGCCAAGAAGGAGGTTCTTTTGGAAATGCAGAATGGGAGAAACCCCCATTCTTCGAACTGATTTTTGGATTTGGATTTGACTTCAGAGCTGTCAGTACGACCTGAGACCTCCAGAAGTACCAGAAACACCTTCCAATCTTAATTACTCCGTGGTTGGAACAAATATAACTATATGTAGCCATATTGTCCCAGTCACCAAAGTACTAATCTCCATTCTAGAACCACATTCATTCCTAATATCCACCCTGCCAGCTCCTTATCTTGGCAGAAATACTGTGTATACAAATAAATCATGGAAATAGTAGAATGGTGGGAGTTGGAAGGGACCTTCAGAGCTCATCCAGTCCAACCCCCCTGCAGAAGCAGGTCCCACCTAGATCATGTCACATAGGAACGTGTCCAGGTCGGTCTTGAAGCCCTCCAAGGAAGGAATGATGACTCGTGATGTGAGAGGAGCTGTGACACCTTTCAAACCCTGAAACCATCCAAATACAAAACCCCCATTGGAGGAACCAGGCAAAAAAAAGGGACATTCCAGAAGAGCTTTTGAGAGTTTTGCTGCTGTTTTTGGGGTGTCTTGGAAGGATCCATGACACAGGTAGTCACACAGAGGGAGATAAACCCTTTGTACATGTCTCTGGTTTGAAGTTGGCTTGGCACTGGCCTTTTTAACTCATCCTCTGAGGGAATAAACTGCATTTACTGTTGGGTTTTACAGCTGAGTCTTGAGGTAGGCTCTCTCAAGCTCTCACATCTACAGTGTGAATGATATTAATCTCTTCATAGGCTCTAAACAGACTGAACTTCTGCTCAGAACGAGGTCACTGACACTCCTTTTTATGTTCTATTTGCAGTGAGCCTTTAGGAGAATGACAGGCCAACGGGATCTTACTCTGTAAATGGGATTTACAGCTTTGGTGCCCTTGGTGCAGAGACTGTGGGTTGTGCTTTGCCTTCCCATCTACCTGCTGCAAGGCAAACAGCAAGGTCCTGGCCTCTTTCACCTCTGCTGATGGAGAATCAAGCTTTAAATAACTGCATAATGGAGATAATAATTGACTAGCAGTGGTTTACTCTCAGTTTGGACCAATGACTTTGGGAAGAGCATTGACCCTGATGAGCCTAGAAGGAAGGCTAACAGCATCCATAGCAGAACAAGCCTTGTGAGCTCATGCATTAAGGACTGTGATGAGACCAGACACTTCTCTGCCTCAACAGAACTGAGTGGCAGAGCTGGCCTTTTGCAAATGCCATAAAGTTGTTCCCTTTTATTTCCTGCCTCTTTGTGTCAGCCATGGAGCCAAACAGCTGGGATAGCCAAAGATGACCCAATCTGCAACCATTTAAACACGACCTGGTGTTTGCTTTGTTGGTTAAGAGATTCCCAGTACCAGTGGATGGGAGCAAAGAATAGAGACAAAATGGATCTAAGCTACAGAAACTGAATATAAAGCACAAAAAAGGGGGGAAAAACCAGCATTGAGGAGCCACAGAGAAAGGTGTGGTATCCAACATCTATAAAAATGTGGTTTTCCAGTGTAGGCAGCTAAATATAACAACCCTACAGAGTACTATAAAGTCCTAATAAATATGATTGAACTACTGGAGAAAATCAGGCTAACTAGGCTCAAGAAAACAGAAGCAAAGCCGAGAGGGAGCTCAGGCCAGGGACACGTCCTTTTATGATGTGTATTTTACGTTACTCCAGAACTGGAGGATTTGTGAGCTGGGTCAGGACCTGGGTGAGCTCTGTTTGAGGGCACAACAACCTTCAAGGAGCCCTGAAGACTGAAAGTGGCACTGGGAGGGCAAGGTGTCGGTGGCACATCTCCCAGGGGACAGCCAGCCTGCCTCAGAGGGACATGTACCAACCACCTTTCTCACCCAGTGCTCTCTGGATCAAGTGTTTATAGCTGGCCTAGACCAGCTGAAAATGGGGTTTTGTGCCTTTCCTAGTCCAGCTAGGTCAATTATCAAATGTGCAAATCAGCTTTGACTCTTCCTGCTTGTGTTTCAAAGGGCAGGATAAACAGGACTCAAAGTTTCAAAGGGCAGGATTTGATCAGGGGACTGGAGCATCTTCCTCACAAGGAAAGGCTGTGGGAACTGGGGCTGTCAGTCTGGAGGAGACTGAGGGAGGATCTCATTAATAGGTATAGTAATGATGGGTGTCAGGAGGTTGGAGCAGCACTTTTTTCGATGGTATCTAGCAACAGGACAAGAGGTGATGGGGGTTGGACTGGATGATCTCTAAAGGTCCCTTCCAACCCTACCATGCTATGATTCGAAGCTGGATCACAAAAAGTTCCACTTAAACATAAGAAAAGACTCTGTTAGTGTTTGAGTGAGGGAGCCCTGGCACAGGCTGCCCAGGGAGGGTGTGGAGGCTCCTTCCTTGGAGCTCTTCAAGACCCACCTGGACACGTTCCTGTGTGACCTGATCTAGGTGGGAGCTGCTTCTGCAGGGGGGTTGGGCTGGATGATCTCTAAAGATCCCTTCCAACCCTACCATCCTATGATTCTATGATAAACAGCTACACATCTAGTTCTCTCAATGCTCTCAAACTTGAGATTAAAGTATTTATCAGCACAGCAGACAGACAACTACCTTCATTCCAGGCTTTACCGTACCTTGCAAGTCCAGAGCCACAATGACCTCAGCTTAATATCTTCCTCTCTTTTGAGATAAATGCACTCCTTTGTCCTCTTTTCAAGAGGCAATAATAGTTATTTGCCAAACAGGGAGACCTTGAGACCCTGTTGGAGAGTGCTGGTTGAACACACAAGTCAGTACAGATTGCCAAATTGACTCTGCAGAGGGGCTGAGGCAGCAAGAGGCTGCAGAGCCATGGAAAATAAAAGCAGTAAGCAGCAGGGTCTTCACTTTACCTGAGCACAGGGACCTGAGGCACCCAAGGCAGCTATGTAGGCTTAAATCAAAATCAGGGAGTAAACAGGAGTGATGATGGAGGGAGAAGGGATGACTCTGTTTCTTTGTTCTAAGCCATGAAGCTTCACAAAGCTAAGACCAAAGGAAACAAAGCAGGGAATGTGCATGGGTGGAAAGGCTGAGCTGCTGAAGAGAGTGAAGCCTCAGTGCTGAGGGCAACCTCAGCCCCTTTCCACTGTTGTAAAAGCATCTACAGGAAGGTTCTACCCAGAGCAGATGGCAGGGAAGCTGCCTTTTACGGTAGAGCTTCTTTTGGGGTGGGTAGCAGTGAGGTTCTTGCTTCAGTTTTAGTGCAGCTCAAAGGTAGAGAGGAATCAGCTCCAGAGGGACAGGGAAGTGCTGGAGAGAGGCCAGTGCAGGGACACCAAGATGATCAGGGGACTGGAGCATCTTCCTGATGAGGAAAGGCTGTGGGACCTGGGGCTGTTCAGGCTGGAGAAGAGGAGACTGAGGGGGGAGCTCATTAATAGTTACAAATATCTAACTGATGGGTGTCAGGAGGCTGGGACATCCCTCTTTTCTATAGTAGCCAGCAACAGGACAAGGGGTGATGGGATTAAGCTGGAACACAAACAGTTCCACTTAAACATAAGAACAAACTGTTTGAGTGTTTCAGTGAGGGAGCCCTGGCACAGGCTGCCCAGGGAGGGTGTGGAGGCTCCTTCCTTGGAGGACTTCAAGACCCACCTGGACACATTCCTGTGTGACCTGATCTAGGTGACCCTGCTTCTGTAGGGGGGTTGGACTGGATGAGCTTTAAAGGTCCCTTCCAACCCCTACCATCCTATGATTCAGGTCCAACCCAACCTCTGCAATCTTCTTCAAACCCTATCCTGGCTCAGGTTTTTGGGGGTTTCTTTGGATAACTCTTGTTCCTGACAATGACCCAACAAAGCCCTCCTTGTCTTTGCTGAGCAGGGTGGCTGTGTGGGAGCCACTGGCTTTGGTTTGGTAAGAAATGCCATCATTCTGAAACCTGGTTTTGTCCTGGAGTGGAAGAACACGCCAACAAACACAACAATATTTTGTGCCCAAAGTTGTTTTTGGACACTGAGCCACTTCATCCCCTCTGTGACCTTTCCAAATTTAATAGGAAGGTTTCTAAAGCTGGGAAACAGGAGCCAGTGCACGACCCATGAACGAGGTCAGAAGATTTTGTTCTGATCTTTTTGTCTGCCAATAAGAATGTGTCAAAACTGACAGTTTCCCAGGCCAGGCTTTGATGTTGGGGGAAAAAAAGGGCACTTTGGGTTAAAAAGCATTTTCTTTTTGGTTTGATTCTTTATTTCTTAATCTGAGACAATGGTGAATGACCTTTGTTTGCAAAGCATGGTCTGTTTAAATGCTGTGGCACCAAACCTGCCCCAAAAACCTCCTGAATTGCTTTATAGAACACTGATAAAGCATGAAATACAGGAGACCTGGAGTCACATTTCACAAGTCATGTGCAAAGCCCAGTTTGCACTCACTTTGTGATGCCAGGTGAGACAGACTTCAGCCTAAAGCAGGAATTGCAGGGGAACTTTAGGGGAAGATGAAGAATGAGAAGGTGATTCGGTGTCTGGAGGACAGAGTTTAGGCTGCTGCTCTGCCAGGCCACCAATTCAACAGCTGTTCATAAAATGCACTTATGGGACCATAGAATCATTGCAGAAGAGACCTTTAAGACCACCAAGCTCAACCTTTGTCCCAGCCCTATCAACCACTGGATTTCCACCCATGGAGTTGCAACCACAGCTGGGCAATGTTGCCTGATGGATAAAGTGATGTGCTGGGACTTGCAAGCCATTGGTTTTGCTCTGAGCTCTACCCTTGAACTTCTGTGTGCTGCTGGGCTAGTCGTGCTCTGCCTTCAAGTCCTGATTTCCTCTCTATTAAGATGAAATACTCCCTTACAGGTTTTACAGTGTATTGACTACAGTTTCCCCCTTGGCTCTTTAGTCAGCCTGATCCAACAGAGGTTTTATGGACATGGACAAGACTTCAGCTAATGGAGACACTGAATTTCAAGCCAGAGCCTGGGCAGACCAGGTTCCCTTACCAGCTATCCCTGCTGATGAGCCTGTCTGCAGGACCTGGGTGAGAGGCACTGGCTCCTTCCCCCTCCGCTTTCTGAAGTCACAGCAAGTAAACAAGGACTGGAGCAGGGAGCTGTGATTAACAGGGGTTTCTATCTGCCAAGAATTCATTAAAAAGATCATAATTGTTAGCTTCCCACCCTTCTGCTGCCCCAGCTTTGTGCAGACATGACTGGTATGGAAGAAAGGAAGGGAACAGCACACGGTGAGTTCGTCACGTACGTGCCCCCGGCTTTTGTAGGGCAGCTTTGTTGGTGGTGCTGAGACCAGCCTGACTCCTCCTGAGGACAACTGCCCGGGTGCACTCAGCGAGACATGACATCATGTGCCTTTGGCTGTTGCAGGCCTGAGGTTTTTGTCCTTGGTTGACATCAAAATAGTAAGGGCAGGCATTGCTACGAGGGGGCAGAGGTCTAATGGACTCTCATTCCCATGGATGCCAAAGGAAGGCTGGCCAGTCCCACCACCTGAGAGCCTGCAGCATCTCCAAAACCTGGATCAGACCTCAAAAAAAGGGGAGGATCTGCTTGCTGTGCTTGTGTGGGTGCACCTGAGGCTACCATCCGCGGTCACTCTTGCAAACAGAGTGGGACTTCTTATAAATATGTATCTGGCTTTAAATTGAAGCTTCATTTCCTTCTGTGGTGGAGAAATCCTGTTGTAGCTTGTTCTCCTTGCTGTAAAGCAAGCCACAGTGCCCTGCTGGGATACTCACAGGTCTCTACTCAGCAAATCCTGGCTTGTGCAGAAGCAGCAATGGGCTGAGCTGGTGGCAGGGAGACTTGATTTGTATGGAGAGAGGGGACTCTGGTGATACTGCAGACAGAGTGAGGAACATCTCCAGGGTGGTGAGGTTGTTATAAGTGATTGGGTGATTTTGCTTTTAAACACTTTTCCTGTCCTGTGACTACTGGTGCAGTCACAAGCCCTAACTAACAATTGATCTTACTAGCTTCTTGTGATCTAGTTTTCACTGCAGACTATTGCAACCCTCAGATATATATATATATGTATATATTTGTGGCATACATTTCCACCAGGCACATCACAGAATGCCTGTAAATCTGCAAAGAGGAGAGACTACCTGTGTTGGCACAGGTGTTAGCTTCATGCAACAGCTCTGCAAAAGCCTGTTTGCATCCTTTTTTTTTCCTTCAATTGGAGACAAACATGAGAGTGGAGATGGCTCAGGTGGTGGCACACCCCTGTGTGATGGGTATATATTTGGTTCTGCACTTATCCAGCTCACCAAGGTGCCTGTGAACACCCATGATTGAAAAGCAATAAGTGCTCAGTACTGGCTCTCATGCTTTACACATGTCAGGGGGCAAGAAGAATAAGCTGTCTCCTCTCTGACCCCCTCTAACCACATGCCTAAGGAAAGGTGCATGAGCTGGAGGCTGAGTGATTTTTCCAGCATGCCAAACCCAAATCATGGGCCATAGGTAGCAAGTGTTGGATCTGCACTGTCACCATCCACCACCAGCAGAGGAAAACTGATGGGACCTGGGTTTGGAGCCCATGAAAGCAAATGGGGAGTTTGTGGGAGCTGCAAGAATCAGCAGTTGGCAGCAGGTCTGTGCAATGACAGAGCCTGGCTCTGTGCTGACAGTGATTTTTCAGGCTGGAGCTAATATAAATACCAACACAGATGCTGCTGTGTGGGGCTGGAACGGGGCTTTGAGGTGATGGCAGGGGCAGAGGGGAAAGCAGATGCAAGCAGGTGCATCATCATTGGTTCCTTTTCACTGCAAGCTAAGATCATGTCTGAGAGCCTGTGAAACTCATTTTTTCCCAGTTAACTGTAGCACTGATATTGAGGAGGGCAGCTCCCACTGACTTTTGTCACACTGTTTGAACTCTGTGTCTGTGTTTTGAGCTGGGGAGATAAGGCTGAAGTCAATGAACATCACATCTGGGGATGGCTTCTCCCTTCTTTCTTCTTTTCCTGTTTTCCTTGTCTTCTGGTTTTTTACTCCCTCTTCTGTCCCTCTCACTGCATTTGTTTCTTTCTAGCCAGCTCAAACATTGTCTTGCTGTAGGGGAATCATTGGCAACCTTGGAAGGCAGCTGGGCAACACAAGGTTGACTTAGCAACCTTTTCCAGGTGATGTTTAGTGGAAACACAGCCCTGCAAGCCACATACTCAAACTACGGGTGCTTAAGCCTTGTACTGATGGACAGAGCTGGAAAGGGAGCAGAGGAAAAGGTCAGGATCAGTTCCAGAAAGTGAGCAGCTACTAGGAGGGTTGTGACCTAATCTGTGTTTGAGAGGAAGATCAACAGTTACTCGTCTCCTGTTTCCACTTGTAAAAATAAGGCTATATGCAGAAAGTCCAGAGAGCTGTCTGCTGCTAAAGGCTTGGCACATCCTATTGCCCAATGCTGATGAGCACACTCCTAGGGGGTGACCTCCAGGTCACAAGAATGAGACATTCCTGAAGCTGGTGAAGGATCTGGAGAGCATTCCTTCTGAGGAGCACCTGTGGGACCTGGGGGTGTTCAGCCTTGGAGAAAAGGAAGCTGAGAGGAGAAGTCATTAGGTGAGAGTGTTTTCTGTTACTCTGCATGTGCCCAGCAACACGGATTCAAATGTCAATGGGGTCAGATAAGGGCAAGAAATATCCCCCTATGACCTGGAAGAGATCTTCAGAGGAAGACTAGAATCAGAAAAGCAGCAAGAGAAGATGTTCTCCATTGGCTTCTCACTCTGACATCTCTGGATTTCAGACATTCACTGCTTGGGGCTCTAAGTCCTCTGCTTTAGGTAGTCTCTGAATTTACCAGTGAAAAACCCCTATTGTTAAAAACCAACATCCAAGATGTTGTGGTAGAAAGTTAAACCATAAAAAGCTCTGCTAGAGACTGATAGAAGAGGTATTAGTTGATTGTATAAAAGAGCTTTAGAGTTATGGATTAAGGGAACATAACTGGCACCAATGGTCACTACATTAGAAGCTACATCTCCTCTGCTCCGTGGTCCAGGGACCATTCTGTGACCCTGAAGGGAGGCAGCACAACCCAATCCCTGTAGTCATGTCAAAATGCTTTCCATTCCCTCAGGCTGCCTGGTGCAAATTGTCCAAGGACACATCTCCCAGGCATTGTGTGGGATGGTGTTGCTGCAAGGGCCAAAACCATCCCAGGACATGTCCTGATAACTAAACAGTCTGGATGACCAGCACATGTACTTGAATCTACACTGCAGCCTGTTTAGTTGAGACCTTACTGCTCTACCTCCAGATGCTCAGTCTAAGAGACCTTCTGTGGTCTCAGTCAGCTTAACCTCAAAAGAGACTGTTTTAATGCAGCTTTTTGGGTGAGAACTTCTCCACCCTTTTTCTTCTGGTTTCTCATTTCTTCTCTCTTGCTTTTCTGTAAGATCATTCATTCCCCTGTTCCCCTGTTAACAGCTCATCTTGGGCATCACAACCCTGAGGGTTCCTAAGGTTCTGTAAGGTGAATCTCACCAACACTTGCAGGCCAGGCTGAAATTCAGCACTTTTCAGCATAACACGTTGAAATTCAACACAACACATCGTGGCAATGGCCAAGAAGCTGAACACTGCATGAGTTTTGCACAATCACAGGACAAGCCCAGGGATGACACAGCTGTTTCACAACCAGCCCTCTGGTTATGTGCTATATAATTGACTCAGAAAGCCCAGTTACAACACAACTACTTTTCTTGGGCTGGTGACAACATGAAGAGCATTGGCCCATGGGCAGGACTCAAGCAGATCCCTCTGATTTCATAGCAGCATTGAAATAGCAGTTGGAAGGGGTCTGGAGATAGCTTAGCTCAGCCTATGCTTGAAGCAGAATCTTTGCCAGCACTACATCAGGTTAGATGAGACTGTTCACTGAAGCCTTAGAAACCCTCAAGGATGGAGATGCCACCACTGTTCTCATCTTTCTGAGGAACCTGTACTGCTCTGCCCCTCAAGTGAAAATAAAAGGGGCTTCTTTAGGCTAAATATCTTGAGCCTTTGCCCTCTATCCAGGTGACTGGGAAGCTTTCCTCCCAGACACTGCAAATTTAACCAGAGCTGATGATGCAGCTCAAAAGCTGGGGGAAAGAAAACAGAGGAAGAATTTTGCTCTGGTGCTAAACTGGAAGCAACAAGAGGGTCAAGAGGAAAGACTCTGAGGCTATGAACAAATAGATTGAGCAACACAACTGAAGCAACAAAGAAATACCAGGAGAAAGATGTGCAGAGACTGGCAAGGAGAATGACCCTGTGGCAACAGCAGAGGGATTTCACAGTGGTCAAAGCCAGGGAGAGGGATGTAGTAAGAACAGACACCCAAGATGATGGGAGTTTTGGAAACCTTATATTAATTTCCAGACTAAATTTATTCCCAGCTTGTTTATTCCCACTTGTTCTTGTTGCAGCACTGTCCTTTAACTGAAATAGCTCTTCTCTCTCTGTCATTTTTACCTCCCTGATTTATTTATAGAGAGCAACACATCTTTGTTCTGGGCTAAACATACTGAGCTCTCCCAGCCTCCTCACGTTGGATTGGCTTTCTGTTCCCTTTATCACCTCAGGAGCCCTTCACTATGTCTGTTTCAGTCCAGATTCACCTGTTTTTGGACCTGTAGCACAAGTACAGTCAATGGCATGCAAAGGGAGATGCCCTCTACTCATGAGACAGCATCTGGAATAGTGTGTTCTGGGTCCCTCAGTTCCAGAAGGACAGGGAGCTGCTGGAGAGAGCTCAGTGCAGGGCACAGAGATGCTGGAGTGGAGCATCTGCCTTGTGATGAAAGGCTGAGGGAGCTGGGGCTCTGCAGCTTGGAGAAGAGGAGCCTGAGAGGTGAGCTCATTCATGTTCCAAACCCATCAAGGGTGGGTGTGAGGAGGCTGGAGCCAGGCTGTGCTCAGTGATGCCAGTGACAGGACAAGGGGCAACGGGCACAAGCTGCAACAGAAGAGGTTCCAAAGCAACACAAGGACAAAGTTGTTCCCTGTTGAGGTGAGGGAGCACTGGCAGGGGCTGCCCAGATGGGCTGTGGAGGCTCCTTCTCTGGAGACATTCCAACCCAGCTGGATGAGTCCCTGTGTGCCCTGCTCTAGGTGGTGCTGCTCTGGCAGGGGGGTTGCACTGGATGAGCTTGCAGGTCCCTTCCAACCCTTGAGATTTTGTGATTCTCCCACACTTCACAAACTGCTCTGTAAATAGCTTTTGGAGCTCTGCTTTTCCATAACTACCTCACTTCATGCTGCTGTGATGAACACATGCACCCACATCCTAGTCCTGCAACCTCACTGCTTCCAGTGGCCACAGCTGACAGCAATTATTCTTGTTACCAGTCTCTAAGGGCTTGACTTTGTACTATCAGGTTTCATTCTATTTCTATTACTCCTGATGCTTAAGGTCATCCAACTTTTGTTGTGTATTTATACCAAGAGCCTTGTACATACACAGATCGATAGGCTCAATAACTTTTAGCCTCTGGATTATGGGATAGTCATGTTGTATCCCAGCCCCTCCATCTAAGGCAGAGCTGTAGCAGACTAAAGATCAGATGTGCAGCACAGTTTTCCTCCCCTGCTTGGGAAATGTCTGCTGTTAGCTGGTAGAGGATGAGAAACAACAGATGAGGAGCCTTTTTGCTCTGAAGCATCAGTTCTGCTCCAAACCTGGATATAAGCAGGAGGCTGGGGCCAGTGATTGATGTGTGGTGGCCAGTGCCAGGACAATGGGTACCAGGCACAGGCTGGGACACAGGCAGTGCCCCTGGCACAGGGAGCTTGTGCTGGAGCAGCTCTGCAGGGCCCTTTCAGCCCCCAACACTCTGGGATTCTGTGATATTTTATTCTAGTGAGTTTTGGTTTATCCTCATCACCCTGTTGCCTCATTGATTCACCATTCCTTAGCTTCTTTAACTAAAAAAAAATCTGCTGTTCTCATTTGCCACTGGTTTGCCTGTCAGGTAGGGCTCAAACAAAAGCATTCACACTCCATTCTGAGGGTTCAGTGCCTCCAGGGCAGGATGACTTTCCTGGATGATCAATGACATTTGCCACATAATAAAATGAGATAGCTGGAGATACAGGCTCCTCTCTAGCAGAAACAATTACACCCCAGAGACAAAAAGTGTAAAGCACACCTAAGCTTACCCCCAGGGGATCCATGCAGGGCTGCTGAAGCTGGTCCCAGAGGCATCTCTGCAGATGATCAAGTTGGTTTTCTTTGGATGAGAGTAGGCTACTGCAGAAAGTAGACTCAAGGAAAGCTGTGCAGGGAGAGACAAAACACCTCTGTGAACCTCTTTAATGTTCAAATTCCTTCTCTTTTAAAGTCTCATGCATCAGCAGGAGCAAATGTTCCACCACACCTCCCTAGAGTGATGGTGCACCTGCACCTGATGGGAAATGGCTACCACATGCCTCTGCTTTCAGCTGCCTCCATCATGCCCTGTGATCTTTCAGAATGGAAGCAAGCCCTCCTTCCAGCCACTCTCCTGACAGACTGTGTGAGCAGCAAGTTAATGGAGATGGGACAAGCTGCTGGCAACTCTCAGCTCTGCAGCTTTCCACCTGAATGCTCTGCAGCTGGGTTATTAGTCAGCAAAGCCCTTGGATACAGAGACCCTTTGCACCTTGGATAGAAAGAGAGAATGGAAAAGAGAATCCTTCCTTCCTTCCTTCCTTCCTTCCTTCCTTCCTTCCTTCCTTCCTTCCTTCCTTCCTTCCTTCCTTCCTTCCTTCCTTCCTTCCTTCCTTCCTTCCTTCTTTCTTTCTTCCTTCCTTCCTCCTTTCTTTCTCTTTCTTTCTTCCTTCCTTCTCTTTCTTTCTTCCTTCTCCCTTCCTTCCTTCCTTTCTCTCTTTCTTTCTTCCTTCCTTCTCTTTCTTTCTTTCTCTCTTTCTTTCTCATTCTTTCTTCCTTCCTTTCTTCCTTCCTTTCTTCCTTCCTTCCTTTCTTCCTTTCTTCTTTCTTCCTTTCTTCCTTTCTCCTTTCCTCCTTTCTTTCCTCCTTCCTTCCTTCCTTCTCTCTTTCTCTCTTTCTCTCTCTCTTTCTTCCTTCCTTCTTTCTTTCTTCCTTCCTTCCTCCTTTCTTTCTCTTTCTTTCTTCCTTCCTTCTCTTTCTTTCTTCCTTCTTTCTCTTTCTTCCTTCCTTCTCTTTCTTTCTTCCTTCCTTCTCTTTCTTTCTTCCTTCTCTCTTCCTTCCTTCCTTTCTCTCTTTCTTTCTTCCTTCCTTCTCTTTCTTTCTCTCTTTCTTTCTCATTCTTCCTTCCTTCCTTTCTTCCTTCCTTCCTTCCTTCCTTTCTTCCTTTCTTCCTTTCTCCTTTCTTCCTTTCTTTCCTCCTTTCTTTCCTCCTTCCTTCCTTCCTTCCCTTCTCTCTTTCTTTCTTTCTCTCTTTCTTTCTTTCTCTCTTTCTTTCTTTCTTTCTTTCTCTCTTTCTTTCTTCCTTCTCTCCTTCTTCTCTCCTTCTTCTCTCCTTCTTCTCTCCTTCTTCTCTCCTTCTCTTCCTTCCTTCCTTCCTTCCTTCCTTCCTTCCTTCCTCTCTCTCCCTTCCTCTGCTGCTGTGCTGCTTTCAAAGTGGGAACTGGAAACCAGTGAGTCCTTCCTGTTGATCTGTGCCATGTCCTGGGCATGCCCCAGACTAGTGAGAACTGCTTCGTTTATCTCTCTGCTCAGACTTCCCTCAAGAGAAAAAAAGAAAGGAAAAGAAAGGGGAAAAAGAGAACCAATAACTTTTGTCTCTTCTAGATATTTTGGTGTTTTCAGGCGAAAGTTTAACCAGAAAACACCTTTTTTTCCTCAGCATGAGCATTTCAAAGCAACGAACATTCAGACAAGCTACTGTTCAAACAATGGGAGAGGGTTTTACACACAACTTCCTACCACTACAACTTATGGTTGGCCAGGTGGAAGAGCCTCTAAAACCCTGAGAATCTCCACTGAGCTATTTAAACTGCCCTGATGCTCCAGAACCCAAGATTTCCAGCCTCCAGGACATGCCACTGAGATCCTGAAACAGAGACTGGAAGGTCTCTGTTTCCAGGTGAGGTTTTCTCCTTGGCATTTATCTACCAAATTTCTGCAACCCAAAACTCAAAGGAATTAGTTTTTCTCCCCAGTGAGCAGAAAATGGTTTTTTAAAGGGAAATGTTGGAATTTCCTGATGACTAGAACTTTGTAGCTCTGTTGCCTGTCTGAAGGTGCTGTTACTACAGGTCCTTCCTTTATCCCTACATAAATTAGGGGTAACACCAAGAAGCTCCAGGTGAAAATGAGATTTTGATGTCAGACCAACGCAGAGACATCACAGTTTTTCCCCACAGAACTTAAGATACAGATTAACTTTAGATTTCCCCAATCTAAACCTTCCCTGGTACAACTTGAGGCTGCCTCCTTTCGTCCTGTCGCTTGTGACTCGTGAGAAGAGACTGATCCCCACCTCACTACAACCTCCTGTCAGGAGGAACTCTTCTACCCTCTGCAGTTAGTCCCTGTCTCGGTGCTGATATGATGCTGCTGTTTCAGGGTAAGGGTCTTGGCTGTTTGTAGGAGGCTTTGACCAATAAGACTGATGAGTTTAGCCCCCACTGACCGAGCCAGTGGTGATATATTCATGTTTACAATGACTGTTGGACAGTCTGGTCGTGCCCTTTGGGTCAAGCCTTTGGTTCCCTGTCAAACCAGAGCTTCCCATGTGTTATCAGCTGGTGTCAGTGAGATGTTCAGCACATTCCCACCCTGACAGTGACCTTGTGAGCTTATAAGTGAAGGAGCAATGGACTCAAGATAAGGGCCTGTTACTTTTTCCACTGTTGTCTCAGAAGAAAGGTATTAATATATTATAAAGCAGTGACTTATTTCACTATTGAGTTCTTTCCAGCCACAAGATTTACCTCAGTTCTCTGTGCTTTTGGTTTCTTCTCATCCAGCCCCTTTTTTTCCCCTTTTATTCTTCTTTCTTCTTCTTTTAACTATCACTCTTCCTTGTTCTCTCTCATTTCCTCTCCCTAACAGAAAGGGAATTTCAGTTGCAACTGGTCACAGATGTAAAACTGGCAAGAGCAAGCTCCAAAGACACTCTCTTTTACTGGGTTCATCCAGAGGTCAAAGAGGTTGGCTGTGGGACAAGACACAGCAAAAAAAAACCCTACCCAAGCCCTACTGTGTCATCATCATCCCACTTGGCTGGGAGCAGGATGGGACAGGAGAGGTGGAGGAATGCTGCTTCACAGCCATGCTTCCAAAGACATGGGATAAAGGGACAGCACCTCCAAGCCTTGGCTTTGGCCACAGCAGTTTTGGGGTGACCCAGAGGGGAGAGGCTGGTGGCCAGGGTGGTGAGGGAAGGGCAGCCAGGAGGGAAGAAGGGGGGGGATGTGGAGGAAAGGCCAGGCAGCTGTCTCACACACGCTCCATGGCTGTAGCTGTGATGGGGGATGCGGGGAAGCAGCTCAACTGACGGCTGCTCCTGCCCTGGGGCTGCTGGTGGGGTGGGAGAAGGGGGAAAGCAGGACAGGAGGAGAGGCAAGACAGAGGAGATGAGTTCCAAGGTGGTCTTTGGTCCCCAAGGTGAGACAATGGAAGGGAAGCTCATGGGAGTGACACACTGATGGAAGTGTGTGCACATTTGAACTATTTCCTTGCCTGTCCCTATCAGTAGCAGCTGTGTCTGCCCCACAGCACAGGTCAAAGACTGGCATGTCACCAGTTTCCAGCAGTTTACCCATACACCAGCACAGGCTGGAGAGCAGCTCCAGGAGAGGGACCTGGCAGTGCTGGGGGAGAATCAACTGCCCATGAGCAGCAACGTGGGCTCGTGGGCAAGAAGCCAATGGCAGCCTGGGGGCATTGAGCAGAGTGTGGGCAGCAGGGCCAGGGAGGTTGTGCTGCCCCTCTGCTCTGCCAGAGCTGCTGAGGCCTCAGCTGGAGTCCTGTGGCCAGTTCTGGGCTCCCCAGCTCAGGAGAGACAGGGAAGTGCTGCAGAGAGCCCAGTGCAGGGCTGCCAGGATGCTGAGGGGCTGGGACATGTGTGTGAGGAG
Organism: Colius striatus; assembly: GCF_028858725.1. Taxonomy (NCBI): domain Eukaryota; kingdom Metazoa; phylum Chordata; class Aves; order Coliiformes; family Coliidae; genus Colius; species Colius striatus. The sequence goes on from NC_084761.1 coordinate 99,555,499, forward strand.
GAAAGGCTGCAGCCCTGGGGCTGCTGAGCCTGGGGAACAGAAGCCTGAGCTCAGGGGCACCTCAGCAACACCCACAAGTATTTAAAGGATGTTTGTCAAGACAATGGTATGGCACTTTTTTTTTTCCTGTTGTCTCCAGTGCCAGGACAAGGGGTGATGGGCACAGGCTGGAACACAACAAGTTCTGCTTAAACACAAGGAGCAAGTCCTTTGGTGCTGAGGGGAGGGAGCCCTGGCCCAGGCTGCCCAGGGAGGGTGTGGAGGTTCCTCAGGAGGTTTCCAACTCCATCTGACACGTTCCTGTGCCCCCTGAGCCAAGGGCAGCTGCTGGAGCAGGGGCTGGGGCTGCAGCAGCTCTAGAGGTCTCTTCCAATCCCTTCCATTTTAATCCATTTTAATCTTTTAATCTCTGAGTCTGTGAAGAGCAGAGATGATATTAGTATACCCATGGCCCAGCTACAGCTCAGCAAGCAGACAGACACCCACAGTGAGGAGCAGAAAACACAGAGGGATAATCTGGCAAAAGCCAAGTGCTCATGCAAGACTTGCAGTGTCTTACCCAAAAAGAAGCACTTATCAATATCCAGTCATCATAAACATCAGGCAGGCAGGTTCCTGACACCAATGAGAGATGGCAACAGGGCTGGGAGGAGTGTCTCCACCACTTGTTGCAAGAGCATCAGATATACATGAGTAAGAGCATCCAGCTCAGATTTTATCTCAGTGCTAATTTAAAAGACCAGAAGAGCTTGCAAAGCATCAAGTGGGAAATGAACACCCTTGGGAATAGATGCCTACAGGGAATCTTGGGTTTATCAGTGGAGATAAGGTATCAGTGGAAAAGGTATTCCCTGGCAACCTGTCCCTCATCTGGAGCACTTCCCAATGAGCTCATCAGATAGAAATTAGCCAGGGTGAGGATGTGCTGCTGTCTCAGGGAACCAGAGGGAGAGCAGAGGAGACTGGAGCAAAGGAAGTGCAGAGCAAGAAAACTAGAAGTCAGGAAGGATCAGAAGCAAGAGAAATAACACAGAAGAGGAGTGATGCTATGCCAATGTTGGCACACAAAGAGTGAGAGAGTAAAGGTCACAGCTAGAGCTCATCATAAAGAAGTTATTGGTCTGTAAATCTCACGGTGAGACCATCAGGTTGCTCTATAAAATGGATAAAAGCCTATTAATGCTGTCTGATCACTGCTCCTGCCATGCTCTCACCTCTTCAATTCAGAAAACATCCTAAGCCCTTTGCCCAGGCTGACAGAAAGCTGTGGCATTCCCCTTTCAGCATTCCCAGGAAAGCCAAAGCACCACGATGCTTCTGGGATGCTCCTCTCTGAGGGGTCTCAGCTCAGCTCCTGCTCCTCTTCGTCAAATGAAGCAATCAGAAAAAATCTGCCTTCAGCAGATAAATCCCAGCAACCTTCCATGTCACCAGATCAGTTCCTCCATCTTCAGATGGCTCCAAGGGAAGCATTGCCTGCCTTGAGCAGCTCAGCTTTGCACAGGTTGTCCCACAAACTGCTGGTACTCGGTTAGGAAATGCTTGCCTCCATGGTCATGTTTTCCTCTGCTCTGTTTCATCCCATTACTCTGTGCTGTCAACCCTAATAACACCCTGACCCCTTAATTAACAGAAAACAAAGCTCTCCAGCTTTCATCCAGTTATCTATGGCAAGAGCCTATGAAACCAGTGAGACAGGACTCAAAGTCATAGAATCACAGAATGGTGGGGTTGGAAGGGACCTTTAGAGATCATCCAGTCCAAAACCCCTGCAGAAGCAGCTCCCACCTAGCTCAGGTCACACAGGAACGTGTCCAGGTGGGTCTTGAAGCCCTCCAAGGAAGGAGCCTCCACACCCTCCCTGGGCAGCCTGGGCCAGGGCTCCCTCACTCAAACACTGACACAGTTTTTCCTTATGTTTAAGTGGAACCTTTTGTGTTTCAGCTTCATCCCATCACCCCTTGTCCTGTTACTATCTACTATAGAAAAGAGGGATGTCCCAACCTCCTGACACCCATCCTTTAGATATTTATAAGTGTTAATAAGATCCCCCCTCAGTCTCCTCTTCTCCAGCCTGAACAGCCCCAGGTCCCACAGCCTTTCCTCATCAGGAAGATGCTCCAGTCCCCTCAGCATCTTGGTGTCCCTGCACTGGCCTCTCTCCAGCACTTCCCTGTCCCTCTGGAGCTGGGGAGCCCAGAACTGGATACAGGACTCCAGATGAGGCCTCAGTAGGGCAGAGTAGAGGAGGAGCAGAACCTCCCTTGACCTGCTGCCCACACTCTCCTCAATGCCCCCAGGCTGCCATTGGCTTCTTGCCCACGAGCCCACATATCTGGCTCATATTTAGTTTATTATCAATCAGCACTGCCAGGTCCCTCTCCTGGAGCTGCTCTCCAGCAGGTCACCCCCAGCCTGTGCTGCTGCAGGGGGTTGTTCCTCCCCAGCTGCAGGACTCTGCCCTTGTCCTTGGTGAACCTCAGCAGGTTCCTCTGTGCCCAACTCTGCAGCCGGTCGAGATCCCGCTGAATGGCAGCTCAGCCTCTGGGGAATCAGCCAGTGCTCCCAGTTTGGTGCCAGCAGGGAACTTGCTGAGGGTCCCTCTGTGCCCTCACCCAGGTGGTTGATGAAGATGTCGAACAAGACTGGCCCCAAGTCCATCAAGATTTTCTGGGTAAGGACACTGGCTGTGTTTGTGTAGCACTCAGATATCTGTGATAGACAAGATCCAGCCAGGCAAGCAACAAATGATAATTGGAAAGAAATCATTTATCAGAACTGGATGGAATTTGTTTCATTTAAAACAAAGTGGAATGAACAGTTCAGATACTATTAGAGATCACTCAGTCCAACCCCCCCTGCAGAAGCAGGTCCCACCTAGATCAGGTCTGAAATGTGTTGCTGTTTGTTCAATACATTCTCTTTCTACCCCAATTCTTTTGTCAGCCTGAATATCAGTTTATTTTCTACAGAATCTCTTGCACAAAGGTGTGATGCCCAGGTCTGGTGACCCATCTCCAGCTAGTAGTGGTAAGAATTGAACCACTGCAATAAGGACTCAGCTGTGCATTGGTTTTGGTAAAACAAGTGTCTTAGAGTTCCAGAAAGCAGTAAGTGACACACTTAAAAACCAAACCAGGCTGCACCTACCCAGGGGGCTTTTGCATAGGCTAAAACATTTAAAAGAGGATGTTTGTGTGACTTAAAGAATGTCTGATGGAGATTTGTTAATGGTAGCCACTGTGGGAAACAGCAACACCACACAGGGAGATGTGAACAGTTGCTGATCTCAAGGCACTAAATAAACCAGGTTTCTTTATGCACAGAAATACATGAGCAGAAAAAAGGAATTCAGATGAACTGAAGGTGTAAATGAAGTCTGGGTTTCATCAAGCACCAGTATGAATAAAGCTGATGTAGACTGAGGCATGTCCAGTTCTGCATCAGAGTATCTCCACTGACACTTCATGGACCTTGGATGATCCATTTGGAAAACGAACTTGGATGGTTTCATTTAATTGTCCTCCAAATTGACAAGCCATGTGTGACTCAGGGGATGAGAGAAGGGTTGGTTTTCATAGGATTGTAGGATCAAAGACCTTCAAGATCATGGAGTCCAAGCCCTGCCCTCACCCTGCAAAGCCCAGCACTACCCCATGGCCCTCAGCACCTCAGCCCCACAGCTTTGGGATCCCTCCAGGGCTGGGCACTCCCCCAGCTCCCTGGGCAGCCTGGCACAGGGGCTGACACCCCTCTCAGGGAAACAGTTCTGCCTCAGCTCCAGCCTCAACCTCCCCTGGGGCAACTCCAGCCCCTTTCCTCTTGTCCCATCACTTCTTACCTGGGAGAAGAGCCCAACCTCCACCTCACTGCAGCCTCCTGTCAGGGAATGTCAGAGAGTGCTCCTGTGTCCCCTCAGCCTCCTCCAGGCTCAACACCCCCATTCCCTCAGCCCCTCCCCAGCCCCTTGTGCTCCAGCCCCTTCCCCAGCTCTGTGCCCGGCTCTGGCCACGCTGCAGCCCCTCAGTGTCCCTGTGGCAGTGAGTGAGGGGCCCAGCACTGACACAGCCCTGGAGCTGCAGCCTCACCTGGAATTGCAGCCATGAGATCTGCAAACTGCAAGTCCATCACTACCTTTTGGAACTGAGATTGTGGGCAAGCTGGGATTCACCCCTGCTGGATGTAGCAGCTCCTCCTGGTGACTTTTCAATTGCTGCTGAACAGTAGCATCCCAAATACACCTCATCACACCTCTTCTGAGGAAGGACAATGACTGATGGAAAATGAAATCCCAGAGCTGCTCACACTGGCTGCCAGGAGGAAAATGTTGGGTTTGAGGGAATAAAGCTGTGTCCTTTCAATGGCCTTTGCTCTGCAGCAGAGCTGGGCTGAGGAGTCACTGCTGGGACATGTCTTGAGCAGATGGCTTTGTGCTTGATGCATTCAAGAGGTCAAGTAGATGAAGAAGGAGGAAAAGTTCAAGGGGGAGACTTCTAGGAAGTGCTCCTGTAATCCATCACACTGCTTTCCAGCCCCAAGAGCCAAAGAAGAGACAGAGGAGAAACTTCTGTATCTATTTTTCCTGTGGATTTTCCATGGTGAAGGCACAGGGGTGGCAGAAGTGTTGCTCTTCAACACAAAGAGTCTGGCTCCTTCTCCCTTTGCTCAGCTTCACTCCCCTAATTTCTATGTAAAAGAAACAAAAATGAGCACAGAAACACCAGCTTATCTCCACATTCCCTCACTGTACAGCAGCAACAGCACAAACCTCTGGTTCAGAGAAGGGTTTAAGCAGCAATCCACCCCTTTGGTTTGCACCAGGACTTTGATTCCTAAGTGCTCACCCTGCCTCTGCAGAGGATGAACATTATTTCTACTTTGGAGACCACTGCTCCATAGAAAAAGGGATTTATTCCCTCAAAGGTTTTGCCAGAGCCAGGAAGAGCTGAAGCAACTGGGCCTCCCACTTCAGATCTGTTTTGCTTTATTTGAACATCCTCCTTTCATCCTGTGAACTCTGCTTCTGTTTGGCCAAATTAGGCCAGTATTAGTCTGGGTGACAGCCAGTGCAACCTATCATCTTCCAGCCCTCTGCTACTCAAGCACTCACCCACCATCCATCCCCTGATTTGTCCTTTGACTTTGACAGTGTCAGATGGTGAAAGGACTTGGATTTGAGGGAGATTTTGAAAGAGATTGAACTTGATCAAAAGAAATAAAGCAACAACTTCCCCCTCCTAAAAAAAAAGGGGGGGAGAATATTCCAGGTTCTGTTATCATCCCTACATAGGGAGTATGAATGGGAGGAGTATGGCCAGGGTGCAAGGCTAGAGGGAGGGCTGGCATTTCTCTTCTCTGTCACCTCTGCAGGTGGTGTGCTTGACTGCAGTACAAAACACACCTTCCCCACATCCACCTCTCCCTCATAGTCTAGCAGAAAGTAAGCAGCCACATCTCTTCTCCCCCTAAAGCACCATTTCCCATAGAAAGTTGTAAAGAAAGAACATTGCTGAAGGTGGAGAACCACAGATGGTCCCAATAAAGGGACCTGAGACCTTGTGTTGTGTTCTTTGGTGTTCAAGCAGATGCAGGGAAACTTTCTGCTCCTCTACACAAGAGAGTGGTGAATGGCTCTCACACTGAATGTTCCTTCTGGTGACTGACTGTACTTTGGTCATGGATCAAAACCTTGCTTTCTGGTGGCTTTGGTGTCTCCCCTGCCACAACAAGCTCAAAAGGCAGCAGCACACCCTGAATACAATCAGTAAGTAAAATCCACCTTGACAGCATCATGCTGTCTGATGTGCAGCCCAGCTCCTTCGTATCACTGTGCTCCTTGATGCTTCAGCTGCAGCCAAACCACCTGACCAGTTTTCCCACTTCTTGTCCTTTTGATTCACTCATTCCTGTGCTCCCTTTCACAATGACTCTCCCATCTGATATCCTCTGTTGGCTCCAGCTAGTGAAATTCCAGACTGACTTTTATAAGACACATTGCCATTAATATAAACATATCATCACAGAATCCCAGAGTGCTGGGGGCTGTGAGGGCCCTGCAGAGCTGCTGCAGCTCCAGCCCCTGCTCCAGCAGCTGCCCCTGGCTCAGGGGGCACGGGAATGTGTCCAGATGGGGTTGGAAACCTCCTGAGATGGAGCCTCCACACCCTCCCTGGGCAGCCTGGGCCAGGGCTCCCTCCCTTCAGCACCAAAGGACTTGCTCCTCCTGTTCAATATATACCTGTTATATATACATACACACCTGCAGGTGCATCTGCATAGGTGCATCTCTATAGAGATGTCTTCACAGACAAATTCACCCATCTTGGTGATCCAAGCTGGTCTTGTTACCTCCTGACTGCCAAGGTTCTCTCTCCCCCTTCCACTGCAGCATTTCCACACACACTTAGAATCACAGACTCACAGCATGGTGGGGTTGGAAGGGACCTTTAGAGATAATCTAGTCCAACCCCCCTGCAGAAGCAGGTCCCATCTAGATCAGGTTGCATAGGGATGTGTCCAGGTGGGTCTTGAAGACCTCCAAGGAAGGAGCCTCCACACCCTCCCTGGGCAGCCTGTGCTCACTGAAACACTGAAACAGCTTCTCCTTATGTTTCAATGGAACTGTGTTCCAGCTTCATCACTTCTCATTGTCACACATGAGCCATTCTGCCTTTGCCCCTGTACAATGCCATTTATACCTGGTTAGTGAGTGTGGACTCAAGGAAAATACTACTTTTGCCTGTTGTCTCTTCCTTCAAAGCCGTTGCACTTCATACTTGTGTGATGACACAAGCTGCTCCTCTTTTATCACACAGCATCCAAGAGCATCCAAGAGCACGCATTGGCTTTACTGCCACTCCCTTCCCCAACTGCTTAATTGAAACAAGACACTCCACGTGGCCATCACTTTCAGCACTCTAAGATCTGGTAACAATTTTTTTTCCCTGTGTTTTTCCATCCAGCTTTTTCATGGTTGCTCAGGACACCTGTTAGTTCCATCAGGAGATGTTTGTCTGGCTGACAATGCTCATCCTCCTGAAACGCCAGCTTGAGGACACTCTTTTTGAAAGTTCAGACTGTTTATCTTTCAAGGGATCTGCTTCTTTGGAGCGAGCTGAGAGAGGTGATCCAGACTTGGGTCTGGTATGAATTTAGTAAAGCAGGATGCCTCTGTTTGGGCTATCTGAAATTCAAGAGCTGCTCAGTCTTGAACCCAGCGACTGTTTCCCCATCCAGAAGTGGGTTTAAGTCTAGACTGTGTGACCACCTCAGAGTGACAGGTGATCACATCACTGCTCTTTTGATGTGCTCCTCGCTGAAGAGCTCTGCCACGTTGGAGCAGCAGCTTATGAATCAGTCACACACAGGGATAACACGAGGCACACACTTTGTCATTCCTCCCTGTCCTCTCTCCTTATTAAGCATGGAAAAGTTCTTGGACTTCTTGCCACACATGAGGGAAGCTCCGTGGAGACTCTTGCATTTGTACTGAAAGAGCAAGAAGGGAAAGTCCTGAAGTTTTGGGATTTTTCTGCCTGCTATTAATAATCATAATCCATAAATCACCAGCGGCCGAAGGGTCACGCAGAAGAGGCTGCTGCCCGGCCAGATGAGAGACTCCTGTGTGGGTGTGAGAACCTCTTGAAATGGCAAAGGACTCTGGAAACAATGAAGAAGAAATGAATTGCTTTCTTTTGGCAGAAACAAATCAACAGTTCCATTCCCTACCCACCCCCCTTCTTGCTTCTCCTTTTCTTTTCTTTTCTTTTCTTTTCTTTTCTTTTCTTTTCTTTTCTTTTCTTTTCTTTTCTTTTCTTTTCTTTTCTTTTCTTTTCTTTTCTTTTCTTTTCTTTTCTTTTCTTTTCTTTTCTTTTCTTTTCTTTTCTTTTTTCTCTCTTCTCTTCTCTTCTCTTCTCTTCTCTTCTCTTCTCTTCTCTTCTCTTCTCTTCTCTTCTCTTCTCTTCTCTTCTCTTTCTTCCTTCCCTCCTTTTCTTTCTCTCTTTTGTCCTTCCTTTCTTCCTTCCTTCCTTCCTTTCTTTCTTCCTTTATTTCTTTATTCCTCCCTTCCTCCATTCCTTCCTTCTTTTCTTTCTATTTATTTATTTATTTATTCATTAATTTTTCTTCCTTCCTTCTTTTTCTTTCTTCTTTCCTTTCCTTTCCTTTCCTTTCCTTTCCTTTCCTTTCCTTTCCTTTCCTTTCCTTTCCTTTCCTTTCCTTTCCTTCCTTCCTTTCTCTTTCTTTCCTTCTTTCTTCTTTTCTTTCTTCCTTCCTTCCTTCCTTCCTTCCTTCCTTCCTTCCTTCCTTCCTTCCTTCCTTCCTTCCTTCCTTCCTTTCTTCCTTCCTTTCTTTCTTCCTTTCTTCCTTTCTTTCTTCCTTCCTTCCTTTCTTTCTTCCTTTCTTCCTTTCTTTCTTTCTTCCTTTCTTTCTTTGAACAGAAATAGACAATGGAAAAAAGAAAAAAACAAAAAAGAAAACCAAAAAGCCAAACACACTTTGTCTCCTGACTCCAAAACCAAAGCATTTCACTATCCAGAACTCGCTTTTTAGAATTCCCCCCCCTCCCCCTTTTACATTTGAACATCACAGTTCTGGCAGCTCCCGTTCAGGCTGCCCTGCTTTGTCCAAGCACACTCATGTTAAGAGGCAGACAGAAGACTAGATGACTCTAAGGATTGGTAAGGGGATATACAGCCTTTCACCTCAACATCATCACCTTCAGCTAGCTCATCTCAGGAGTGGTTACACGTGGCTACCAGTTGCTGGTGGCCTCTTGGTGGGGTGGTCCCAGTGTGTGTCACTTACAAAGACCCCCCTGGAAAGACCTTGCACAGGAAGATCTACCTGCAGAGCTATTTGGGGATCATTCCTTCTCTTGGTGCTTTGGCCCCACATCTGAAAGCTGAGAGTGTTTTCTTTCCCCAAACAAGTTTCTATGTTGTGAGTAGTCAGAGTAGAAGCAGCTGAGCAGAATTTCCCTTACTGGGCTCATGCACCTCTCTGCAGTCACAGTGTGCCTGAATAACAAGGTCCACAGGCTCTCCAGTGCTCAGAGTTCATCCTGCAAAATTATTGGAGATAATGGACTAGATCATCTCCAAAGGTCCCTTCCAACCCCTACCATTCTGTGATTCTGTGATAATCCATCTCAGTGCATAAAACCCCTCGACAGTGCAGACTCTGCAAGAGACCCCTGCAGGGGTATCATTGCTCTTGCTTTGGTACCCTTTCCACCATGTTCTGCCTGAGTCTTCCTCCTTTGAATGTGAGCTCATCTGACAGGACCCTGCCTCTGTAAATGCCTCTAGAGGTCACTTCTGCAATAAACCTTTTCTACACTTGTCTGCATTGTGCAGGGGTTTTGTGGTGAATATCTGACCTGGTTATAGGTGAGCATGCAGCCCTCGATGAGGATGAAAAGCCCAGCCACACAGGGCTTTTGTAAGTACCAGTGAGGTTTGTTTCCAAGCAAGGCAGCCTTTCTCCTCTCAAAATTACCACACAGCAACTTTGCCAGCCTCTGCTTAGTGCAGACTGAGCCTCACCCTTGTTAGTACTAGCACTCTGGAAAAGCTGTCCTCACTAATAAATGTACACCCCTGTTTCTTCTGTAGGGCTCTCCACCAAAAATGTGCACTCTTTGACACTGTCAGTCTCTTGGATGCTGGCCCACACCAACACACAACCCTCCTGCTACCAGGGTACCACCACCCAAGTGTGGGTCAGAGTCCTAAACAACATCAGTTTGAGTTCTTTTTTATTAAGGAGCAGGAGAAAGGAATGTGACATTCAAATAAAACTACAGGGGGGAGGGGGGAAATTGTCAGATAGACAAAGTGTAAGTGATTACACAAGTTAGGAATCCTTGCTGGGGCTCAACAGTCTTGGCAGTGATGGCAAAGACCCTTCTGAGGGCCAAGACCAGCTGAGGTGCTGACTGCACGTGCAAGGCCACATCTTTCAGTGGGTGTAAAGGCAGCCTGTTCCTTTTGAGCACAGTTGAGTGGTACCAAGTTAAACCACTTCCAAGCCAAACCCAAATCACGCTGCTCCAGAGGTTTAACAGTGGCTTTAAAGGAAGATTGTAACCTAAAAGGCATTCCTTGGTGGGCTCCTTCTGCCCTGCCCACTCTTGCTGCAGTTCTGCTTGTAAAAGTTGAGACCACAGTGTCAGGGCTGACATGTCTGCATCTCATTTGCCTCAGAAAAGCCAAAAGACATCCTGGTAGAAAGGGATTTCCCAACTGCAGCACCAGGTACATAGAATCATAGAATCACAGAGTGGTGGGGGTTGGAAGGGACCTTTAGAGCTCATCCAGTCCAACCCCCTGCAGAAGCAGGGTCACCTAGATCAGGTCACACAGGAACGTGTCCAGGTGGGTCTTGAAGTAGTCCAAGGAAGGAGCCTCCACACCCTCCCTGGGCAGCCTGGGCCAGGGCTCCCTCACTCAAACAGTAAACCAGTTTTTCCTTATGTTTAAATGGAATGTTTTGTGTTGCAGCTTCATCCCATCACCCCTTGTCCTATCAATGGATACAACAGAAAAAAAGTGCTGCCCCAACCTCCTGACACCCACCAGTGAGATATTTGTAACTGTTAATGAGATCCCCCCTCAGTCTCCTCTTCTCCAGCCTGAACAGCCCCAGGTCCCACAGCCTTTCCTCATCAGGAAGATGCTCCAGTCCCCTCAGCATCTTGGTGTCCCTGCACTGGCCTCTCTCCAGCACTTCCCTGTCCCTCTGGAGCTGGGGAGCCCAGAACTGGACACAGGACTCCATCTGAGGTCTCAGCAGGGCAGAGCAGCACAACCTCCCTGGCCCTGCTGCCCACACTCTTCTTGATGCCCCCAGGCTGCCATTGGCCTCCTTATGTACGTGGGGGCTCACAAAGTAACGTTTCATGCAGTGCTTCCACGTCTACATGGGTCTTGTCTTTCTCCTATTCTCAGTGGTACAATAATGCATTCACTTCCATCTGCCTGCTAATCCCAGCAGAGAAGCTGGCAATAGACCTCTTTCTTCTCCCTAAGGTGGAAGGACTGATTCCAGGCATTTGGGAATCCTTTTGTCCAGACTCCTGATACCCTTTGGCATTCAGGCTTTCCTATTGACTACACTTGATTCAGCTGCAAAGGCAGAGACACAGAGCCATTTGGGATATCTGAGATACCTGCCTGAGGCTGGTGGCATGGCATTGCAGCTATGGGAGCAGGAGTGGGATGTCTATGCTCAGGCAGTGGAATTCAACCTATTTATTTGTCTAGTAGGCTCATGCTGGGTGCTCAATTCCAGCTCATTTTGCACTGGTGAGTCATGGGGTAAGTTTATGGAGTTGGGAGCAGGGGGTAAGAAGTTTAGAATCATAGAATCACAGAATGGTGGGGTTGGAAGGGACCTTTAGAGATCACCCAGTCCAACCCCTGCTGCAGAAGGTGGTATTTGAGCCCCCAGCCTTCCAACCCAGGGCTGCAGTTCCCTGCTGGGGTGTCCCTGTGCATGAACTGGAGCAGGAGAGGACATGGTGTCTTGGTCTGTTGAGATGGTGGCTGCTCTGGCAAGTCACAAGAGTGGAAAGCAATCAAAGCTGTACATCCAAAACTAACCCAAGCATGAATGTGCCTTGAATAGGGAGATGGAGATTTTATGAACTGTTTCTTTCAGAGTCCAAAGCCTGCCTCAAATGAAATACAAGTGCCCAAGTCCTTTGGTGAGCCTGGGCCTCTCCAGTCCTTTTCTGCTCCTGTAATGTGAGGATCAGCACACTTGCCTGCCTCAGAGGATATGGTAAAGATAAACACATTAAAGGCCGTGGGGTGCTTGATTTTGTAACAGCAGAGGCCAGATATCTCCAGCAGAAGCAGGAGCAAAAAAGAAACAAGATAATAACTGAGGAGGAACCTTGCCAACGTGTGTCTTGGCAGCCAGCTCCACTGCAACCTATCATTTCAGATGGTGGGGTTCCCCTCACCTTCTAAAAGCCCGTGGCACCGGGGGGATTGGTGATGCGAAACAAGCTCTCTGCCCTTCTCCCGACTGCTTTGATGTTTCCTCACGCTGCTCCGGAGCCGTCCTTAGGCATGTTTCCCCACGGCTTGGAAACCTCCGGGCACGCACTTGAAGCTTCTATATTTGCTCTCTCCAGCCTCCTGCCAAGATTAGAATCACCACTCCATGGAAAAATATCCGTCAACCGGATATAAAAGAATGGTGTGAGGAAGCAGAGCTGTGTCAAGGCAGCACAAATATAGCTTGGGGGTTGGAGGGGGGGAAAGCTGGCATGTTTGGTTTTTCCATCTGGCACCCTCTTGGGTGTTTTTTTTCATTGTTGTTATTCAGATGGTGGTAGCTGCAGCTCAGGATCCTTCTAAAGCTGCTGATGGTGGCTCAGAGCCTTTCCACGGGCTGCTTGGGATAGGGATGGGGTGGCTTTGGGAAGATCTGCAGCTTGTGTTCACTCCAGATAAACATCCTGATAGAGGTGGGAGCTGCTTCTGCAGGGGGATTGGGATGATCTCTAGGAGTCCCTTCCAACCCCCACCATTCTGAGTCCGTCATCTAGGGGCTCAGATGCTTACCCGCCCCTCTCCATCTCATCCAAGCTCCTGAGACTGTATCCTGAGTGGATAGGGAAGGTTGTTTTGCTGACATGCTGACATAAGGCCTGACCTTGCCAAGTGCTGAGCACTGGAGCAACTCTGTGCTTTGGATGGAGCTGAAGGAACAGAGAAGGTTTCAGCAAACCCCTTTGATGCCTCTTACACCAGGTTTGTCTTTCTACCCACTATGGGAGCACGAACTTGCATTCCAAGAAGTCAGAAAATGAGGTTTTTAAGGAGGAGTTAGTTAAAGCAGGAGAATAAAACACATCCCTCTCCTCTGGCCTCTCTGAAAGCAGCTTGGGTTCCCTCAGAGTCAGCAAGACAAGCCAGCAGTGACACTGAAATGACACCTGATGAGGGATACAAGGCTGAGTGGTTCAAATCTACCTGCCAGCCATGCTGGGATGACATACATGCCAACAGGATAAAGATGTTGTCTCCCCCAGACCAGGCTCTCCCAAAGCTCCCTGGGGCTGTGTGCTCATGAGCAGGTGATTTTGCAGTGGGTCAGCAATGCTGCAGTCACTGCTGTTGCTCAGTGTCACACAGGAGCTGCAGAGAAGCCCACCTCTCTCACTGACACATCCTCTTAACCTGGCCCCTGTTCTCACCCAAAATGGCCTGGTAAATGTATATGGTATCTGATATTCTGTCTGTTCTCATACCCAGTTGATTCCTGCTGTGGGTCACGGAGACTCCACCTACTTTCAGGAGGCAGACTGGAGATAGAAGATTAAGATTCCAGGTGAAGAAAATTGACCCCCTCTCTGCTGACAGTGTGGGCAGCCTGGGGTAAGTAAGAACACCCCTGACACAGGGATCTTGGCCCAGTGACCTTGATCCAAGCTGTTATTCCCAATCCTTTTCTGACCACATGCAATGGGAGAAGATCTCTCTGAGCCCATAGTAGAAGGTTTTGGTTTTATCTCTGCAATCATATGAAGAGTAAGAGATGAAAGGCTGCTGTTTTCTCCATCTCATTACCTTCCTTCTGCAACTACAGGAGCAACAAGTCTGATGGTTGAAGGTTTTGCTTTGTTTTCCCCTGGTTCCACGTCTAAAGTGACAAATCCACCGTCATTGGAAGCTCCTTGGGGATTCCTTCATCTAATTATCAAACCAGGTGCAGTTCCCAAGTGAAGCTGCCACTGAATGTGTTTTACACTGAGATTTGATGAAGGATCTGGATGAAAGCAAACAGTAAACACTGATGGAGTTTGGCACCACTTCCATTACCAAAGAACTGGTCATTTTGGAGAAGTGAAGGTGTTGTTGTCATGGCCTTGGTAGGATGTGATTGGGATCCCTCTGTGCCCAGTGCTGTACAAACACACTGAACACAAGCTACAGAGCACTGATCTAAGCAGAGAAAGCCAGGGCAGGTTTCAGAACAGCAAGCCTGGTTACTCCTTGGATAGCTTTTGCTGTCTTGCTGCTTCTTGCAAAGTTACAGCAAGATGGCTGCAGGTCTTAGAGGTCTCAGTCCCTTCTGCAAGCAAGCCAGCTTTAAATTGGTGAGACCAAAGGGAGGAAAAAGGAAGCAAAACCAACCAGAATAGAAATGGACCAGCCACTCAGTTCCTTAGGCACAGAACCTTTCCTGAGGAGCCTGTGTTCCAGCAAGGAGGTGAACTAAGGATCTGGGAGAAGCAGCAGCATGGAGGTAGACTTGCTGTTTCATCCTCCCTTCAAAAGGGGAATGAGCAGTCCCATATGCTGAGCCAATGGTCTGAGACAACCCATCCAACCACCAGCACTAACCCAGGGCTGCTGTACAGAAGCCCCTCTCATGAAAACCTGGCCAAGCTACTAAGTAAGCTATTTGCTTTCTTTCTGGGAGATTCTTAATGGGCAAAGATGTTCCAGATGGCCCTCAGCCACCTGCCACCAGGATTAACAGTCAGCCCCAGGATGCAAAGGCTTGGGAAGAGTGTTCCCTGATTGTTCCTGCACGCACAGAAGCAAACAGACTCGGGGCAGCTAAATCATCACCTTATTACCTTCCTGGGAATTCGGATAGTATTACCCACAATCCTCCTTGCTGCAGCTCTGCCTTGAAAAACAATCTGTTTTGGAGCTCAGTGTACCCTAAAGTGACTGTATTATTAGGATTTAACTTTGAACTGCAACATTTGGAATCCATTATTCAATCATTAATTTCCTCTGGTTTTCCCCCAGCTTTAATGCTTCATGCTGGATCCCTGGGCTCTGTGGTCCAAGCAACACTTCACTACAACAGTTTGTACTTCAGCAAATGCTGTGCTCCATCATTCTTTCCTACTACAGAAGCCTGTGTTTGTTTTAGTCACTGATCCAACAGTGTGCCCTGGCTTGAAAGTGCAAGAACAAGACGCGATCCTTCTACCCCAGGCTGGCCTCTGGCTCTGACTATGCATGGTCAAAACCCCCAGGCACTTCTAAAACAGCACTAACAGGATTTTACAGAGGTGTGTTGCAGACCTTACAAGGTTTGTCCCCTCTAGAAATAGAGAGCAGATTGATTTCTAGTGTTTCTTCATCATCCATCAATGTGGAACTCGACCTGAGGTCTGAGAATCAAGCTGTGTTCACACAGGCTGTGGTGGTCACCGAGATAATGTGCTCAGGGTTTCATCTCTCAGTTTGGTTTGGAGACCTGAGATCCTTCCAACTGGATAAACTGCAAAACTTTAAGGTAAATAAAACCTTGCTTTCTCCATAAAGTATCAACTGGGACAGAAACTGCAGTTATCAAGGGACCAGATTTGCATAGGAAGGTGAAAAACAGTTAGGGTTAGGGTAGGCAATGGATAGAAGCAGGGTATCACCCTGTATCCTAAGAGTGGCTGCCCTAAAGTCAGTAAGCTGGAACCTCAGCTAGTGCAAATTGGTGTGGATTCCCTAAAAGCCATTATTATGGTGGTGTACAGACTCTGAAAATAGATTAGGGGCCATTTGATAGCCACAGAGGGTCTGGCACAGCAAGGCCACTTGTGGGTTGTGTGTAGGTTCAGATAGCAAAGCCTGGCCCTAGGAAGAGGCAGCATAGAAATGTTAACTCCCAGTTGTCCTGTTTATGGGGATGTAAAGGCTGCACACATGCTAGTCTTAGAGGAGGCAGCATAAAGAGGAAAAGAGAATGAGTGGTAACCCAGTTCTGGAAGCCAACTGCATGGGATTTTTTCTGGAGAGCACGCTTCATCCACCAAATCCACATCAATGGCACATGGTGGGTTTGCTGACAGAACACAGAGGCTAAACTGCTTCCCAGGAGAAGCAGAGAGAAGAAGAGGGAGAACTAGAGAAAACACAGCCATCTCTAAATAGCTGTTAAACCAGAATAGCAGATCATGGAGCAAGTAATTCAGTGAAATCTCATCCCAAGCCTGTGGAGACATACAGACCACAGAGAAGAGTTTGACACGATGGCCCTTGGAAGTTCAAGCAGGGTGCAAGTCTTGTCTTGGTCTGAACCTTGTGAGACACTGACGACTTGTGCATCCTGAGGAACAGAAAGCAAATGCATCACAATTTTATGGTCAAAATGGGAGTGTGAGATGCAGGTGACTTGAGTTGTCTTCGTGGCTCTGCTACGGGGTTGCTACAGAGACTTTAACTGGTTCTTTCCTCTTACAGAACATTTGTCAAAGACCAATATTGCATCTTTCATCTCGGTGCTGCAAAAGAGGGTGGCAAAGGATTTGCTGATTTCTCTGCTCTTTGTTGTTCCATAACTGGGGCATTAAGGTATTTGGACTGCAGAACCTTGGGGGTTTTCTGGTTGGTGGGAAGAATGGGAAGAGGTCCTATAGGGTTATAAGTCACAGAACACAGAATCACAGACTCTTAAGGGTTAGAAGGGACCTGGAAAGCTCATCCAGTGCAACCCCCCTGCCAGAGCAGCACCACCTAGAGCAGGGCACACAGGGACTCATCCAGCTGGGTTGGAATGTCTCCAGAGAAGGAGCCTCCACAGCCCATCTGGGCAGCCCCTGCCAGTGCTCCCTCACCTCAACAGGGAACAAGTTTCTCCCTGTGTTTCTTTGCAATCTCTTATGCTCCACTTTGTACCCTTTGCCCCTTGTCCTGTCATTGGCCACCACTGAGCACAGCCTGGCTCCAGCCTCCTCACACCCACCCTTGATGCATTTGTAACATGAATGAGCTCACCCCTCAGTCTCCTCTTCTCCAAGCTGCAGAGCCCCAGCTCCCTCAGCCTTTCATCACAAGGCAGATGCTCCACTCCAGCATCTCTGTGGCCCTGGGCTGTGTGGTGATTGCTTGGAGAGGTAGGCTGGAGGTCTGGAAGGGAAGACATTGAAGCTAAGAAAAGTTTTCCATTTCCAAGACCCTGCAAGATGTGCAAAACCTCCTTCAGGACCATCCCTGCCCCAGAGCATTTAGCTACATACATACAAGAACTGCCTTGCCTAGAGTGCCTGAGCAAAGCAACAATTACCCACACACGATATCTGGTGATAACATGATGAAACATCTCTCCAGGCAAAGCTAAAATGATCAGAAGCTCCATTTTGCTGCTCAGGCCAATGGTGCAGCTGTAACACGTCTGAATGTCAAAGCCTTGGGACCGCTGGGAATTGAGATTCAAACGCGTGGAGAAAGCACAAAGGAGAGGCCACGGAATAGAGGTTTGATATACTGCTGTCAGTAGGTAAATGGTACAGATGGATTTAAATCACAGTTAGATGAAAAAGACTGAGCATAAGAAATATTTTCATTTGAGCTTTACAGTGCAATTAAGAACAGTTTAAGCTTTCAGTTCTAGTGGCTCTCAGCTCGGGTCTGTGGTTAACCAAACGCTGGGGGTATATCCCTATTAGCTTCTACAGGGAATGCCATCTCTGTTTAGGTGTAGAATTATGCCTTCCTCCAAACAGCCCCCTTATCTTACAATCTGCAAATTGCAGCGTCTCCCACAGAAGGAAATCTTTTATTAAGCATTTTATTTTCCTTTGCTGCAGGCAGGCAGACTAAATAAACTCCAGCTTAGACTTTGCACCGTGTCTCTATGTTGGCCATATCCAAGAAACACAGACAATGCTGGTCTGCAAGAATGAAAGAATTTTAATAAAAACAAGCCATTCAAAACCCTTGTCAACTCCTTCTGCTGGATTGTTATAAAGAATTTATTTCATTACTATAAGTGCTGTTGACTTAGTGTTAGTTTCAGCACTTGAATTCTTGGATAGCCTGAATAAAATCGTGTCCTCCAAGATAAATATATTATGCAAAGTATGACCTTTATTCTTTCACTGATATGTCTGCTGACTCCAACAGCTTCCTCCTTTCAGAAGGGCTTTCTGAGTTCTGGTGGGGAGAAGCTTTTATTTTGGTTTGACTTGGTTAAAGCACTGCAAACGAGGAAGATCGTGTGAAAAAAATACAAATAGAAAAGCTAGAGCCCGTTTCTGTTGAAGCCAGGGACGGTGAAATGTCACCTCTGATGGAGTGGGAGTGGTGGGCTGCTCTCATGCATGGGAATGGACATTCATGTCTCCAAAAGGCAAAGGTTCTCCCCTCCCATGGGGAAGTTTGCTGCACGGGAATCCAGCTCCACTGTGCTAATCCCCTCAGAACGGAGCAGTTATGACCTACCAGGGAGGTGATAATTTCAAGGGGATTATCCTTTCTGCTGAATTAGCAGAGGGCAGTGGCAAAGAGAAAAGGGGGAGCTGCCATTTCTCCATGCAGGGCCATGAAAGCAAGACTCTAGCCTCCTGATTCTGCCCTTGATGGGACCATCAATAACATTCTGCTGGGTGTCTTCACATCCCTGGGACCGCTTTTCACAGCTGGAGCCTTTGAACGTGCATACCACTGGCCATTCTAGGGCCACAAAGACCTCTGATCTACCCCATGAGATATCATATAAGGCCAAGAAGTGACAGCTGTTGTCCTTCTGCTTCTCCAGAGACAGAACTATGCCTTATGTGAGAACTTTCTCACCAAAAAATACCCTTTTTTGATACAAACCACTGCCTATTTATTACTAGTTTGCAATTTCTTTCATCACAGCAGCCCAGCTTTCTTCTGCCAAGTACTAAGGTCACCCCTCACCATCCTAAGCAATCTGGTGGCAGCTTCTGTCATCATACCCAGTCTGCTGTAGGCTCAGGCACACTCCAGGAGGTTTGGTTTCTTCTAATGAGCTTAAGGCTCAATGAACCTCTAACCTGATACTACTGTTAAATAAAAGAAGATGGCAAGGAGATGGAGGAAAAGGAGGAAAGAGTTAGAAGTGCTTCTAAGTATGCCCCGTCCAAAAGGAACACCTTGAGCTCCAGAACTACTTAGAGCTTCCAATAGTGATCACTTTTGATCCTATTTCATTAAGGTCAAGCAGCTGAGAGTCATGACCCCAGATGATTTGCCCAAATCCATGTGAGGAGGTCCAGGGCTGGAATGTAGCCCATTGGAGCAGGACAGTCTTTCCTCCTACTTGTCTTCATGTCCCTGATCCTCTGAGTCACTGCTTCCACCTGCCCACACCATCTCATCATGTGGCTCTTTCTCACCCCTTACTTCCTTTTTTTTTCACCCAAACCAACTTTCCCTGTTTCCCAGAAAACAGAGTCACTCCTCTAGGATTTTCTCTCTCACTGTCAGTTGAACTCAGGTTCTGGAGCCTCAGCTTATTAGGAGCAGCACACAGATGAAGGAAGGAACATTCAGGTTAGCCTCACAGAGCCTCAACTTTCACACATTCAATTCAAATTCAAAGGAGTGTCACCTCCTTTGGGTGTTCCCCACGAAGAGGAAGATGAATAGATGTTCTCAGAGGTCATTGCTGTTCAGTTCTGCATGTTAGTTCCACAAGTCTCCTGCACACAGTGTTTTCCATACCATCAGAACTGACAGCATGTCCACTGAACCCTTACGGTTTGCACTATCCCACTCGAAAACTCAGCTGCCTCGAAGCTGGAAAGTTCACAACCATAACTAAACATCACTTCAGCACAGGAAGGGGAGAGGATGATTGTATCCAACAGAAGAACTGTCTCCAGTTAAAATTACAGCAAAAATAAGTGTGGGTAGGCAGAAGATGAATCAGAAATTGGCCTGGAAAGCAGCTTACACCTACTTTTACTTTGGAGGGCTTGGATAACTGGGAGCGGCCACTGGGATTTTGGTTTATGCTTTACCAAAAGAAAGACCCTCAAATTAATTCTGGCAAACAAATTTAGTGCAGGCAGGGAAGAGAAGTTTGTATTGCATCACTTACACCACTTTCTGGAAACCTTAATTTGCTCATAGAGGTTTCCCACCCTAAAACACCATCCATTCGATACTCCTCTGCTTAATTCCTCTGAAGTGAGAGAAGCAGATGATCAGACTGGCAGTCGGTTCTTCACACAGTTTGTTTTCATGGGGTGGGCTAGTCCCAATCTAGCTTGGAAGATCTTGCATCTCTTTGGCCTCCACACTTAACATCTCCTTGGGTTATATGCAACTATGACATATCTCTTCACAACGGGATATCAAGAGAGCAAAACGTGGTGCAGAGAGGCCACAGAGTCAGTTTTCGTGTCATGAGAGCGAGGAGCAGCACAACCAGCTCTGAAAAGGGATGGAAAATGAGATGAGTGAGCAGAGCAAGCCATTTCTCCATCCCATGAGCACTGCTAATGACATCCAACAGAGGATAATGATGATGTGGAACAGGCTGCCCAGGGAGGGTGTGGAGGCTCCTTCCTTGGAGGGCTTCAAGACCCACCTGGACACGTTCCTGTGTGACCTGATCTAGGTGAGCCTGCTTCTGCAGGGGGGTTGGACTGGATGAGCTCTAAAGGTCCCTTCCAACCCCACCATTCTGTGATTCTATGATTCTATGATTCTATGATTCTATCTATTCTATGATTCCTTGATGTCTCACACTCCAAAGTTTGGTAGATCATTGTCATTGCTGCCAGCCCAAAACTAGTACTGGGGACAGTTATTTCCCAGGAATGATGCAGGTCTGGAGAGGCTGCTCATGAAGAAACTGTGCAGTAGGTCACCCACCACTTTTCTGTCAGAATATGCCCAGTAGCATTGAAATATTCTCTCATCTTTCCACTAGACAGCTTGATCCTTCTAATCCTGAGTTTAACCTCCTTGGATCACGCTAAGAAATTCCATCCTGAGAGCGTTTTAACGCTCTGTGTGTGACTGTTGCTTTGACACATCCAGGGCTGGTTTCTGTCTGGGCAATTATCCCTTCCTCTGTGAATCTCAACACCTTTTCTGAGCTGAGTGAATCGTGCAGAAGCAGATGTCTCAAGCAACTGGGCTGTGCCCAAAGCTCTTTATCCCCGTGTCCACTCTGGGGGAGAGTTTTTATGGGAGTGACATGTTGGGCTGACCGAGATATTCAGAGGTGATTGACAGTTTTCATGTGCTTTCACCGAAAAATTCCCAATTCCTTCATATTTCAAAGGTTAGTGTCAAACAGTTACACAGGAAAACTTAGGACACAGTTTGGGAGCCCCAAATTACAGCATCTAAACCACTAGAAGCTTTTGAAAAGATTGACTAGGATTGACACAAGATGGCCAACAGCAAGAAACCTCAAAGAGCTCTAATTGCAGCAGATCAGGCTCCCTCTGTATCAGGTCCCTGCCTGCTATAAAGGGCTCTTGTGACTGCTGGAATTATCATTATGTTGGACAGGATGTAAAATCAAAGCTGTATCCACTTGTCATTTCAGTCTTATGGCACTTAGGTTTCCTCATGAGAGCAACAAACAAATGCTGCTATGAGCTGTACTTTTCCAACACCGAGTCCTCAGCTACTTTCACACCTTTATTTCCACTCAATACTTTTTCAATTTCCAAAGGAATGCTTTCCAAAGGAAAGTTTGTTGTTCACACCCATTGCACTAAAGCCCTGCCATTCTCGTGTGAAGCGTGCCATGAATCTGTGCAAGGAGCCAGGCAGACCTGTCCCCACAGTAAGGAACGTGGGGATGGAGATCACTTTGCATTCAGATACGAAATGAAACAGATAAGGGTGATTTATGGGGTTGTTATTACTGTTTCTCTTCACACTTCACAGCTCCATCTGCCCTAGCACAATAGCAGGCATGTCTGGATTAGGACTTACATTTAGAGCTCTTAAAAGCCACCAAAGAAGACGCTGGAGGGAATCCCAGGTCCGTTGGTTAGCTCTGCCAAAGGGACCAAAGGTCTGGCAATGACATTAACATCTTGGTATGTGAGCTGTATTCATGGCTCTTTGGTTTCATGGTTCCCACTCGGTCTTCAGGGTTCTCAGAGACTCGCTGGAATCGGGGATGGAAAAGACCTATTACCCTGGGTCATTTGGTCCATCCGCTGACCTTAGGCACGGCAGGATTTTCCATACTGCAGCAGTCCCAGGGGCTTTGTCCTGTCCACTTTGAAATGACTCAAGTCAAGGGGCTTCCACTCTTGCACCACTCCCCCTGGGAGACCATTCCACAGCTCGACACACATTCGCTTTACAAACATTTTCCTGCGAGCTGTGTCCAGCTTTTGTTTCACTTCATTTCATCCCGTGGCCCTCCTCCTGGAAATCTTCCTGCTGCCTCCTCCATCGGGCTGAACATTGGATGTGTGTCTCTGTGCCTGAATGGCTATGTATGGCTTCATCACATCACTCATTACCTTGGTGCAGAGGGACTGCCTTCCATAAAAGATGCCTTGCAGCTCCTAGCAAGAATTGGTCGTGGTTACTAAAAACAGTGGCTTCCAGAAAGAAGGGCTCTTTGGGATTGGAGTGGTAAGGTCCCCAAAAAGGATGACACAAAAAAAAGACCACAGTCCTGTTCCCCTCGTTGTCCAGCAAAGCCCTATGGCCAGAAAGGGCACAAAGCCCAGGCCACGGAGGGAATTACATTACAGCGATGACACTGTGCTGCCTTTGAGCAATCTGAATGGAACCTTTGACTATCCCATGTGCTCCTAGCACTGCTTTAGCAACTTGTATTTCTTTCTGTGCCTCATTTCCTTGTGGTAAAAAGCTGTTAATGGCAATTTCCTTGACACCTCTTTCCACTAGACCGTGGCAAAGGAATTGTTGCTGTCTGGGTAAGACGGGACAAAGAAGCATCTTACCTGGAACACATCAAGCACCCAATGTATCCAGGGGACTGTCAGGAGAGCAATACTTTCCCTTGCAGGTTGGGAGAGGAAAAATGGCATCAGTGGAAATATTCAGGACCACCAGAGATATGCATCCACCTAATTTCAGAGTGTTTCCTTGGGAGCTATGGAACCAAATTCCTTTGGCAGCTCTGAGAACAATCTTAGCTCCGGAATGCAAAACTGCTCTCCAAGAAAGACCCAGGACACAGAATGGGGACTCTGAGGCTGGGGCAGAGGAGTGTGGAATAGCCTGCACATGGCTGTTTTCTTTTCAAACACAAAAGTTCTCTCCTGCAGTTTGCAGATTCTGATACAGAGCCCTGGAGTGCTGAGGGGCTGCGTGGAGCCCTGGCCTGTGTGTTTGCTAGCTGTGCATGTGAGTGGGCTGAAACAAAAATATACAAGTGCTCAGGAGGAGTAAACTATAAACAATGCTTAAAAAAACACTCCAAACAGAGCCATCCCCACGCTTCCCCCCAGGCCAGGCCGCTGCAGGGAGCTGGATGAGAAGGAACCCGCTGAGACTGAGCTGGGGGAAGGCAGGAGTGACACTGGTTAGCAGGGAGAAGGAACTTGAGGAATGGGCAAAAGCTGTGACTGATGCATGCATCGAAAGAGAATGTGGTTCCCCAGCCAAGTTCACTGCCAGGGCTGGCTGCACAGCTTCCAACAAAATATCTCCCTCTTGGAGAAGGAGGAGGATTTTTTTTCCCCTGGCTTTTTGACCCAACAAATTCCCCACAGCTTGGAGAATCTCTGGCATTGCTCTGCATGCTGACTGTGTCCTACCTGCTCCATAGTTTACCTTGTGAGGCTGTTGATATATTGGAGCACGTGCTTGCAGCACCCAGGGGTCTGGCATGTCAGAGCTGCACCCTGGGCATCACATGGGTATAGTTTCTGGACTAATTGATGACCATGAGGGATCAACCTTGTCTTCCTCTCCAAACAAGATCAAAGACAATCTTCTCCTTCCCCTGTCTGCCAGAGCTCCTTTTCCTTCAATGCTTGTTTCTGAGCTTTCCCTGTGAGGTGAGGGAGCCCTGGCACGGGCTGCCCAGGGAGGGTGTGGAGTCTCCTTCCTTGGAGGGCTTCAAGACCCACCTGGACACGTTCCTGTGTGACCTGAGCTAGGTGACCCTGCTTCTGCAGGGGGGTTGGACTGGATGAGCTCTAAAGGTCCCTTCCAACCCCACCATTCTGTGATTCGATGATTCTATGATCATGCCAGAGGAAAGAAGTGGCAGAAGGACATCAGTAGAACCTGAGGTAACTCCATGATCTCTACTAGAGTACAGAAAGTACTAGAGTACTTTCTGTACTAGAGTACAGAAAGACAGAGAGACAGACATCAATATGAAAAGATGCAACAAGCTCTTCTGGATTTTGCTCCTTTAGAAAGCTCATTGCAGGGAGAAAAAAAAAAAAAAAGAAGAAACATTGAGGTTATTATTTTAAATGTCCTCAAAATGCAGGAGCTCTCTGGATTGCCAAGAGATGCACCAGCACCACAGACTGCAATGTTCTTATTTTCTAAGTACACATTCCTTCAAGAGACCAGGAATCACAGAATCACAGCATCTCAAGGGCTGGAAGGGAGCTGGGAAGCTCATCCAGTGCAACCCCCCTGCCAGAGCAGCACCACCTAGGGCAGGGCACACAGGGACTCATCCAGCTGGGTTGGAATGTCTCCAGAGAAGGAGCCTCCACAGCCCATCTGGGCAGCCCCTGCCAGGGCTCCCTCACCTCAACAGGGAACAACTTTGTCCTTGTGTTGCTTTGGAATCTCTTCTGTTGCAGCTTGTCCCCGTTACCCCTTGTCCTATCATTGGCCATCACTGAGCACAGCCTGGCTCCAGTTTCCTCACATCCACCTTGATGCATTTGTAACATGAATGAGCTCACCCCTCAGTCTCCTCCAAGCTGCAGAGCCCCAGCTCCCTCAGCCTTTCATCACAAGGCAGATGCTCCACTCCAGCATCTCTGTGCCCTGCTCTGAGCTCTCTCCAGCAGCTCCCTGTCCTTCTGCAACTGAGGGACCCAGAGCTGGACACAATATCCCAGATGTGGGCTCAGCAGGGCAGAACAGAGGGGCAGCAGAACCTCTCTGATCTCCTGCCCACAGCCTTTCCAACCCAGCCCAGGATGCCATTGGCCTCTTGGCCACGAGGGCACGTTGCTGGCTCAGGCTCATCCTACTGCCCACCAGAATCCCCAGCTCCCTTTCTCCTGTACTCCTTTCTAACAGTTCATTCCCCACCCTGTACTGGTCCATGGGGTTACTGCAGAGTCATCTAGTCTGTCTCCTTGCTCCCTCAAGCCTCCTCCTTGCATTTCTGCTCTCTCTCCTAGGAAGGTGTAAGTTTTCCCAGTTAAGAGGATCTCACATTTCTCTTTGAGGTGCTTATTCCACAGGTTATCATTTCTTATTTGCAGGAAGATTTCCTTGATGCTCAGGCTCAGTTTTCAGGCTCCAGCTTCAGGCTGACTCCCAAATCCTTTCCCATCATACTTATTCAGTTCTTGTACTTGAGTCAGAGGTTACATTTCCAGGATGGTGATTACCAGGAGTTCACTTCTTTTAATTGTTTAAAGTTCTGGCACATCCTTCACTTATTTTATTCCCCAGGTCTTCTGCTCCCAACCTGTTTCAGTAGGGTGGCAGGTAAAATGTGCTCACTTGCTGCTATAGTATTCCAAGTCTCCTATCACCTGGCACTGGCCACTTTGCTTCTTATCCAATTTTCCACATACTTCTCTACTTCTTTTCTAACAGGAGCTGTGTTTACAGGTTTATCCCCAATTCTTCAAAGATCTTCTCCTGGTTTGTGGTTGGTTTTTTTCCTCCTTCTTGTTTTTGTTTGCTTCATTTCCTTGCTGATGGAGCTGTATTAAAAGGACATGGTATTTCATCTGAGTCACTTGTGCCCTGTCCCTCCTTCTCTCCTGATAAGTTGGGAGAAGCACATTTTTCTGCTGCTTATCCATTAGCTCAGGCTGCTTTTTGGCTGCCCTTATCTTTTCCCTCAAAGCCTCGGCTTCCTCTGAGTGTTTTTATTTGGTGGCTTCTCACTTCTACAGCTTCCCACCTTCTTTTTCCTCCCTGAACTACAGTGTTCTGGCATTGCCTTTTGGTACCCTGGCAGCTACTTCAGCCTACAGGAAAATTGCCTCCTGTGCCCTCTCAGGAATAGATTTTCCCAGTGTTTTACCACATCAGCCCTCATTACCATATCCCTGCCTTGCACTTTCTATGCCAAACTGCTCCTTTTTCTTTTCAGTTGATTATTGCTATATTCTGCAAACCTCCTCTGCTGAAACCCTGCCAGGTTATTTGATATTTAAGGGTTTGGGGTTTTTTTTTTTACTATGTCTTTTTTATTACAGAGTGCCTTGCTCCTTTCTTTTTCCTTCTCTCACCTTCTGTTTTTATAATGCCACGTATCACATTCTCCTGACTGGATATCTTCCAGGCTATAGAAATTAAACCATAAACATTCCATTGCCTGATTTTCCATCCTTTTTATCCCCAAGGAGATTAGTAGGGAGAAGTTTGATCAGTTTTCCCAAGGTTCCTCTAGATGTTTTCCACCAAATGCTGATGGCAGCCCCTATGCAATGGTTACTCTCCTGCCTACCACTGCAGCTGCTAAAGCACAGGCATGAAGGGGAATCCCCTCTACCTGTAGAAACCCAGAGGAATAAATGTTTTTCTACCTGAAAAAACAACCCAGAACAATAAAATAACACCAAACTGCTTTTAAGATGGGATTTGTCAGAAGCATTCATGAGGTTATGCAACGCTGGTTGCAGCAGTGAAGAAATGAGCACCATTACCCATGGCATTGAGATAATAGCTGAGAAAAATGGAAGAAGATGCAAGAAGGGGTTGATTTCTTTTCTTTTATAGTTTTTTTTTTTAATGTTTAGGAGGTCACTAAAAGTAAAAGGGAGCCATTGAGCAGGAGCTGAGAGCAGGAAGCTAAAAGGGCAGATGTGGCACAGGAGAGGATGAAGGAGTGAAGGCTGCAAGTGGTCATTAGCACTGCTCGGATTTGCTCTGCCTTCCCTTGAATTCTCCTCTCTGTCCTGTATTGGAGAGCCTCCTGCTCTTTCCTTCCAACCCCTGACATCAGTAGACCTTAATCCTGGGCTTCTCAGCAGCTATATTGGCCTGTACCCAAAACATTTGAGGAGCAGTGGCTGTGGGATGGACAAAGGAGTCTACAAGTACAGATTACACGGTACCTTTGCATTTCTCTCTGATACTGGTTGAGCAAGGGACTCCTGTTTCCTGTGACTCCTGGGATGAACAACACCATATTCATGCCTGGTCTGCTGTACCAGATCAATCTGAATGCTTCCATCGTGCAGTAACTACTGCAGTGGCACTGCAGAACTGGATCTTCTCAGTCTGCCACTTCCAGTTCCCTTGCTTCCAGAGAACTGAGTCTAAATCATCCATAAAGTTCTGCCTCACGTGCCCCACTATGGCAGAGCATCAGCAGAGATGCAGCAGAGCCTGGGGCAGGGACTCCCAGAGTTGCCACATGAGATGAAGTCCTAGGGCAGGAGAGGGCAAGTAGAACATTTCTAATCACAACCCATGTGCTAGAGGTTTGCCTCATTTCATGTTAACCCAGCAACTGCCACATGAAGTGACCCCAAGGAACTGCCTGTTCTCACCAGCTTCACTGTGGTTTGTTCCCCAGGTACAGACAAGAAGTAGGAACAGAGCTGCCTGTGAGAGGAACAGAGTGTGCATGCAGAGACAATCAGGGATGTTCTCAAAGCTACCACACTGCTCTGTTTGTTTCCTCTCCTGGGCTCTGGAGGAGACTCCAGAGAATTGCTTCTTGTTCATTCATTGAAGTCTAAAGAGGTTATGGCTCACATAAAGAGCCCACAACATGCACATGTGTATACCCAGCACAACACTAACTGCTAATTGAAAACAGGAAAGGTCAACATTTTTGTGCTCAGAGAATTTTAGCTTCAAGGTGAAGCATTACACCCAGCTATGTTTATGGCAGTTGTAGCTGCATAAACAGAAAGAACCTGTGGTTGCAACAGAGGTCCCTGGCATGAACTGGGAAGTCTTCACCATGCAATCAGGATAAATAGTGTTTCCACAAGGCCAACTCAGGAAAAGTAAGCAGGGTTGCACAACGACCCACTGCAGGACTCAGTTACCCTGCCTGCAAATAGCTGCTCTTAATTGCTCCTATTGAACTCTGTCCAGCCTCAGTCCTTGTTGCTTTTATTTCCCTTAAAGCACTCATATGTGGCTCACTGTTCATTTGCTCCCGTTCCACAACCAAAGGGTGATTTGCAGCGCTGAAGAATTAACTTGGCAATAAATCTATGTCCCATTAGGAATGCCTTTGCACCTTAGCTGGGCAGAACAGCTTGGCCTGGGGGAGACCAAGTATCTGTTGTCAAAATGAACCATAGGAGATGGAGTGCAGTCTGGTGGCCATGGATTAGGAGGCAGTAGCCCTGAAGATAATTCATGTTTCTGCTCTTTGGCCTGCTTTATGGTTTTGGCTCAGTCACTTCTTCCCCTGACACCTCAGAGGGGTGTCTTTTTAGCATGTAACTCCTTTGGGGTGGTGATTATCTCCTCAGTGTCTCATTACTCCTGCCACAAAGGAACCTGATCTGGAATATGAACTGAAATAGTTAAAGAGAAAAATAGGCCCAGAAGGCTCTTCAGGGGTTATCTTGTTCCTGCTCCTTGCCCTGAGGTAGGATTGACTTTTGCTGACCCACGCTGGCAAATTACTGGGGCTATCTACCTCCTCCCTCAAATCCTCCAGTGAGACACTTCACAGCTTCCCCAGGCAGTGAAGTGCATCTGCTTCCTAATGTCCAACCTAAGCATTCTCCATGGTAGTCCACCCCACAACCTCCTGACCTGTCCCTAGTAGAGAGAACGATTTATTCCCTTCCTCTTAGCCAAAACCCTACATCATTTGGAAGATGACTGTGCAAGTTGATTGCACACAGTGAAGGACAGTAGGACAGCAACTGCCTGATGGGGTCATTCAGCTCTCAGAGCAAGGAAAATACGACTTAATTCCCAAAACACAGGCCCTGGGTGTTACTGTAGGTACCCTGGGGCATCCTGTGTGACCTCCAGCTGCCACTGCAGACTGGCACAGTTGTTCTGCAGGTCTGAGCTCTGCCAGATGTCTGTAGGCATCTCCTAGGCATTGGGGCACTGCCACTGCCTGCAACACTCACTCTTGGCTCACAAGGTAATGATCCATCACACTGTAGTGGGAACAATTCTGCAAAGAGCTCCCATCCCAGTGCCATGTCCAAAAGTGGGCTCCTACACGGGATGTGATAGGGAGACCATCCTTCCTCCCTGCCTCCCCTCCAGAATGGAGTCTGATCCTGCACACCCCCAGCCTCTGAGGGCAATGCTGTTCCACACACCCCAGCACAACAGCTCAGGAAAGCTCAGGAGAGCAACAGCAGCTGGAAGGCAGCCCTGATTTAGAGCCAGAGCCGTTCCTTGCGTTCACTGTGTGCTGTGCTGTTATGCAGACCAGAAGATGTGGATTTATGTCTTCTCTGCAGAGAACAAGTGCAGTCATAGCATGCCTCTGCTTCCCTGCTGCTCAGATTACTGCTGTAACAAGAGCTGTTATTTATAAGCAACACAGAGTCCTGTAGCTCCATTTTCAAGGGATTTATGCCTGGAGGGTGAACTCCTCTGTGGACTCCCCGGTGACGAATCAGGGGCATATTTACACTGCAGCCCTTCTTTCAAGGGTACTTTGCCTCCATCTGGCTGCCTGTTTGCACATTTGATAAACTCATGGAAGGTTTTAAGACCTCTTCCCCCTTAGCAAATCAGATTGAGTTTGGTTAATAAGTAAGGGGGTTATTAGGGGATCTTTAGAGTTAGGAATTAAGGAGAAAGATGCTCCCAGCTTGCCTGTGTAGACACTCACTGGTATGGTCTTTAAGCTGTGCACACAGAAAAGCATTTACCCCTTCATACCTTTTATGCTTCAATATCAATATAGTAGACAGAGAAACAGGCCTTTCTCACTGCTGACAATGCCTTAAGCTACCTCCTTACCCTCTTCATCCCATGCCTCCTACCCTCAGGATACAGACATGGTGTGGACAATTCCAAATGACCAGTGAACCCATCTGATCCCTCACTGAGCTACAGTTCTTCTCTTTTAGGTTGTCTGTGTGATCTGTCATCTCTGGTAGAAGCCTGGGGGATAAGTTGTCCTGAATAGGAACCTTGTGAAGTTCACCAAGGACAAGGGCAGAGTCCTGCAGCTGGGGAGGAACAACCCCCTGCAGCAGCACAGGCTGGGGGTGACCTGCTGGAGAGCAGCTCCAGGAGAGAGACCTGGCAGTGCTGGGGGAGAATCAACTGCCCATGAGCAGCAACGTGGGCTCGTGGGCAAGAAGCCAATGGCAGCCTGGGGGCATTGAGGAGAGTGTGGGCAGCAGGGCCAGGGAGGTTGTGCTGCCCCTCTGCTCTGCCAGAGCTGCTGAGGCCTCAGCTGGAGTCCTGTGGCCAGGGCTGGGCTGCCCAGCTCAGGAGAGACAGGGAAGTGCTGCAGAGAGCCCAGTGCAGGGCTGCCAGGATGCTGAGGGGCTGGGACATGTGTGTGAGGAGGAAAGGCTGCAGCCCTGGGGCTGCTGAGCCTGGGGAACAGAAGCCTGAGCTCAGGGGCACCTCAGCAATGCTGCTCAGTCCCTGCAGGGTGGGTGTCAGGAGGCTGGGGCCAGGGTTTGGTGTGTGGGGGCCAGTGGCAGGCCAAGGGGCAGCGGGCACAGGCTGGCACACAGGCAGTGCCCCGGCCCAGGAGGAGCAAGTGCTTTGGTGCTGAGGGGAGGGAGCCCTGGCCCAGGCTGCCCAGGGAGGGTGTGGAGGCTCCTCAGGAGGTTTCCAACCCCATCTGACACGTTGCTGTGCCCCCTGAGCCAGGGGCAGCTGCTGGAGCAGGGGCTGGGGCTGCAGCAGCTCTGCAGGGCCCTCACAGCCCCCAGCACTCAGGGATTCAGTGATTCCATAATCACAGATGGGGATCAGTGCAAGGTTTGCACTTGGACCTGCAGAGGACAACTGAGCCTCACGTGTGTGTAAACACATCCCAAATCAACCAATTTCCTTCTGGAAGCTTTCAATTAAGAGGTGGAAATCCCCTCAAAAAGTGAGCAGATCAGATGGTGAGAGGTTCCAAAGGACTGAGGGCAGATGGTTCAGATGCTCTCCTCAGTCAGTGTTTTGCCAAAGCAGCGACTTTCATCACATAAAAACTTCCACGGACACATTAAATTTTGGGGTTAAACTTTGTCATTTCTTTAAGTTGCCATTGACAAATCACTACTGAAAGTTTTAGTTCCCTTCCCTTTTACATTTTTTCTGTTGCCAAAAATGGGAAAAGCTTGTTTTTCTTTTTTTTTCACCAAAACCTCTCAAACACTTGAAGTTTTGACATTAAACCAAATATTTTGATGAAAACCGAAGTTCTTCCCTTTTAATGGCATTCATTGGGATAAAAGACACATCCCATCCAGCTCAGCTGCTCTGTGAGGAAGGTTTGTCTTAAATCATCACTGTTCTGAGCAAAAGTATGTCTCTAGAATGTGCCTCCTTAACGTGTTTAATGTGCCAGTAACAACAAAGAGGAACCTTCCCATAGAAATGAATGATTCTGCTTCTGCTGGGTTACCAGGCAGCCAGTGAGCATTTGTGTTTTGTGCTTTTAAAGAAGTATTATTACTTCAGCTGTGTTCAGAAGCCAAAAAAGAAGGTGTTGGGGATTTTTCAAGCATATCACAGAATCATCTTCCTGTAACCTGCTGTCGTGGAGGCTCAACATCTCTTCAGAATCGTATCACAGAGTCGTAGCACAGAGTGGTGGGGGTTGGAAGGGACCTTTAGAGCTCATCCAGCCCAACCCCCCTGCAGAAGCAGGTTCACCTAGATCAGGTCACACAGGAACGTGTCCAGGTGGGTCTTGAAGCCCTCCAAGGAAGGAGCCTCCACACCCTCCCTGGGCAGCCTGGGACAGGGCTCCCTCACCTCACAGGGAAAGAGCTTTTCCTTGTGTTTCAATGGAACTGTTTGTGTTCCAGTTGATGTCCATCACCCCTTGTCCTGTTGCTAGATACCACTGAAAAAAGGGATGTGCCAGCCTCCTGACACCCACCAGTGAGATATTTGTAACTACTAATGACATCCCCCCTCAGTCTCCTCTTCTCCAGACTGAACAGCCCCAGGTCCCACAGCCTTTCCTCACAAGGAAGATGCTCCAGTCCCCTCAGCATCCTGGCAGCCCTGCACTGGCCTCTCTCCAGCACTTCCCTGTCCCTCTGGAGCTGGGCAGCCCAGAACTGGACACAGGACTCCAGATGAGGCCTCAGCAGCTCTGGCAGAGCAGAGGGGCAGCACAACCTCCCTGGCCCTGCTGCCCACACTCTCCTCAATGCCCCCAGGCTGCCATTGGCTTCTTGCCCACGAGCCCACGTTGCTGCTCATGGGCAGTTGATTCTCCCCCAGCACTGCCAGGTCCCTCTCCTGGAGCTGCTCTCCAGCAGGTCACCCCCAGCCTGTGCTGCTGCAGGGGGTTGTTCCTCCCCAGCTGCAGGACTCTGCCCTTGTCCTTGTTGAACCTCAGCAGGTTCCTCTGTGCCCAACTCTGCAGCCGGTCAAGATCCTGCTGAATGGCAGCTCAGCCTCTGGGCAATCAGCCAGTGCTCCCAGTTTGGTGCCAGCAGGGAACTTGCTGAGGGTCCCTCTGTGCCCTCACCCAGGTGATTGATGAAGATGTTGAACAAGACTGGCCCCAGAACTGATCCCTGTGGAACTCCACTGGCCACAGGCCTCCAACTCAATTCCATGCCATTGATCACCAATGCACAATAAATGCATGATAAACAGAGATATAGAAATGATGCTGTATCACCTCTGCTATGATAAGGTCATCCCATCTGGCCTTGATCTACAGGGACAACAGATGAAGCATTTATATTAAGGAGGTGGTGAATAAATACATGGAACATGCCTAAATAAAAGGAAAAAGGAATCAATGAGGCCTTTGGAATGACAGTGTTCCTGAGCTGACTACCAAGTGCAAAACCTTGAGGTGCCTTGCAAGCATAACTCATCGTAATAGAAGAAGGTTGGAAAGGTAGAATCACTGAATGAAGCATCTTGTTTTCCTCCATGGTTCCCCTCATCATAGAGAGAACCCCTAAACACCCACAAAGCTGCTACCTTTGAACATCTTTCTGCTACAACACCTCCAGAAGTCCTTACCTGTGGTGCAGGAGGCTGATGTAGATGATCACTGGCTTTCACTCTGGGTGGGACAGTCTCATCCTTTCACTGTACTGTCCTGTCTGCTCATGCACTTGTTGGCTAGACTTGGGCCCTGCAGTGATCAGCTGCCTTGGGTGGGCTTTCTGCAGTCCCTGATTTCCTCATTCACTATGGTGAGCCAGAGTTTGTGAGGAGACCATTAGTGATTCCCTCAGGGGCTCCCAGAGACTGTTCACAGCAAGAAGTTTATCTCTGAATTTACCATAGCATTTGTTCACCTGCAAACCACAATCCTTTGGGTCTCTGGGCAGATCTCTTCCTTGGACAATAGCTAATGCTTAAAGTATTTGCCAAGAGCAATGAGGCAACCAGCCTGACTCACCAGCATTATGTGTGTTGAGTTATTCCTTGCATCTGTGCAAACTGGAAATAAAGCATGGCTTTCCAGCCCAAAGGTTGCAAGATGGGTCAATGTAACAAGTGAAACAAATCCATCATCAATCCATCAGTGTAGGACTGATGCTGCAAGCCAGGACAAGAAGAGTTAAGTGCTTCACAGTCTTGTGGAGCAAAGTTGGAGAGACAGTTTGAAGCTAGAAACATGTAATTGACCCATTCTGTTGAGAGGAGAAATGAGGACTGGAGAGGTGAGGTGTTGACTTGAGGGCTTGTTAGTGGCTAAGGCAGGTGCAAACCTCAGGACCTGATCACTCACTGCACACTGCAATGCAGAAGAGGTGCCTTCCTTCCAGCCCAGGGCACAGGCTGCTTGATCACAATTTCACACAGAATCACAGAATGGTGGGGGTTGGGAGGGACTTTTAGACATCATCCAGTGCAACCCCCCTGCAGAAGCAAGTCCATCTTTGATAAAGGACTCAATCCCTTCAAGTGCCTCAGAAGAGATGTGTTCAGGGGCACAGAAGAAATAAGTATCTGTTGGGGCTGTTGTGGGGGAATCATATCTGAGGAGAGATGCTTTAGGAAAGCAAGAGCTGACTTGTGGGGGAACAGTAAGAATGGAAGAATGGATGTTTTCCTGAGATCTGATTCCAGACATCAGCACCCTTAGGAAGAGTAAATTGAGGGGTGGAAAACAACAGCACCTTGTATGTTAGGAATGTGAGTGATGATGAGGTGAAGACAAAGCCTTGCCCTGTGTGGTGTTGTCTTTTTTTGCTGAGTGTTGCTGGATTTTGGACTTGTGGGCTGCCTCCATCTGTTTGCAAACCAGCCTTCCCTCCTGGACACATTCCTTCCTTACTGTCATCATGCTCCCAGGGCTGGAGTGACCACAGCCCAGCTCATGTATCGCTATAAATACTTGTCAGGGAGACGTCCCCGATGCCTCTTCTTTTTAACATCACTGTCAGACTGGACTGGCACCATTGTGATGGGAGGTGTCTGAGCAGAGTGGTTTGTGGGGAGGATATCAGAGTGACTTCATCAGTCAGCTTAGTCACAGGGGCTGAATTCATGACAGCTCTTAAATTTGGGCTGAGCTGTGAAGGTGATGGTCTTTGACAGCAGAGCATCTCATCTCCCTCAGCTTTATTTTTCCCATCCACATAACTGGATGGTGTTCATCCTCTGCTCCAAAAACATCAAGGGGCTAAATGTTAGCATGGACTATCTGATGAATAATAAAAAGGAACCTTTCCTCTTGTGTTCCTCCTGATTCCCTGCAAGGCTGTGCTGCCATTCAGTGAGATCTCAACCAGCTCGAGAGCTGGGTACAGAGGAAGCTCATGAGGTTCAACAAGGGCAGAGTCCTGCAGCTGAGGAGGAACAACCCCCTGCAGCAGCACAGGCTGGGGGTGACCTGCTGGAGAGCAGCTCCAGGAGAGGGACCTGGCAGTGCTGGGGGAGAATCAACTGCCCATGAGCAGCAACGTGGGCTCGTGGGCAAGAAGCCAATGGCAGCCTGGGGGCATTGAGGAGAGTGTGGGCAGCAGGGCCAGGGAGGTTGTGCTGCCCCTCTGCTCTGCCAGAGCTGCTGAGGCTCATCTGGAGTCCTGTGGCCAGTGCTGGGCTCCCCAGCTCCAGAGGGACAGGGAAGTGCTGCAGAGAGCCCAGTGCAGGGCTGCCAGGATGCTGAGGGGCTGGGACATGTGTGTGAGGAGGAAAGGCTGCAGGACTTGGGGTTGCTGAGCCTGGGGAACAGAAGCCTGAGCTCAGGGGCACCTCAGCAACACTCACAAGCATTTAAAAGGTGTTCATTTAGAGAAAGGAGCAGCACTTTTTCCTCTGTCTCAAGTGACAAGACAAGGGGTAATGGACACAAGCTGAAGCACAGAAAATCCCACTTAAACATAAAGAAACTGGTTTACCTGGATCGTTTCCTTAGCTCAGCTCATTCACTTTGCCCCTGTGCTGTTCACTTCCAGCAGGAGATGCAGAGCAAAGACCAGAGCTGGATGAATGAAAACTACCACTAGTGCGTGTGAGCACGAGAGCTTGAAAACTCAGCTTTGGGGTTTGTTTTTCTCCAGTAAAAATCTCCACCAAAATGGTTCAGGTTTCTCATAAAATCCCAGCTATGTCACACACCAAGAACTGCTCAACAAAAAAACCCCTGAGCCTTTTGAATAAGGAATGTTGTGTTTCAACACATCCAAATTAAAGACCTTTGCTGAAAACGAGAAATGGATGGAGGGAAAGATTTTAGGGGTTTGGGGGAGGGTTTCTTATCGTTTTCCTTTTTAAACATTATGAAGATTTGCCCCAAAATTAAAGGAAAAAAATAATTCTAGTGTTCTCTCTTTGGCCAAAAGGTCATTTTGAAAGCAATTGTAAAGAAATCTCGACATTAAAAGCCCATCAAAGCAGCTCCAGGGAGTATAGACTTTAAAATACTACTACTAAACTTGAAGGCAGGCCAGTGTTAATATTGACAGTGATCCAAATACCAGGAATTAATCTGAAAATGCATTAGCTTTTGAATAATGAATATTGGGGGATGTCTGTTCAGCTGTAGAGATCTGCAAGCACGCTTCTGTCGGTGTGTGAGGCTTTGTGCCTTCTGTTAACGGCCAACTGGGACCGTGGAATTCATGAAGTAAACTGCTCATCAGTAATGTGACCCAAGCCCAGCCAAGATGTTAGGCAGATGCTTAACTTTAAGCAGATCAACATCCCTGCTCTATCTTCTGAGTGAACACAGATTTTCTCCATCCAGAGCTATCGTTTGCTTTTCATGCCTGGAACAAGCTTGCAACGTGTGATGCTACTGGCAGGCTCTTAATGAGCATTCTCAGATTTGGGGGTGGGGGGTGGGGGAAAGTCCTGGTGTCATTAAAAGAAGAGCAGAGAAGCAGAATCACAGAATCTCAAGGGTTGGAAGGGAGCTGGAACGCTCATCCAGTGCAACCCCCTGCCAGAGCAGCACCACCTAGAGCAGGGCACACAGGGACTCATCCAGCTGGGTTGGAATGGCTCCAGAGAAGGAGCCTCCACAGCCCATCTGGGCAGCCCCTGCCAGGGCTCCCTCACCTCAGCAGGGAACAACTTTGTCCTTGTGTTTCTTTGGAACCTCTTCTGTTCCAGCTTGTCCCTGTTGCCCCTTGTCCTGTCACTGGCCATCACTGAGCACAGCCTGGCTCCAGCCTCCTCACACCCACCCTTCATGCATTTGTAACATGAATGAGCTCACCCCTCAATTTTCTCTTCTCCAAGCCCAACAGCTCCAGCTCCCTCAGCCTTTCATCACAAGGGAGATGCTCCACTCCAGCATCTCTCTGTCTCTGCACTCTCCAGCAGCTTCCTGTCCTTCTGCAACTGAGGAGCCCAGAACTGGATACAAAGCATCTCTCCACTGAGATTCAGGTGCCATAACGTCTAGGAATTGTCCCAAAGATCTAGCAAAGGGGAGGACTCGAGGTGCTCTAGTTCTTCACCACCTCTGAAAGGATTTGTAGTACTTTACTCAGGTGATACCAAGATCTTGCACATCTGTGACGCCCAGGACCAACAGTGCCAAGAGGATGGATTAGTTCTGGGTTGCTCATTCAAGGACAGGGGCAGCTGCTGGGTCTGCTGTGAGTTATGGTCTTGCTCCTCAGCCTCAGCAATTGCCAGGTCACCCTCTGCCAGCACCACGAGGGCCACAGGGCAGGAGCCTTACACAGGAACACCCAAGTGCCTCCCAATTGTACAAGCTGTCTGAATCCAGGGTTTCTGCTGAAGGGAACCCAGAGATGCACGTGAGGGTATTGCAAACAATTACCATGACAATCCCACTCTTCTCTCAGGCTCAGTGGATTAGTGTCAGAGACAGGATGCTGTGATAGATGTGC
The DNA here is from genome assembly GCF_028858725.1 of Colius striatus. Classification (NCBI taxonomy): domain Eukaryota; kingdom Metazoa; phylum Chordata; class Aves; order Coliiformes; family Coliidae; genus Colius; species Colius striatus. Next base: position 99,592,802 of record NC_084761.1, read on the forward strand.
ACTTGGGCCCATCCAGTGTAATGACACTTAAGCCCTTAAACTGATGGGTTTTTACCAGTCAAAGTAATAGTAGAGGCTTATTTCCACTTCCCAGTCTCACTGTTTGCCTGGATAATTTAGAAATCCCCTTTCAGAGCCCTCTTTCTAACCCAGCCTTTGGTGATTCCCCTCTCTTAGGAGAGGCAGCCTGCAGAGATGAGCTGCCTTTCCAAAATTTGGCAGGACACTGACTCTCCTTCTTGAGAACCTGTAGCTTTAGCTTGAATTGTTCATTTGAATAAGGCTATACCTCAAGACAAAGGTCAAACATACCCTTGGACACTTCCAGAACCAAAGTGTTCTGGAACAAGTTTTGCTGTTTGGAAACTACCCTGTACCAGTCCTTTGTTATTCAACTTATTCAGCTCTGAGGTGAAACTCTGGCAAAGGTGGGGGGTTTTTTGCATGTCTTTTTTCTCTTTCTTCCTCCAGGGAAGGGGTTTGCAGGAGAAGCAGACTTGACAAAGTGGAGGAATAGGAAGTTATTTGAGCTCCTTCATTGTTTGGAAAGGATTTCAGACTTCCTTTTGCCCAGGAGATTTCCAAAATACTTTAGAGAGTGGGGAAGAGCCACAGATGTTACCCACCTCTCCAAGGCAACCAGGACCAACGTGCACAGAGCTGTTGTTAAGCAACCTGCCCTAAAACTATATATTTACTTAGAAGACAAAGCATCACAGAGCTCCATAACCCACTAAAGGAAGGAGAATCACAGCACAGTGAAATTAGGTTTCATGAGACAAGGAAGCATTTTCTCCTTTAATAACAACTATATTCCCCAAATCCATGACCCTGGGTTTAAGCACCTCTCATCCCTAAACCTCAGGGAATATCTTGCTAAAGGGAAAAGAAAGCTGGCATCTTTGATTCCTTGTTTGTCCACTTCACAAGATTAGATGCCAAATGCCCACCTGGTTTTGGATGAGCTACAACCAGTGCAGAGAGCTACTGAAGCTCTTGCATCAGCCCCCTGTGTTCACATAGGCATCTGTGTCCCTGTGAAACCTCAGGACACGGGAGCAGGCAGCATCCCCCAGCAGCATCCAGTGTATTGTGGGACCTCTTGGTGTACCCAATGCTCCTGCTGGCCTCAGGCTCCTGCTTGCCTTGCTCCTTGCCCCAGGACACAGAGATGTGACACACTGTTATCATCTGCCTGGCCCAGCCTGGAGATAACAGATATTGTCCAGTCTAAATTCACATCCTCCTAAGACAGTCTCTCATCTCACCACCCTGGTTACAGCACTGGTAGCCAGGGCACAAGCACACAGAGCTGTTAACTCACAGTGTCTGGGACCTTTGTGCCAGCAGGAGGGATGTTTCAGTTTCCACCAGAGACCATCAGAACCCTGAAACAGGAGCTCTGACTTTGCCCTGGTTGCTTGGATGCATGTCTTGCTGAAAACATGATCCAATCTGCCTCTACTCCCTTCCCAAAACATCTTTTTTCCCCACTCCTGCCTCACCCACTGCTGACCACGAGGTCTGAAGCCATTCCCTGACGTCAAGAAGAGCCCCTGAAAAGCCTCCACATCCCTACTTTTCCTGGCAGGCACCCCAGGCTGGGATCTCCTCTCTGTCCTTTACCCAAGCTCATTGCCTCTCCTCCCATTCAGAGACCTTGGCAATGGATTTACCTCTCCCATACATCACAAAGACCCTCAGGTGACACCTTTCCTAGAAGACCTCGAGCTGTTTTCAAACCACAGGCCTGTGCTTTGCCTAAGTCCAGGGATGATCATGATCCAGAGGGGTATAGTTGCTAGGGTAGAAAGCAATATCCTAGTAGACAATGCATGATGGTTTATTGCTTTGGACAGAGATCAGTAACATTTTCAACCTGCTTTGCCCCTTTTAACTCTGTGCTTAATTTATTCTGTATTATTTATAGGCAGGTAGGTTTGCACATTCATAAAATGTTCAGTTTCCTGTTATGTCTAGAGAACTGGTAGGAGGTATGGCAAATATATTCCTAACAGCTCAAATCCCCTGTGTGGTTTCCATTGAGTGAAATATTCATCACTTCCCGTCCTGAACTCAGTGAAGAACTGCCAACGTTTTAACAAGAGGCTCCCACAGAAATGTCTCCCTCTTCTCCCTTCCTTACCTCTGCATGTGCCTTTCCTTCCATCCATCCATCCATCCATCCCTCCATCCATGAGTCTCTGAAATGGTCAGTCAGCACTTATCCTCACTAAAACCAGCTAAGTCATGTTGCTCAAGAGAGCTCCAGACCTACATTTATGGCCTTGCAGGTGGAGAAAAAAGAAAGGGAGTCACCTCTCTACAGGAGAACCAGAACCTCCCTTTCAACTGCCTCCTAATGCAGTTGTTGAAACTGCAGATGAACACTGCTGGGATGTGCCCAAGAGAACTGTCACTTGCACTGGAGCTGTCTTCAGACCCAAAAAGTCCAGGAGCTGTCCCAGCTAGCAAGTTGGACATCAGGAAGGTCGCCACTGGAGGTTGTTTTCCCAGTGCCTAACCTGTTGGGCTGCACGGCCTCCTGTGACACTCTGGTAATTGAATCCTACTTGAGCTATTTTCTCTGCTCAGTGTGGGAAAATTCCTTACCATCACGAGGGTTAAGAATAGAAAGTCCTTATTTTATTTGAGAGCTTGCCGAAGAGCAGCAGAACCATTTCCGATCCTCTTCTGTGGAAACACGATTCCCTAACTCATGCATTCATATTCAGGGAGGGGGAGGCAGGGAGAAGGGAGGGAGGGGGAGCACAAGCCTCCTGAAATGAATGGCTGGAGCTTCTGAAGCAAATGATTGTCACCTCCTTGTTCATGAGCCAACACACCCCCTGCACCGTCCCTTCGAGCTGCTGACGTTTAACTGCGTTTCCTTTTCCTTGCACGGTCGAACTAAGCAAGCCACAAAAGAAGCAGAGAGGAAAGCAAGGCTGGAAAATATGCACTCACCCTGAAAGGGGATCAGAAATGTGTTGACAATACAATAAAATGTAGATGTGAGAGAGCAACATTGGATAGACCTGCTCAAATCCTTCTGCTTGGTAGTTACAGCTCAGGTCAGATTGGCTCGCAGCCTTTTGAAGGGCTGTCATGCTTCCTCCAGGAATGCAAGTAAAGGGCATGGCACAAATGCCAGATCTCTGCATGGTGAGATCTTCTTTTTCTTGGTTGATTTTTAATAGAATTGTGGTGCTTTGTCTGTGGAACTTGAGCCCTAAGGCTGAGAAAACGGTGGAAACCGTTGAGTAATGCAAAGAGCGATGGACAGATGGAATGAGACATCAACATAGTGAAGGCATGAACGACTTAGGGACTAGATGGGTGACTCCCAAGTCCCTCTCCTGAAGCTGCTCTCCAGCAGGTCACCCCCAGCCTGGCCTGGTGCATGGGGTTGCTCCTTCCCAGCTGCAGGACTCTGTACTTGTCCTTGTTGAACCTCAGGAGGTTCCTCTCTGCCCAGCTCTCAAGTTCGATGAGACTTCACTGACTGGCAGCCCAGTCTGTGATGCATCAGCCAGTCCTCCCAGTTTGATGTCATCAAGGAACTTGCTGAGGGTACACTCTGTCCCCCATTTGCTATGATGCTTTTGCCCTCCTTGGTCAGGAATATCCCACCATTCCCTAGCAGTCCTCCATCCTCAGAGTCCTATGGTCACAAAAGTGTAATCCTTGTCAACACCAGCTGCACAATCAGTTGTTGACTTGCAGGATCCACTCTTTAAGCTGTTCTCCACCAACAAGGCTGAGCAGATACCACCTGGACCCATGCCTTTGACCACCACCTGCAAAGCCAGGTAATCCAGCCCTATATGCTTCAGGTCTCTGTGACCATACTATTGCCTATGTGGAAAAGCACCAAGGAGTAATAGTCCAAGAGCCAAACAAGTCTCAGCAGTCTCTCTGCAAAGTCCCAGGTCCAAGCCCTGGCAAGATCTCCATAGACAACAGCTCAGATGGGCAGGTGGGGGCTTCTATCCCCTGTAGCAGCGAGTCCTGTCACTGCCACTTCCCTCACTGCTCCTGTGTGGCTCAAGCCACCAGCTCGGATGCTGCTTTGGGCAGAGCTCCCAGACCCTTGTCTGCTAGCAGAGCTCTGGACTGCACATCTGCAGTCAGAGAATAAACAAGGTTCATCACTGGATTGGGATGTATTTCCATTGCACTCTTGCTTTGACTTCTTCAGATCTCAGATACAGGCAGAGGGAAGTGCGAGGCAGGGCAAGAGGAACACCTGCCAATATCTGTGCTGCAGAAGGAACTGCAGAACCATGCTTTTGTGCCGGTGTTTGGCCAGCTGCAGTGTGCATCTGATGGCTCACAGCACAGGCAAGTCACTTGGAGAGAAGATATGGGCTAGTACTTGCCTGACTAAAGGAAACCACAATGTCTTTGACAGCTGGTACTTTGTGATCTCATCCTTTCCCTACCTTGGAGTACAGGTGAGGTGCTCATGACAAGATGTCACAAGTGGTGTTTCCTATCTCAAAAGTGGGTTAAAAAGAGATGAGGACAGGCTCTTAGATGGTCCAGCAAAGACTTTCCACAGGAAAGACTCTCCTGGCACTATACCTTAGCTTAAAGAATCCATACAGACCATTACCTCTGGCTTTGCCCCCATGAAGTTCTCATGGGGAAAGCCATAGTTGCTCTCCCAGCTTGGTTTCCTGATGCCTTGCACTCTGTGCAGTCATTTATACTGATGCATTCAGCACTTTGCAGTGGCACCTACAGCCCAACTTTCTGTCTTGCAAGGAATTAACTTCAAAGTCCTGTCTGGATGCCAACAGCATTATGCCTTCCCAGGCAATATACCCTGAGTAGCTGTTTAGGCTCTGTGGCAGCCTGGTGCTGCATTCCTAAGGCTGCCTCCTTTCTTATGACCACAGCTTTGCCAGGAGAGTTGGGATGGAGAACCTGAATATAATCCAGCTTCTCCAAAGCCACAGACTCGATGGCAGGGAGCTGGTTTAGTTCTGATTTCATACAAGCTAGTAAATCTTTCTTTCTGTGTTTAATTTCAGGCTATCCAGGGAAGCACCAAAGCTCCCAGGATTCTCGATGGCTGTGGGTACTTGCTCCCTTGCAATGACTTTAGTGCCACATCTCCTTCCCTTGCACTCTCCCTTCTCACTCTCCTCTTACTATTTTGGGTACTAATGAAACCAGTCACTGCAAAAACAAAGAAAAGCCCTTTCATTGTGGGGTTTCCTCACTTTTTTTGGTTAGGCACATTGCACATCTCTGGGTTTTCCAAATCCCACTGTAATTAACACCCGTGTGTGTGTGTGAGTGTGTGTGTGAGTGTGTGTGTGAGTGTGTGTCATTGCTGCCCTCTACTGCAGACAATCAGAAGTTATCAGCTGCACACCATGAACCTAAGGGTGACTGCAGGGATCCTCCCTCCACTGGCCCAGGACTTGCAGCCTCCCTTATGATGATCTTTAGCACATGAAGCATCTCAGTGAGGTTCGTGCTAGGCAAAAGGTAATGAAAACTCTGGGCTAATATGACTGAAAGGTTGCCCATTCCAGGACTTTTCAACCTTTTTTTCACCTTATGGACCCCTAAAGATGCTCCAGTAGAGGTGTGACTCCCCACAGGGGTTTTGTACATGGAGATCTCTGAGTAGCACAAACTTCTTTCTCTCAGGCTGAATTCTCCATCACAGCCTCCTTAGGAATAAACCACCAACCCCAGGTGTCCATGGCACGTGGGCTGAAATCCAGAGTTCTAGTCCTCACCCCACACACTTCCAGTCTCAACTCACCTTGAAGCACCCCTGTCACATCTCTCCACAATTCATTCCTGGCAATCACTGGGAGTTTTTTTCCCTGTTGTCTCAGCTGAATTGTGGAAGCCTTTTGTGGAAGCTCATGAGTCCCTTCTCTGGAGACATCCCAACCCAGCTGGATGAGTCCCTGTGTGCCCTGCTCTAGGTGGTGCTGCTCTGGCAGGGGGGTTGCACTGGGTGAGCTTTCCAGCTCCCTTCCAACCCTTGAGATGCTGTGACTAATCAATCCTATTGGAGAATTCCAATGCAAGACAACCTACATACTTTATTACTTGTATTTGTTGAAGTACTTTGGTGCCTTCAGAAGATGGATTATTCCAATTCACCTGAGATCTCGTAGGTCACTTTGAAAGAGGTTGTGTACAGAGCTCTGTGCATCCCTGTCATGAACAGCCAAAAGCAGATCAGCATTCTCTTTTTTTGTCCACAATGAGCTGTGATATCCCACTGCAAGGACAAGAGGGGCACGATGTCCCTGGATTAGGTCAGAAGAGCAGATCAGGAAATGACACACGCTCCCAACAGGAAGAAATCCAGGAGGAAAAGTAAACGATAATCAGAATAACCCAAACAAAGGAAAACTCACACGGGCAACACCCCCCAGTGTGTGAGCTCTAAAGCTTCCACTCAGCAGGGGCACCTGGAGGGCAGTAGAGAAAAGGTCTCAGAGGAGTTACTTTACACATGTATTTGTTTAATTGTTTGAAGGAGCCTTTCAATTAAGCTCCAGAACTGGAGAGGAGCCATCAGCCAAGGGAAAGTCTTGGCTTTTGACAAACAGGTAAGCTGCTTAGGGATGCTCCCTGAAGCAGTTTTAGTTGCTGGACACAGATGTGTACCCAGGCTGGAGAGAAAGCAATTTCATCCTTGATTATGCCACTTGCTGCCTCAGTTTCCTTCTCTCTGAAGGACAAAGTCTGAGCCTCAGGGAACTAAAATCCAGCCCCAATGATGCCCCAGCCTCAAGATCTGGGATCCAGTGAGTGCTGCTTTGCAGGGCCCCATTACTTTGTGGGGGCAAGAAGAGGTCACCCAGCATGACAATATTTGTCATATTGAATGGCTGAGTACTATTCAGTTCAAAGGCATTTCCTAAGCAACAATGCAGATGTTTATATGAATGAGCTTTTCAGAATGTTTACCTAATAGTAACAAGCACTGATTTGGCAGCCAAAGCCTTTTACTCTGCTGACACTGGGGCTGCACATCACAGTCAGCAAAGGTGAAGCAGGGAGTGACTTCTCTACATTTAGGGAGTGACTTCTCCCCTCTTCAGGGTCATCATTTGAACCTGACACACATCCTCCAGTGCTTTCCCCACCAAGCTCTTCAGCACAAAACTCCTTCACCAGGGTGGATTTAACAGGCAGCACGTTGCTGCTGCATCACAGATCTGTCTTTCTAACAGCTTTGGCTGGGAAATCGTTGCTGCCCTCTTGAAAACATTCTGGAGGGGTTTTTTGTTGTTGTTACTAGTATTTCACCCTTTAATTGATCTCTCTCACTTTTGTACCAGATAGAAAGAAGATGTGGGCTCCCTCAGAAAAAAAAACCCTGGCTCCAAGTAAAGTGTTTTCCAGTGTAATAGTAAGGGAGTGGAGAGAGAAAGGAGAGAACATTAGCTTCCTGGTTGCCTTTAGAGGAAATCCCTCATATTTTCAATCAGAGTGGACAAATGGAATGGTTTTTTCTCAGAAGTGGTGGGTTGCTTGGAAGCTCAGTGAATAAAAAGGCCTTGAGATTGGCTTCAGCAGCACGTGTCTCCTATGTCTACAGATGCAGCTTGCTGTCAGGTGGATGGGGAAGTTAGGGCAAGATGTAGGAGTCCTGGATTAGGAGTTTAAGGGCAGGCACTCCTGAATCACTGAACCCATCCCTTGCTCTGCAAATGTCTGCTGTGTCAGCTGCTGAGGCTCATTGCTCTCCTTCCTCTCTGCACCAAGGCCACTGCAGCCTCTCCAGCAGGCAGGGATCTGCTGCTCCCTTCCAGCCCTCATTGGCCCACACTGTGTAACTCCCATCTGTTCTTTTGCACATCTCCCTCAGCATAAACAGCTCTTTCCCCTCCTTGCTATTTACTTTGTTATCAAGAGAAATTTGGTACCTCCCCAGCTTCTCTTTTGCTAGGCTGAAACAGAAACCTTTCTTTCTCCAGCTGTGGCAAGGCCAATGAGCCATCCAAAAGTCCCTTCCAACCATTCTGTGAGTCTATCATTTCCCAGCACCCTCATGTCCCTCTTTTTGTGTGACTCCATTTGGATTCCAGCATTTTGGGTGTAGCTCAGCAGAGCTCTGCACCTTCAACCTTAACTGCCCTCTCTCTATTTCATCTGGCAACAGCTTGGAATCACCATGACATTAACAGCAGCATTGCTTGTTCTCAAGGTGAACAAAGGTGGTGGTGTTTCCAAAGGTGTTTGATTCTCCAAGTGGTGTTGTTTTCAAGAGCAAGACCCTTTGCTCACCCTCAACAGATAAACTGGTCACTTACCACCTCGAGAAAAGCCCTTCTCCACAAGCTAGAGAAAGAAAAGTCTGTCAGCTTCAAACAGAGAGGCTACACCTCTCATTAATAAGATGATCCACAGAACATCCACAGGCCATGAAGGCAAGGGACATGTGAAGGGTTGCATCCATATGGTTGCACTTTCAGTTCATTTCTTAACAACAGCATGAACTCCATCAAAACTGCCTGCTGGAGCTGGTTTGAGCTAACTGCTGACCCATGGCTGGACATTGCTACACCAGAAAAAACACTGCTGCAAGGAAGGCACAAACAATCCAACAGGCTGGCTGCTCACAAGGCAGTGCCCAGGCCTCTGGGTCCCACTCGCCTCAGAGGCAGTTCCAAAACAGGGCATTGGCTCGGCGTGTTCCACCCCAGCTTGGCTTTTGTGTTTGCAGCTGAAGGATGGGCAGGAACAGATCTTTGTTTTGAAATATGTTATATTACAGTCTCTTTCCCCCCCCTCTGCAAGCCTGTGAGACACCATGCCCACGCTATTCATGTCAGCTTTGTCGTGAGCTCGGGCTGAGCTCTTCCATGGGCAAGATGAACAAGCAGCTCTGTGTTTCCAGAGTGAAAACCAAAAGAAAACCCACCCCAAACCAAAACCAAAAGCTGTAGGACTACCCAGTAAAAAGAGAGATGGTTTGTTTAGGTCTCACCACTCCACTCCTCATCACTCAATAGCACCAGCGCTCTGCCATGCTGATTTGGCACGGGAGAGAGATAACGGCTCCAACAAGGAGCTTGTGGCCACATCCACAATGTGGAAAAAGCAGGGAAGAAAGGGTTTGAGGTATTGCAACAGTCAAAAGCCCTAAAGCAAGAGGTATGCAGCACACTCTTCGGTTTCAGCTGTACAAAGACACAGAGATGATGAAAGAAGGTCACATTTCTCTCTTCCTGGATGTTTGAACCCAATTCAGGGCACTGGAGGTATCTGTTTCTTATGTTACCAGTGATGGTCTTCCAGTGCCGTGGCAATATTGCCACATTGAGACTTAGCTGTAATGTGCTTATTAAGAAACCCCAGCATTCCAAAGGGATAAGGGCTGTATCTGGTCAGCAAAGCTGTAAATAACTGGGAAAATCTCTGCACTGTTCAAAGAAAATGCTGACAGCACTGGCCTGCTGTTCCAAGGAGGGGGGAGGGAAATCACACAGACCCCGGTTTGGTGGGAAAAATAATCATTTGCTCAAAGAAAGTTGAGTCAGAAAGTTAGTGGCTGTCACCCCAGCACATCCACTTCAGTCTTCTGAAGGAGCATTTCCCAACCATTGAAGGAACACCACAAACACGTCCAGAGCAATCACTTTGAAGATATAGCGTTTTAACTAGACAGGCATGTGTAAAGCATCACCACCAAGGCTGTGGGTAATTTTCCAGCCCACTCCCTGCGGTTCCTCTTTATGTTGGGTCATCAGGCTGTTCCTTCCCTGAAGCAGGGACAGTCTCTTTCTGGCTACAAGGCTGCAAAGCAGCCAAACCACCCTTGTTGCTTTATCAATAGCAGGAATAGAAGATAGAAGGCAGGGCTTGTGGGGTTGCTCAGATGACCTCTCAAGCTAGATGTGGTCCTCAGGGAGGGGAAAGACAAAGGCATCTGTCCATAGTTGAGAGTTTCTGCTTTGCAACAGGAGCTAGGATGAGATCTTCAAGTGGCATATGTGGCACAGAGCACCAATAAGCCTCCTGGAGCAAGAGTAGACCTGAAACATAGTCTGGGTGTAACAAGTAGGCTTGATGCTGTCTTGGGGACCTGGGTGCACTGCTTCTCTGTGTCACGTAGACATGACCAAAATGGTCCAAAACGGGCTTGTGGAAGGCTGGTTCCATCATGTCTAGTTTCAACAAAGCAAAAATTTTATTAGGCAAAAGGGTTCAGCATGGCACTTACTCAGAGCCCTTCAGGCAAGATCTCAGGTTCCAAAACTCACAATCCATAATGGCTGGCTCGAGACAAATGGAAAGTGAAGTGCTCTCTGGAGATGTGGTGACTCCGTGTCTGATCCTAGAACACTGCAGTAATACCAGAGCATGTGAAAATGGAGAGGGTGGAGGAAGAAACACCACCAGAATAAATGTCTACTCAGTGTTTTCATAACTCAAAAGGGGTTTCTTCAGGATTCAGCCTGGGGTTTAGGTCCAGCAAACGAAGCTGCTCCCTCCCTCCCTCCTTCACCCCCCTCTAGCTCAGTTCATAAACCTGATTTGTCTTGTGTCATTTGGGGATATCAGAGAGCTCTCTTTTCATGATTATTTTTCTTTCTGTAATGTCTCACGTTTTCTGCTGTGCTTGGCAGTTGCCAGGAGCTGGATGAATATTCAGAGAGGACTATGGTGGCTCCATTTCAGTTGGTGAGATAAGAGAAAAGCCAGACAAACAGGGCGAGCTCCTCACCCCAACACTTTGCAATCCATAATCAATAGAATCCAAAAAGGGCTTCTCCATGGGATGCACCATTTCAGTCCTTCCCTTTAAGTGTTCCTATTTATTCCAGACCTTACCTGAGCATAAAGGACAGAGCATGCAACTGCCTGCAATGGGGCCACGTGGGCACGAAGAAGGAAGATACACACCACACCTGGCTGCCACTGCAGAGATTCACTAGTGTTGCAAGAATTAAGCACAGAGACCTGTGGTATGGCTGAAAGTGGTTGACCTGCTTTCATTCTGATTAGATACTTTGGTCCCCAGAATCACTTGAGCCAAAGGTATCACACCTCAGCCATGCATGAAGTGTGTGTAGAAATGTGATAGACCAAGAGCTGATTCTGCAGGAGAAGGATGAGGTAAGGAGCACCTTTATTGGGGAAGTACTTCTTAGCAACATGCCAGGAGAAGAGCAGGGGATGATCAGTGTAAAGGTAGATAACTGTAAAATCCACCACAGCTTTGGGAAGTTGCTGCACTGAAACCATAAGTGAAGAGCAACAATCAAACAATAGTCTCCCTGAAGAGCTGAAAGCTGTGATGCTTTTGTGTCCGTAAGTGGCAACATGAAGGTTTTCCCTTGGACTGTCAGGCAGGGTTTCTATCAAGCCATAGGAAACCATCAAGGCTTGCTGAGGCAGACTGAGGCAGTGGTGTTTTCTGAGCTTTAGCAGGATTTTTAGGGCCAGTTTGTCCTTAAAAGTGCATAACCTCTTGCTCAATGCCAGGAGGATGCTGAGGTTTGTGTTCTTCCTGTTGCATCAGTGATGGCTCTGTTGTAGAGACCATAGGTCATAGGGCCATCAAGATGATGGAGGGAGTGGAGCATCTGCCTTGTGATGAAAGGCTGAGAGAGCTGGGGCTCTGCAGCTTGGAGAAGAGGAGACTGAGGGGTGAGCTCATTCATGTTACAAATGCATCAAGGGTGGGTGTGAGGAGGCTGGAGCCAGGCTGTGCTCAGGGATGGCCAATGACAGGACAAGGGGCAACGGGGACAAGCTGGAACAGAAGAGGTCCCAAAGCAACACAAGGACAAAGTTGTTCCCTGTTGAGGTGAGGGAGCACTGGCAGGGGCTGCCCAGATGGGCTGTGGAGGCTCCTTCTCCTCTGGAGACATTCAACCCCACCTGGACAAGTTCCTGGGTGACCTGCTCTAGGTGGTCCTGATCTGGCAGGGGATGATCTCTTGAGGTCCCTTCCAACCCTTAAGATTCTGTGATAGCAAGACAACTTGTGAACACCACAGCTGAGCAGTGTGCAATGGGGAACTTAGCAGTTTGCTCCCAGATCTGGTCCAAGAGTCTTGGGACTTTGGTGCTGGTTTCTAAGACTCCAACCAACTCCCCCATACCTCTGAGATCCTACCAGAAGTGCTTACATTGGTAACCTACTTCAAATTAGTTCTCCCTGGGGAAAGACGTGTAACTTACCCCACACTCATCTATGGCAAGCACTGAGCTGTGATTTACACCAGCACACGTCCCAGTCTATCTTTGGAGCCTCTCAGTCCCTCTGCACTGCTCACACAGAGTCTAGCCAGCCATCCTGCATAGTCACTTCACTTTTCCACAGCTCAGGAGAGTTGTTGCAAATCTCATCTTTGGCTCTTGACTGAGGCAGCTCATCTAGGTGGAAAAAAATCTGGACTTTGAGTGACTTTGCTGAGCCCACACACAGAGTTTTTGGACAAGGCACAGAAGACAGTTCTCCTGTGACCAGAGCTGCACGCTCAACTGTCTCTGACATCCAAAGCTGCTGAAAACTTAGCATTCGTGTCTTTAACCTTTTTGCTCATGCTCAGGAAGCACATCAACAGAAAGAGAGAAAAATAATACTAAAGCATGCCAGGATCTGTGTGTTATCCCCTGTCTTCACGATCTGAGGAGTTAATTACCCCCAACAATAACTCTCAGAGCTCGGAGATGCTTTTTAACAGGGATGTGTGGAACAAGATGAGGTCTGTGTTGTCTGATGCTGTGTCATGGTGACCTGACACCGTGCTCACATCTCTTCTAACCCTACCATGAACCTCCCTGTGCTCCAGAGGGAAGAATTCAGCCTGCAGGGAGGGAGACTTACCCTTACAACCCGGTGGCCTTGAGTCAGGAAGACACGTGATAGAGACGTTCAGGACGTGCTGTAAACAAATGAGCCAACAGACAAAAAATTAGGTTGTTATGTCCTGGGGATGAGGAGACACACAAACACACATACCACTCACAAGGTTGGGGTGCTTTATAAGTTCCTGAACAGCACCATTCTCAGAGGAGATGGAGTGATCCACATACTGAAACTAAAGTGACCCTGACTCAGCCTGGGTTCACGTTGCTGTCAAGCTCGGTGTCCTCTATGTGATACCAGTTGCAAAACACAATTTTACAGGGAGGGGGAAAAAAAGAAGAAGAAGAAAATACACTGCACAGCCATCTATTTTAAACACAATGTCTATTTTTCATTGCATATTGTAAACCACTTGAGCATTTCTAAAGTGATTCATTCCTTTATCTTCTAAACAAAGAGCTCGTGGCTGCCCGGGGCTGGGAGTTTATGTTTAGCCAGTCAAAGGATTTCCAAGTTAGGATTGGAACAGGGATGTAAAGAGGTCACTTGAAAGCAGGGTATTGCTAGAACATAGTAGTGTTATTGTCTTTTAGGATCATTTGTGTGTGATGGAGCTATGCAATCATAAATCAGCATAAGCCTGCAAGACACCCGTTAGACGTGACAGGGGAAGAACCCTCTCGACACATGTCTTCAGCTCTTTCACTGTACCTTGGCTGTCTGTGTACAGGATTTCCTTGCAGGGAGTGAAAGTATTCAATGACATTTTAATGATCAAACCTCTCGGCTACCACACTTAGTGATGAGTTTCTTGAGCTTATAGCTAGGTAGGGAGACAGAGATGAAGCTAAATCCTTTCATAACAGCGTGACTCTGCCTCGTAATCCTGGAGAGTCTGCTGTCTTCATCCAAGTCTACACTTCACAGTCTCTAGAGAACTCCTGGCTCTGCCCCTCCTGCTGTGCTTCCTCTGAAGTTTCTTTGACCAAAAAAAACCAATCTCTCTTTCCAGTTGATCAAACAGGAATTCATATTGCAAATGTTTCTTTTTTTGCCTTAATTTTGGTCCTTTCAACTTTTTTTATACTAAGATTCTTTTCATAGAATCCCAGAATGAGTGTGGTGGGAAGGGTCTTGCAAAGCTCCTGCAGCCCCAGCCCCTGCTCCAGCAGCTGCCCCTGGCTCAGGGGGCACAGCAACGTGTCCAGCTGGGCTTGGAAACCTCCTGAGGAGCCTCCACACCCTCCCTGGGCAGCCTGGGCCAGGGCTCCCTCCCCTCAGCACCAAAGGACTTGCTCCTTGTATTTAAGTTTCACTTCTTGTGTTTCACCTTATGCCCGTTACCCCTTGTGCTATCACTCCTTTTATCATTTAATGTCCAATTTCACATCCTGAGCTCGTAGTCCAAGGTCTTCTACTTTACTCCCCAGCTCCTTCATTATCCCACAGGTGTCTGCAGAGTTTCTGGCTAACCATTACGAGTGCTCTGCACAGATAAAGAACAACAGGGGAAGACTGGAACTTTCTGCATGTGAAAAGATCTGAATCTCATGGCAAAGGAACGTGAGAGCAGATGAAAATAGAAATAAGCAGGGAACCTTGAAATTACAAGACAGACAATAAAATGCATCCCTAAAGTAGACTGATAAGAAAGCTCTGCCTGGGAGACTAGCAGGGTTTGATCTGATCCATGATGAGAAGTGTTACAATAGAGACCAGAAAGGTTTCCAGCTCTGCCAGTGAAACAAGCAGTGCAACCACTGCTCACTGAGTATAGTTCAGAGGAGGGGGAAAAGGATGCTCAGAGCATGGCATAGAAATTAAAGGAAAAGTGAGTTTTCATCAACAATGATGATGCTGAACAGAGAAATGGATGAGGGAGCTGCCATACATGAAGACATTCAAAGCTCTGATGGAAAATGCCTTGAGCAACCTGCTCTAATTGACCATGTTCTGTGCAGAGGGTTTGGTCTAGGTCATTTCCAGAGGTCCCTCCCAAACTAAATGCTTTTGAGATTGGTTGAAAGTAGAATATGAGGTGAAGCAGCAGCAAAAATCAGGCAACTATTAGAGCTGGAGAGAGGGGACTGGATATTCTCCATCCCTGAATGCAAAAGGAACTGGCACACAATTGTATAAACCTGGGTTTTAGAAAGGTGGGCTTAGAGCTGTTGAACTGTCCTGTAGCAAAGGTGACTCCTAGCTTTAGACAGAGAAAAAACTAACATCCTGGGAAGTTTAATTGTCTGCTGTTCCTCTCTCAGCAAGACAAAAGCAAAATACTTAATAAAGGAAACGAAGCTGATCTTGTACATCCAGAGTTCAGCAAAGGCTTTGAAAACGTGCCACATGGGATGTCTTCAGTTAAGCAGGTGGCAGAGGTTTAAACAGTACATGGAAATCACATCAAAACTTTCCAAATAGGAGAGAAGAGGCACTGTCAAAAGAGACTTTCTAAGACTTGAAGGAGGCTCCAAAAAAGCAGCAGTTTGAGGATAATTTTAGGAACCAGGTTTATTGAATATAAACTCCCTCAGAAAAGTGTGTGTGTGCTGATGAAACCTGCTGCTGAGAGAGAGGTGGGAAGCACTTTCCTTATGGAGAGAGTCTGTGATAGTGGGTAGGAAGAGAGAGACACATGGTCTTGGCAAGTGGCAGAATGAAAACTGCAAAGTAAAGCCCTGCAAAATTCGGGATTCGTAGCTGAAGTTTTGGCTCCCTCCCCTCAGCACTGGAAGAGTTTTCCCTTGTGTTTCAATGCAACTTTTTGTGTTCCAGTTGATGTCCATCACCCCTTGTCCTGTCACCAGATACAAGAGAAAAAAAATGATGCCCCAACCTCCTGACACCCACCAGAGAGATATTGGTCAGTGTTAATGGATCTCCTCTGCTCCAGGCTGAACAGCCCCAGGTCCCAGAGCCTTTCCTCAGCAGGAAGATGCTCCAGTCCCCTCAGCATCCTGGCAGCCCTGCACTGGGCTCTCTGCAGCACTTCCCTGTCCCTCTGGAGCTGGGCAGCCCAGAACTGGACACAGGACTCCAGCTGAGCCTCAGCAGCTCTGGCAGAGCAGAGGGGCAGCACAACCTCCCTGGCCCTGCTGCCCACACTCTGCTCAATGCCCCCAGGCTGCCATTGGCTTCTTGCCCACGAGCCCACGTTGCTGCTCATGGGCAGTTGATTCTCCCCCAGCACTGCCAGGTCCCTCTCCTGGAGCTGCTCTCCAGCAGGTCACCCCCAGCCTGTGCTGCTGCAGGGGGTTGTTCCTCCCCAGCTGCAGGACTCTGCCCTTGCCCTTGTTGAAGGACATTTCAAGCCAGGTACTTCCAACAGTGATGCAGCAGTTTTCATACCTTACTTGTAGGTATGCTCAGACTCTACAAGGAGTCCTGAAGCCATGCCAACAGGAGGAACAAACACAGGAAAAAGGGAAATTGCCTTCCTAGAAGGGTCTGCATAACATTGATTAATCTGACTTGGCAAAATGAGAGCTGAGAATGTTGTGATTGTTTTCTAGCCAGAGACATGGACAATGAAACAGTGCAGGGAGGATAAACAGGGATCTGTGGATAAGCTTAGGTTGGATACAAAAGTTTGTGATCTCAGGAGTGAGGAGATTCTGCTGAGAAGCTGTTTGGAGCAAGTGAGCTCAACATTTTAACTAGAGGCTTGATCACTTCAGGAAAGCAATGGTATGCTGTGGCTGCCTGGGGTGGATTCACTGGCCCATGAAGGACTTTCTGGTTCTGTGTTCTTCTGTCCATTTGGGGTTTTTTCCCCTGTATGTGTCAGGTAACATCTCAGTGTTTCCCTTCTGCATTTGCTTCTCCAAACAAAGATCTGGTTTCTGGTGAGCTGAAGCTTTCTGTAAATGGATCTGGGAGTCAGGAACTGACATTTTTGGTCTGGCATATTGTTTATTGAATTTTAGCTCTCTTTCCAACCTAAAATCAACAGCTCCCCACAACCCCCCCACCCCAGGCTCTGTGTGTCAAGTGTTAGGTGTTGATGTGTTCATTCTCTCTCAAGGGACTCTGGAAGGGAGGGAAAGGGTGTCAAACACATTATGCCAAAGCCTCCTATTCAAAGGCTGAAGAGAAAGGTAAATGCACAACAGCTGGGGGTCAGTGAGCTCAGGTGAGCCACAGTTTGACAGGACATGGTCAGAAGAGGGAGATCCACCCACAGGACTGAGATCTTGTCTATGTGGTGACAGATAGGATCCTGTGCCAATACTCAAAGCTTTCTTCTTTTTCATCCCAGAAGTACAAGATAAGCCCATGGCCAGGAGGCATCTAACACACCCTCTTGTCCTGGGGAGGAAATCACCAGGGCAAGAGCTGCAGCAGATTCAGGTGCAGAAAGGCAGGTCAGGGAAGGTCAAGGGAACAGAGCCAAAATGCAGCTAATTTAGGAAATACATAGGAAGGTGTTTTGGAAGATCAAAGGCAATGTTCACAGAGGTGCAGCTTATTTAAAGCCAAAGAGAGAAGCAGAGTCTGCATTTAACAGAGCAGAGATCTCACCTGGGATGGCTGCATTCAGAGAGGAGCACTTGAACTACACCTGCATGCATCTGAAGAACAGAGGCAGCCCTCTGCTCAGCCAAAGGACTCAATTCCCTGTTTCTCTGCCTGCTCCTGCACACTGCATTCATCAATCTGTCACTCCATTGCTCCTAATGAGGTCATCTTCTCTATGGCAGGCTCTGGTGCACAACATTGATGCTCACTACAGGCAGGGAGTATGGAACAGTGGCATTTCTGGATCTGTGTGCCCATCCTCTCCCTGCAACTTGCAGGATCAGCCACAAGCCCCCATGCTCTGCCATAGAACAGGCAACACAGCCCTCAGATTTGTCCACAGATGAAAACACCATCCTAGTGAGCCAGACACATCATTTCAAGTACATTGAGCTCCAGAAAACACTAATGTGTGCACTCTCAGGCACGTGGCTTTTGCATTGTATGCAAGGCTGCTTTTAACCCATGCCCTTGCCCCAGAGACAAAGGAGAACCCTGGCTTTGAAGCAACATTGCTCTTAAATCATGGGGCTTTTGGTTCTTTCCATTGTATGATTGGGAGCTGTTTGTAAAGCTTTGCTATCCTTGCCCTGCCTGGCTTCAAGGTTTGGTTTGTCTGTGGTTTGCAAGTGTCAGGGCATGAAATTCAGACCTACATCTCCACATCACGATCCCTCAGACCCAGAGGGAAGAAAAGGGTATTTAAGGAACTGACATGCTTCTTTAGAAGCCAATACTTCTCAGAAGTCTCCAGTCTTAGGGTTATTATTCTTACAGAGAGAAGAAAGACCAAAGCCAGGGACAAAAAGGGGTGAATTGCATGATACTGATTCCATGCTATGATTCTATAGCCATGCAGAGGAGCACAAGTGCACTTATGGGAGTGAGCTGTGGCCAGAGCACAGGCAAGAGAACAGACTCATTCAAAGACAATCAACAGAGTGTTCTGACATGGCTTATTTTGGTGTGGGTTTGGTACCCACAGCATTCTCCTGCAAAATTGCCTGCTTCAGAGCACACACCAGCTCCTAATGTGAGCTGGGAAGTCATTTTCCAAGGCAGGCTAAAGGAAGAAAGATGTATTATCCTACAGCTGTGAGCCTTCTGACATCTTCCTAGGACTTTCCCAAAGACATGGTGATGGAAATGAGTGAGTTTATCCTCACTGGGAGGTAAGATCTTGTAGCTTCCTGAAAGGCAAGCTTCTAGGGGAAGAAAAGGTCAAAGAAAAGCCCCTTTTCCAGACAGATGTGATGGGCAGTGACTGGGGAAACCTGTTCCAGCAACTCCTCCATCCCTGCCACCAGTCACAGTGTCAGGTCTCACCTTAAAAGTTCCCCACATCTTGCTTTTTGCTACAGATGCCCATCACCCTCAGTGGCCTGAGCATCCCTGTGCAGGCTGGATTCCAGTGCTGCAGGGGACAGATGGAAAGCACTAACAAAAGCTGCCCTTGGGTATTTGTGTACTATAAATAGTATGTTTTTAAAGCTGGAAGAGAGCCCAGGAGAAGGGTTTGGGCGAGGTGTCGTTTTTGTCATCTCAGCCTCTGGTCCCAGGGGAGGTGAAGGTTCTAGTGGGGTTTGGGGCTTCAGGGGAGGCCTCAGACAGCTCCTGCCCATGGCTGGATCTTTCCAGATTTCACTTTTCACTGGAGCAAATCATTCAAGAAAACATTTAAAGAGAAGGGTTTAATTCCACTGCTTCTGGGGGTTACACCAGGGCAGCCAAAGGACAAGCTTCCAGCCAACAGCCCCTGAATTGTTTGGTTAGGAATTAACGTGTGTGTGCACACGTGTGGGAGGGAGCTGGGGGCCACAGAGAGGGGTCACCAGGCCTTGGGCTTTGTTTTTTGTCAAAACAGATGGCACGTGGCCGGCAGGGCAGGCTCACGGGGAGGGGCTGGGGGACACGGGCAGACTGCTGAGCTGAGCTCTGCCTGGGGATGCCATTAGCTCAGGAAACCGGCTTTTTGAAGGAAAGCTGACAAAAGGCTACTCACCTCCTCACCCAGCCTGGAGAGGGATGCAGCCACTCTCCTCTTCCCAGTCACTCCATCTTCCCTTTCAGATGCTCTTCTTCACATCACCCTGTTCTGAAACACCGAGTCTCCCCCACATCAGCTCCCTTCCTCTTCTTACTGTCCCTATTTCCCCCTCTTTTTTCACTTCTTCTCTGCTTCTTTCACTTTCTACATCTCTCAGAGGATTTCTTTCTAACTTTTCTCCTTTCTCTCCCTTATGCCTTTCCCTTCTGCTTTCCCTGTCTCCTTATGCTGTAGCGATGCTGTAGGTTGGTGTGCTCAGCTCTGCTGAACAACCTGGCTTCCCCCCAAAAGCAGAAGAGGGGGGAAAAAAAAGGAGCCACGCTTGCCAAGACCTTCCCTAGCCTAGAGGATCAGATGCACCTACCCCCAGCACAGAAAGAAGCAGTGTGAGCACTACACAGATTTATCCCCTCCACCAAGATCAGCTGTGCTGGAACTCAGCTGATTTATATCACCTGGGGAACGGGGGAAGCTGAGCTATTTCAATTTATGCCAGCTGGTAACTGCTGCAAGTTCAGCTGCTATTGCTGGAGGACTGGATCCTGCTCTTCAGGTCTGGCTAACAGCTCATTCCTTTTCATAGTGCTGAGCACACAGTCCTGGAGTTTTTTAAAGAGCTTGTTTCTGCAAGTGTGTTCACCTAGTTGGAGTGAAGTATGTAGCTGCTGATATGGGACATTTCTTGGGCTCAGAAGTTACTCTGAAAGTTCAAAGCTACTCCAAAACACTGCAATGTGTTGCCTCCACTTTAAACATGCTCTTGAGGGATTCCAGATGCATTTGTCTGTGAGCATCGTTTAAAGCATCCTTCAGGCTTCTCAGGGGTCCTCTGACACTCCTCACCAGTGAGAACAAAATCAGTAGGCTGTGTTTCACTTTTTCTTCCCTCTCATGTTGAAGGCTGAAGCAAAAAGTCCTGGAAGTCTCACTGGCCTGGCACCTTTTCCCTGATGAGCTGTGCACAGGTCCCCTGGGCACAAGTAGTTGTTGCTTAGGGCAGCTGACTCCCAGTCACTGGAGGGTGTCAGAGAATCCAGATCAAAAACAGTCCCAGGTCTTCAAAGGTAGCCTTGGATCAACTACCCACTGCATTATGGTTCTTGAATCATTTCCCAACGTTGCTTCATGGTGGTTTCCTTGTAGTTTTGGCAGCCAGGGGGTTTACCTGAGATCCTCTTGTTCTCAAAGCTGCAGCAATCCCATAGACTCTGTGGTGGGGCTTTTCTCTCTCACTCCTTCATCCCACGGGAATTTGTTCAAGTCACTTCAAGTTCAACCCCATCATCACGTTATCAAGAGCTAAATGGGCTTTGTGCACACAAACAGCTGAAGCAGGAGAAGCCTCACGTCCAAACAGCTCCATTAGCTTCCCTCAAAAAGCAAGGTGGACTAAACAGCAGCTGGGCAATTCCTGGGGATCTATTTCTTGGACTTAACTAAGCCCATACAGACAGGAGAGGCCAAAGGGGAGGTGAAACAGAGGCAAACTCTGCTTCAAAATGCACAGCAGAAGGACAAGGAGCAGTGACAGGAGCTGCAGGAAGGGAAACTTGGATTATACAGCAGGGGAAAATGTCTTTTCCATGAGGGTCACCAAGCAGTGGACTGGGAACCAGACAGTTTG
Source organism: Colius striatus (assembly GCF_028858725.1). NCBI lineage: Eukaryota > Metazoa > Chordata > Aves > Coliiformes > Coliidae > Colius > Colius striatus. The sequence goes on from NC_084761.1 coordinate 99,613,805, forward strand.
TGAGATGCCCATCCTAATCTAAGTTGACCCTGCTTTGATCAGGGGGTTGGATCAGAGACCTGCAGAGGTCCTCTCCAGCACTCTTCACTCTCTAATCACATTGACAAGCCATCAGACCGTTGCTCATCTGGCTCTTGGCCATGATTCCTTGCTAGTTCAAAACAGCCTCTCCATTCTTCTCCACCCCTCTGTTGTTTCCTGCACGTCATCCTTGTCATCTGCTCACATACTTTTCCCCTCAGTTCCTTGTGTTCTGATACTTCTTTCCCTTTCAGCCAATTCCTTTCACATGTTTCTCCTGCTGCTTGCTGCCCCACCTGCTGGGGTGGATGCTCTGGCTTCAGGTTTTGCACATAGCTCAGATGCATCCTGATGGAGATGAGAGGCTGTCAAAGGCTCGAGGAACCCCAGTGTTTCTTACAAACTCATTGCATTTAATCCTCAGGGGTTTGGCTTCCCCCTCCCCAGGATATTTTCTTTCCAAAGCATTGAGACATCTTGTTTATACCTTTGGTGGATTTCCAGCACTCACATCTGTGTAAAGGTGGAAAGAACATCTGAGCTGAAGAGCCAGAGCTTGATCTGTCAGTTGTAGGTTTTCAGTGATCCAGGCTCCTGAATACCAGCCCCTTCCTTGCCAATTCATGATATTATTTCCTGCTGAATTTCCTCACCAAGCGTGAGTCTGCCAAGGCACATGAATAAGTTCACCTTTTGTAACCTTTTGCCCTCCAAATGACCAACTTTGAGCTGGAAATTGCTGGGAATCTCACTGTCTTCTTATTTTCATCATAAGTTATTAGCCTCAGGTTGGGTTTTGTAATGCTGGATGCTGGTTTGGTTCCTGCCTGTGGAGCAGCTGAGCTCTGCCTCAAGAGAGCTGCCAACAGCAAAAATCTACTCCAGGGCTGTTTCTGCTTCCCCTCAGAGAAGTCAGTGGTGGCACCAAACAGGACAGGTGATCTACAAGGGGCAATGGGGACAAGCTGCAACAGAAGAGGTTCCAAAGCAACACAAGGACAAAGTTGTTCCCTGTTGAGGTGAGGGAGCACTGGCAGGGGCTGCCCAGATGGGCTGTGGAGGCTCCTTCTCTGCAGCCATCCCAACCCAGCTGGATGAGTCCCTGTGTGCCCTGCTCTAGGTGGTGCTGCTCTGGCAGGGGGGTTGCACTGGATCAGCTTTCCAGCTCCCTTCCAGCCCTTCACATTCTGTTATTTAGTTCATTGTTATTGTGCATCAGTATCTGACTGAGCACATAGACTCAAGATCACTTGCCCTCTGAAAATCATCCTCTGACCAAAATCAGCCTTGATGAAGCTGGTCATTTTGCTTGGAATACCCCAACACTTTAGGGCATCCCAAATCAAGCCATAAGGAAGTCAGTCAAATGCCTTTTCAAACATCTCTTCAGCGAGGATTTTGTCATTTGGCATTTCATTTGAGGGTTATTCTGAGAGTGAGACATCAGTTTGGCACATGATCTTCCCAGGTGTTGTGGTTTAACCCCAGCTGGCAGCTAAGCACCCCACAGCCACTCACTCACCCTGCAGTAGGAGGGACGGGGGGGGGAGGGATTTGGAAGGGTAAAAATGAGAAAACTCGTGGGTTCAGGTAAGAACAGGTTAATAACTAAAATGCAATAGGATGGAATGAAATGGAATGTAGTATAATGAAATAAGATGATATAAAATACAAGGAATTGGAGTCAAATGAATGATAACAATAATAATAACAATAGTAATAATGATGCTGCTGCTGTTGCTGATGATGATGATGCAAAGGAAAGTAACAGAGGGAAAGAAAACCCAAGAAAGCCAAGTGATGCAAATGAAAACAGTTGCTCCCCACTAAGTGTCCAGTGCCCAGCCAAGCCCCAGGCAGCATCCCCCCTGATTTTACTGCTGAGCACATCATATGATGTGGGACATCCCTTAGGTCAATTGGGGTCAGCTTCCTAGGCTGTGTCCCCACTAAACTCCCTGTGCACTCCTTGGTGGGTGGTATGAGGAGCAGAAAAGGCCTTGACTCTGTGCAAGAAGTGCTCAGAAATGACCAAAACATCCCTGTGTTATCAACACTGTTTCCAGCACAAACCCAAAACATAAGTCCCCATACTAGTGACTATGAAGAGAATTCACTCTACCCCAGCCAAACCCATCACACCAGGTCGAACTGAACCTTGTCAAAACTGAGGAAAAGAAAAGCATCAGAGCAGGGATTTTGGACAGAGCTGAAGAACAGATTTCACAGCCTGCAAGGCTCGAGAGCCAACACGGGAAGGCGAAATGGGAAGAGTCTGGTCTTTGCACCGCAGTCGCTGTGGTTGGTTGGGTTTGTGAGCAGCACACGTGGCATCTGGATGAGTGGGGATTTGTGGCACAGCATGAAAGAGAAGGAATCCAAGAAAATGTACAAAAAAAGCTAAAAAGAACCTCCTGAAAAAGAAGGAGCAAGGCTGTTTCGTGAGGCAGAGGAGTGCAAAGGGAGGTGGGTGGACATCAAAGGAAATGACTGCAGAAAGACATGACAAAAAGCTTTGTTGGACTGGCAAAGTCTCTCACTAACCTGTAACTGGAGGAAGAGAGGAAAGATGGTGAGTTTTAGAGCACACTTAAGAAATGTTAAGGTCCCAGACTCCTAAAACATGTGCAGTGAAGACAGAACAACCCAAACTAGCTGTTGTATCATCACAAACCACACATGAAATATTGGGATCACAAATGGGTTACCCAGGAAAATTGTGTGTGATTATGAAACTCTTCATTGCAAATACAATGTGGGGCCAGAATACAGCTGTAATACAAAGACTAAAATAGACACCCCAAAAAGGAGATGATTAAAGGGGCTGCACTACCAGCTTTTTGGGAGGAGCAGCACTGTGGGAGGTTGCAAACAACGATCATCAAAACAATAAAGTGAAACAACCTCTTGGAAACAGTTCCCTTCCAACAATCCACGCTGCAGCCTTGTGTACAGCTCAGTGATAAGGGTTAGAAGTTAGGTCTCCCAAGGAAAGTGCTTCTGAGCACTGGCAGGAGGGGTCAGAGCTCAGCTTGCATGAGGGCAGGAGGCAGTGTGTGGTCACAGAATCACGTCATGGTTTGGGTTGGAAGGGACCTTTAGAGATCACCACGGGCTGAGACATCTTTCACTACATATTGCTCCAAGCCTCATCCAATCTGACCTCAAACACTTCCAGGGATGGAGCCCCCACAGCCTCTCTGATCCAATGTCACACAACCCACACCATAAAATATATCTTCTTTATGTCCAGCCTAAAACCACCTTTTTCACCTTGAACCCATTGCCCCCATGCTGTCACTACAGGTCCTGTAGTGCTCCCCATCTGTCTGTCTTTATTAAAAGGCTCCTTTATGCATCAAAAGGCCACAATAAGTTCTCCTCAAAGCCTTTCCTGCTGTGGGCTAAGCAACCCCACTTCTCCCAGCTTTTCCTCATAGCAGAGAGATGTCAGCACTTGGATCATCTTTGTAGCCTCACAGAAAGATCACAGAATCATAGAATGGTAGGAGTTGGAAGGAAGATCATCCAGTCCAACCCCCAAAGCAGGTTCCACCTAGGTCAGGTCACACAGGAGCGTGCCCAGGCAGCTCCACACTCTCCCTGGGCAGCCTGTTCCTGTGCTCCACTGCCTCCTCTCAGCCCACTCCAACACCTACCTCCATGTCTGTCTTGTGCTGAGGACCCCAGAGCTGGAGGCAGCACTGCAGAGGGTTCTCACCAGAATGGAGAGAAGAGGGAGAGAATGCTCTCCCTGACCTGCTGGCCACGCTGCTGGTGATGCAGCCCAGGGGATGTTTGATTTTCTGTGCCATGAGTGCACATTACCAGCTCATGTCCAGTTTCCACAGGGATGGGTTCTGGGGCTAGTCTTGGTCAACATCTTCATCAACCACCTGGATGAGGGCACAGAGGGACCCTCAGCAAGTTCCCTGCTGGCACCAAACTGGGAGCACTGGCTGATTCCCCAGAGGCTGAGCTGCCATTCAGCGGGATCTCGAGCGGCTGCGGAGTTGGGCACAGAGGAACCTGCTGAGGTTCAACAAGGACAAGGGCAGAGTCCTGCAGCTGGGGAGGAACAACCCCTGCAGCAGCACAGGCTGGGGGTGACCTGCTGGAGAGCAGCTGTGCAGAGACAGATCTGGCAGTCCTGACTGAGAATAAGCTAAATATGAGCCAGCAACGTGGCCTCATGGGCAAGAAGCCAATGGCAGCCTGGGGGCATCAAGAAGAGTGTGGACAGTAGGGCCAGGGAGGTTCTTCTCCCTCTCTACTCTGCCCTGCTGAGGCCTCATCTGGAGTCCTGTGTCCAGTTCTGGGCTCCCCAGCTCCAGAGGGACAGGGAAGTGCTGGAGAGAGGCCAGTGCAGGGACACCAAGATGATCAGGGGACTGGAGCATCTTTCACACGAGGAAAGGCTGTGGGACCTGGGGCTGTTCAGCCTGGAGAAGAGGAGACTGAGGGGGGATCTCATTAACATTTATAAATATCTAAAGGGTGGGTGTCAGGAGGTTGGGACATCCCTTTTTTCTATAGTAGCGAGAAACAGGACAAGGGGTGATGGGATGAAGCTGGAACACAAAAAGTTCCATTGAAACATAAGGACAAACTGTTCTAGTGTGAGCTGAGGGAGCCCTGGCCCAGGCTGCCCAGGGAGGGTGTGGAGGCTCCTTCCTTGGAGGGCTTCAAGACCCACCTGGACACGTTCCTGTGTGACCTGATCTAGGTGGAACCTGCTTCTGCAGGAGGGTTGGACTGGATGATAGCTAAAGGTCCCTTCCAACTCCCACTATTCTATTCTATTCTATTCTATTCTATTCTATGATTCTCAGCCAGCAGTATCCCCAAGTTGTTCTCTGTTGGTGCTCAGTGATGTTCATATCTCACAGGTGTAAAGCACACAAAAAGAAGTGTCTCTTTCCTTCTAAATACGGTAAAGGGTCAGATTGCCACTGAATATTTGCTCCACTGTAGACCTCCTGAATTTCATACAACCACAGAATCGTTACAGTTGGAAAAGACCTTCAAGATCATCGAGTCCAAACCCCTCACCTCACACTGCAAGCCCATCACTAAACTAAACCCTGTCCCTCAGCACTTCATCTATGCATCTTTTAAACATCTCCAGGGATGGAGACTCCATCAGCTCCCTGGGCAGCCTGTTCCACAGCTTAATGAAAAAGTCCTTGGTGACTTTTGGTCAAGCTTAGTGAAAAAGTCCTTCCTAATGCAGGACTGGAGATCTTCAGGACCTGCCTGGACATGTTCCTGATCTAGGAGAACCTGCTTCTGCAGGGGAGTTGGACTGGATGATCTCTAAAGGTCCCTTCCAACTCCCACCATTCTGTGATTCTATGATTTAGGAGATCTGAATGCAACTTGAAACACTTCCAGAGTCAGGCAGCCCTGTGCAGTAGCTGTTTAAATAGCCTTCTCATGACTTAAACTATGAAGTAGTAGGTGTCAATTCCACCCCAGATGACTACATCTCATGTGTTGTGATCTGTCTTTCAACCCTTCTACGTCTCCTATCTGTTCCCCTCATGCTGTTTGTGTAACCAAAGCATCCCTTGATAGTCTGAGACCGTAGGTATCACCACCAGGTTCAGATCTGATTCCCTTTACGGCCCCACCTCTAATTCTATTTCAACTTTATATTTTTCTAATGCTCACCAAGAATAATACACAGCAGCATCCATTGTCCTCACACATGCATAATCTCCTGTAATTGGGTATTTCCTTCAATCCATCCTGTCAGCTCAGAAGCACTTGAATGAACCTCCTGTCACGATCAGTTAAGCTTTATTAAAAAGTGCAACCCAATATCTTTGATGTTGGCTCACTGGGAACTGTCTGACATAATCCCACAAATTCTTTCGCAAGCACGGCCATGGGCATGCCCTGTGTGTTTTCCCAAGGAGTTTAGACAGTGTTAGGGCTGTGCTCAATAAAAAAAAGCACAGAAATTAGAGATGAGGAAAGGACTTGTTGTTATAACATCGTTGTGGACATTGACGGGCAAGTCCTCGAGTCGTGGCAGAGCTCCAAATAGGATGCAGGTGCTCTGTCTCCTGGGAGGGGTTAAGAAACTGATCAGCAAAACTCATTCTCTCCCACACATTTATGTTGGGCAGATTGCTGTAGAATCGATCTATTCCTCAGTGATAATTTTCCTTTCCGTTGCATGGCACAAAGTTGAAGCCCTGTGGCAGCCAGCTGGTTTGAGCTCTGATTACAAAACCTCTGTGCTTGTTTAAGGTTGTCTTCTGACTCTCGTGGTATTTTAAATCCAAAGCCAGAGTGATATGACACTGGAGAATCTCAGCTTTCTTTTCAAAACAGAAGTGAGAATCTAGCCTGTCTGTTGGTAGGGAAATGCTTGGCTTTCCAAAGCCAGACAAGAAATACAGCCCATCCGTAATTATCTCCTCTTTTCCCCAAACTCATGATTTTTAAGCCAGCTGGGAGATGAATGCCAGGGGAATCACAGAATCTCAAGGGCTGGAAGGGACCTGGAAGGCTCATCCAGTGCAACCCCCCTGCCAGAGCAGCACCACCCAGAGCAGGGCACACAGGGACTCATCCAGCTGGGTTGGAATGTCTCCAGAGAAGGAGCCTCCACAGCCCATCTGGGCAGCCCCTGCCAGTGCTCCCTCACCTCAACAGGGAACAACTTTGTCCTTTTGGACAAAGGAAAGTGTTAACTTAGTGCCTGATGAAGACACCTGAATCATTGACCATTCAGCTGATGAGGGGGTGGGAAACCTCCAGAAAGGGAGGTGAGATGCAAGAAAAGAGACAGTTGGAGAAAGGGATCAAGAAGTTGACAAGAAAACAAAGGGAAAGATGCTGACAGTCATTAAAGGCAGAAGACTTTCCCACTGAGCAAAAGCTGCAGGCAATCAATAATAAACAACAACAAATCCATACTGTGTACTGCAAAAAAGCTCATATTTTGGCCCTGATCTCATGCACTCATCACAGTGACGTCAATGGGAGCTTTGCAGCCCATCAAGGGGCGTTTACAACCTTTTGATGCCAGCTCGGGTACATGTTTAATGAAACATCACTAATGTTGGACCTCTGCCCTTTCCACTGAAGCTGTCAACTCATGCAACAGAACCTGGGGGGAGCTTTTGCCACCAGGTTGCCCCTTCTGTCACCATATTGGTCAGAAACGTGGAGGTAATTCTTTTCCCAGGATGTTAGGCCATGCTTGGCTTTCCTTTGCTTGCTTGGCAGGAGAGCAAGCCTCTCTCCAGCCTTACAGTCTCTCTCTGCTCTCATTTCCTGCGTCTCAGGGTGCTTGCCAGGACTCTCTGACATGCTGGGCAACTTTTTTCCCTGCAGATGAACTCTTCCAAAACCCAAGAGCTGACACTGCCAACTTGTGTTTTCAATCAGTGTCCCAATGAGCAGCGTATCTGCAGGAACAGCATCTTCCTTTAAACAGTTGCCCTACAGGAGAGTTACCCCCTTGTGCTACTGCAAACAACCAAGACACTCACAGCCCAACCAAGCCCCTTGTGTGTTATGTTCACAGAACAGGAGTATTTCCATCTCTTGGAGTGTGTTCCCAAGCGAATGATTCAGCTGGAGGAGAGCTCTTGTAAGTGGCTGATGGGCAGTGGTGGAACAGGATCTGAAACACCCCATCTGCTCTCATCAGATGCTTGGAGAGGCTCAGAGGCCGGTTGTCATGAAGCTGGGGACATTTTCTGGCTCCACTGCCAAACAATTTTTATCACTGCCGGGGCACTAGCGTCGTTGATGATGTGTGAGGGTGCCCAAAGGTCTTGGATGCGATACTGGCTTTCTTAGAGTGATCCAAGACAAATAAACAAATCAATGAATAAATAATAAAATGAATGTCCAGCTCTCAGTTTTCTCAGCCAGGAAAGGCACTGCTGAGTCTTTATCAAACATGTTCCTTCTCCTTTGTGGCTGGATCTCTGACCAGGAGGGGACTTTCTGTGTTTAGCAAAAGACGAGTGATTTCGCAGAATCAAACCAGCAAAACCTCAGCCTGGGCTATTGTCCAGGCCTGTAGCAGCTTATTGGTCCCAAATAAACCTAAGACTCTGGTTGTGACTAGTCTATAAAACATCAGTAAAGAGCTGAAGAGTGTTGGACAATCCAGCAGCACGGGAAACTGAGGTATTTATAGTGCTCATGTGTTTACTGTTGTCTGCAGCACGTGACACTCAGACCAGTAACTTGGATAAGTTTGTCCCTGCTGCTGGTCATATATTCATCACCCATAAAGTGTCACTGAACAAAGCCTTAAAAAGGAGTATAACCAGTTTACAAGAAATAAAGAGTTGCCTGTGGAAAAGCCACAGGGGAACGCTGTCAAAGGACTCAGAATTTGGGTGCTCCTCACAGCATCACTCCAGAGACTCCAGGTGTTTCCTACAGTAGTGGCTTCAGAGCTCCATATACTTCCAAAGCATGTGTCATCCTCGCTCAGTGATGACTTTCTGACAACACTTCATGGTTATCTTGCACATATACCTTTGGAGTATCCCAAGGATCTCCAGATGTCTGCCAATCTTGGAAGCTATCTTCTGAAAGACAGAACTTGTCTGTCCCATGTCCAGACATCACATGCCCAGAAATCCTTTCTGTAGCTACTGCAACTCATAGTGCAGCAGTAAACACTGCTCCAGCCTCTAGAGAGATAATGTCTCTATGACAGACACAGTTCTGGACTCTCAGGCTGACAGCTTGGATGTGCAAGCCTGATACATGGATGAAACATGCAGCTCATGACAAGCCATCACTGCTCTTGTTCACGGCGGGACTGTGTGCTGCCTGTGCCTTTGCAAACAAGCGGTGCCTTTGCAAATAAATCAGCCCCTCTCAGCTCACACATCTCAACAAAAGGGCATGATTTGCAGGCAGACAGCCTCAGGCCTCCTCAGTCTTTGCGAGCAGGTGGAAGTCATCTAGTACAAAGCCATCAGAAAGCAGTAGCTCTGGGAAATGCTCCACAGCTCGGGGCAGGAGGGAATCGGTGACATGAAGCCAGAAACATTTCGAGGGGAGGGAGGACATGTTCTTCATTCAACAGTGGGACTCACTGATGTACAGAGATTTGTTCCCAACTTCCAAGAGGCCCCAGCATCAGCTCCAAGCAAAACCTCATGGGTTACTGGAGGACTTAATCATAAAATGATAGAGTGGTGGGGGTTGGAAGGGACCTTCAGAGCTCATCCAGTCCAACCCCCCTGCAGAAGCAGCTCCCACCTACATCAGGTCACATAGGAACGTGTCCAGGTGGGTCTTGAAGCCCTCCAAGGAAGGAGCCTCCACACCCTCCCTGGGCAGCCTGGGCCAGGGCTCCCTCACTCAAACACTGACACAGTTTTTCCTCATGTTTAAATGGAACTGTTTGTGTTCCAGCTTCATCCCATCACCCCTTGTCCTGTTGCTAGATACCATTGAAAAAAGGGGTGTCCCAGCCTCCTGACACCCACCAGTGAGATATTTGTAACTATTAATGAGCTTCCCCCCTCAGTCTCCTCTTCTCCAGCCTGAACAGCCCCAGGTCCTGCAGCCTTTCCTCATATGAAAGATGCTCCAGTCCCCTCAGCATCTTGGTGTCCCTGCACTGGCCTCTCTCCAGCACTTCCCTGTCCCTCTGGAGCTGGGGAGCCCAGAACTGGACACAGGACTCCAGCTGAGGCCTCAGCAGCTCTGGCAGAGCAGAGGGGCAGCACAACCTCCCTGGCCCTGCTGCCCACACTCTCCTCAATGCCCCCAGGCTGCCATTGGCTTCTTGCCCACGAGCCCACGTTGCTGCTCATGGGCAGTTGATTCTCCCCCAGCACTGCCAGGTCCCTCTCCTGGAGCTGCTCTCCAGCAGGTCACCCCCATTTAAAAAAAATGAGTAAAAAAAAGATTTCCATGTCAGGTAACATGAGACAACTGGTGTGTGTCTGTGTGTTTCTCCTCCTAATCGGTGTGTTTTCAGAGCCAATCGTATCCTTGAGCCCCTCTGGCGAGTTGAGCCACTTAAAAAAATATCTCAGAGAAAACATAAAGAAAGAGCCAAGCTGATGCTTTGGCAGGCCATCAAATCCCATTAAAGAGAGAGAAAAACCCACCCTAATATCCTTTCTTTTTCATAATCAAGAATGCAGGGACATGTTTTAGTCATTTCTGGCTCAGGGGCTCACAAGTCCCACAACTGCTTTGAATTACGCAGAGTTCCTGGTCCCGTTTTCCCGGAATTCACCCTGTTTTCTGCTTGTTTTCTTCTCCCTTCTCCCCTCCTTCAGCAATGTAACACATGGGTTTGTGTGCAGGTTTCATTAGCTCAGCAACATTCCCATCTCCCCCTTTCCCCATCATGGGTGACAGGGAGTGTGTTTCACAGCAAAGGCTCACCTTAGGGGGAGCTCCCTTTTTCTTGCTGTGTGCTTTGCTTTGAGCTACAGCAGGGAATGTTCACAGGATCTGAAAGGGTTGGAAGGGACCTCAAAAGCTCATTCAGTGCAACTCCCTCTGCCAGAGCAGGACCACCTAGAGCAGGGCACACAGGAACTCATCCAGCTGGGGTTTGAATGCCTGGTTCTGTTAAAAGAGAAGGGGAAGAGCAAGATTTATTAGGAGGCTATTTTGGGGGTGGAGGTGGTGAGGGGTTGTTTTTCCTGTCTTTGAGGCAAAGATCATCTAGGTCTACTTGCATGCCAACAGGGAAGGGATAACTCTGTCCACACAATTTTCTGTTCCATTAAAGAAACGTCTGGAGCTGAATTATCCCAGATCAGTAGAAATGCCTGAGCTCAGGACACAGCAATATCTTTCACACTGGGAGTGAGATGTAGAAGGCAACTTTCTGCTTTTCCACTGAAATATAACAGCATGGCCACCTCCTTCTGGGAAAGAGATGGGAATGAATGCCAGGGATGAATGGCAGCTCTTCCCTTGTGTGAGAGTGGTGTAGGGACTGTAGATAAGACCAGAGTCCTGCTGGCTCCTTCAGACAAAATCCAGTCTCTGTTCTCCCTGGTGGTTGCTGCCTATATCTCAGTTTTACACACAGGGAAAACACTTGAAGTAAACTCTCCAAGGACAAGAAAGCTGGCTTATCCTGGGTCATTCCAAAAGAGCTCCCTGAGGAGCAACAGTACAGGGCTTTAGCATAGTGCATATGGATGAAGACAAAGAGCCACAACCTCAGGAGCTGAGGTGGGCTTCAGAGGATGCTCATTGTGTCAAAAGAAGAGAGAGAGACTATTTTTCATTGTTCTTTTTCCTTTTGTTAGAATATCACACCCAGAAACCTCAACCAGCTACAGATCTCTCATTGGACCAGCTATAAATAAGGGCAAACTCAGGGCAGACATCACTGTTTCCACACACACACACACACACACCCAGCCTCTGTTTTATTAAGAGAACCATTCAGTCAGTCTAAAATAGGATTTAGCCCCTTGTAGAGAAATGTGTCCCTGAACAATCTTAGTAAAACACAGACAGCATGGTGAGGTTTCTGCCACAAGATTCTCCAGGGATTCCATAAGAATCAGAGGCCAAAACCCTACGTGTTTGCTGGACGAGGAGAAGCAAGAGCAAACATCCATCACTGAAATGGCATATTCCCACTGCTCCAAGCAGAACATGTTACCCTATTGCCAGTTAACATTGTTATTAGTTATTACAGGTGGCAGTGCTCTAATTATTGCTGTTCTTGTTAGTATTATTACCAATATCATTGTCAATGTTGCTGCTACTGCTGAGCCTAGTCATGACTAGAAACTGCTTTTGCTAGGAGCTCTGTGCAAGTAGAGAATCAAACATTCCTGTCCCCAGGGATTTGGGGTATGCTGGCTGTTGAAAAGGATTAGAAAGGGACTTTTTTTGTTACACAGAGAGCAATCAGAGATGTATTCTGCTGTCTGTGGCTTCATGGGCACAGTTCTGGGTCCCCATCAAGAAACTGTGAGACCAGGGGAGTTTCACAAAGAGAATTAAGGAGATGGGGCATGTGAGATACAGAGATACATGAAGGATCTGGATTAGTTTGTCCTGGAGAACAGAAGGCAATCTTGCATAAAGTACCTCAATGGGCTTAAAGGATGAGCCAAGCTCTTCTTTGAGATGCACTCTAAATAAGAAGCAGTGGACTAAAAGAAGGGAAATGTTTCATGACCAGGGTGGCAATGCATTGAAACAGGCATTTGGGAGCTTGTTGTACTAGTTTTGTCAGGGATAGAGCAAATTTTCTTCATAGTCACCAGTCTGGGGCTGTGTTTTGGGTCTGTGCTGAAAACAGATGTCATGGGGATGTTTGAGATACTGGAGAGCAGTGCTTATGGAATCAGGGCCTTTTCTGCTTCTCACATCTGACTTTACCCCATTTTACCTCCACTCTGCAAATAATCAATCTGCAAGACAGGGGAGCTGCTGTTTCAGCCATCAGACCTCTGCTGACACACACCAGTTCACTCATGCAGACACAGACAGAGCTCTGCTGAGAGAGCTCAGTCATGTCTGGCTGCACCTTGGTGCCAGCCCAGCCCTGGGGATGTCTCTGAGCTCTCTAAGCCTGGCTGGCTGTGACAGCTAGGTCCAAATTCACTCTGCTCACATCCATGAGCCCTGTTGATATAAGGAGTCGCTAGATGCAGCTTCTCAGCTCTCACCATGGTGAAACTTGCTGTAGTTGTCTCACCCAGACTCTCAAGTCTTTCTGTTCAATTAGTTTAATCGTAGCCTTAAAGCACAAAGTGAATTCCAGGTCAGAGGCTAAACACTTTATGCACTTTACATCTTGGAAAGATTTTCTCAGTCTATCCTCCTAAGAGTTTCTGTGGCAGAGAAAAACAAGATAGGCTCTGCCCCTCCTGCAAAGGCAGTGACTGACTCTGGTAGATGTCTGTCTGGCAGACTGTAAGATAGAGAGACAGATGTCATAGACGTCCACCAAACCATGGTTAACTTGAAGAGCAGAGTGTCATCACCCCTCCTCACAAATCAAGTAATAAGAGGCAGTGAAAAAATTAAGGTAATGATTTTAAAAGGCAGGAAGAGGGTGATTTCTGCATCAAGTGCCTAATTTTGCTGTCCAGCGGATTGCCACGTTATTTTTAGTGTAACAGGTATAAATGACCTTTCTGAAGCAAGTGGAAGAAATCCTGGAGACAAAGATTTCCATGGCTATTAAATGTGACCATTTGGCACCAGCCAAAAAGCTGGAAACTTGTGTCTAGGAAAGAAAAGTATCATTCCTGCTCCATCCTTCCACTTCTTTTGCTTAAAACTTCCCCTTGGCAGGGCTGTGACACTGAGCTGCATGAATCTTCTACCTGAACCAGGATGGCCCTTCTTAACCTGCTTATGAGATGGTGATTGGAAGTGCAGGATGATGTCCTCAGCTGGTTTTTATCGACAGAGCTCCTGGCTCTGGGCTGTTTTACACCAGCCAAAGATGTGTCCCGCAGAGTTCAGATCCTTGTAACTGAACGTTTCCCTGTAGTTTACGATGATGAAACAATAGCAAAGTGCCCATCTGCTGCTATCAAATCATAAGCCAACATATTTTCCACAGTCCTATGTTAGTGCCTGAATGGCCATGACAGATTTACTGCAGATTTAACATCATAAACTCAGGGTTATGTTTTAGTAGCTCTCTGCCTAGTTAGTGGAGTGGAGTGGAACTGTAATAGGCACAGCATGCTAGGCCAGGGCTAGGTCTCGTGACTCAGTTAACATGTGTTTTATTGTTCCTTGAGTTCCTGCTGAACAGGTTTTTGTTGGACTCACTCAAGTTTTCAACGAGGTGAAGGCAACACACGGCAAGGAACAGTCACTTCTTCTGTGATGCTTAACTGGCGGATGTGAGCGTGATCTCACGGGGTATGAGCCACCTGCCCAGACCCCTGCGAGGTGCTGCAATTCTGTGAGCAAAGCAGACTTCAGATAGAGCCCATTCTTGCCTGGGAGGCTCCACAGGTGATGTTGGATGTCCTGCTATTGTTAGAAGATGAGCAGTTTGAAGATTACTGGTGCTCAGGGTGAAGTCATAAAGGAAAACGTGGTTAATTTGTAGGTTGAGTGTGATCAGACCAAGCTTCTTCCACTAACTGGTTTTTGTTGGAGGCTTTGCCATGGCAGAAAGTGTCCCTCATGCTCTGCATGATGCTTCCAGTACATAGATTCATGGAATGGTTTGGGTTGGAAAAGACCTTAAAGCCCATCTCATTCCAACCTCCAGCCACGGGCAGGGACCCCTTCCAGCAGCCCAGGCTGCTCCCAGCCCCAGCCAACCTGCCCTTGGGCACTGCCAGGGCTGGGGCAGCCACAGCCTCTCTGGGCAGCCTGTGCCAGGGCCTCAGCACCCTCACAGGGAGCAGCTTCTGCCTCCCATCCCATCTCAACCTCCCCTCTGGCAGTGTGGAGCCAGCAGCCCTTGTCTTGTCCCTCCAGACCCCTGCACAAAGTCCCTCCCATGTTTCTTGTGGCCCCTTTAGGGACTGGAGACTGCTCTAAGGTCTCCCCAGAGCCTTCTCTTCTCCAGGATGAACATCCCCAACTCTCAGCCTGGTCCCACAGCAGAGGGGCTCCAGCCCTCTGATCATCTTTGTGATCTTGCTCTGGACTTGTTCTGACGTGATTCTCCAAGGCTTTCTGTCCCTTTTCCCTGCGTGGTGGCAAGACTTCCAACTCTGTGAGCAGAGCTGGGGGCAGAACCAAGCCCCAGCTTTCTTGTCCTGCTCCTTAAACATGTAACAACTAGTTATTTGTGGTCCATGCCCTCGGGCACAAGCTTGCACCAGTGTAGTGTGAGTTTGAGTCGCTTGTAGAGAGCACAGGGGAAAGTTGATGTGATTCAGCTCACATAGTAAACAGAAACTGGGTCAGCTAAGCCAGTGGTCCACCCTAATCCTCTGTGCAGGAAAAGCCTTGGTGATGTTCATTGCATTTGTTTCCAAGCCTTGCTTTTGCTTAACTGGGAACAACTCTCCTGCCTGCTGCAGCACACGTAAACCTTCGAGCGAGCGCATCCCTCTGTTGCTGTGGTGTAACGACCCACCCAACCAGCCCAGATGGATGATGCTGCCTTTTGTTTCCTTTAACTGATTTGTTTTCAAACACAAGCCTTGCACTTGGTGACTAGGTCAGAGCACTGATGTCCATTGCCTACCTCACGCTCAGTTTGAACAAGAGACAGAGCTCAGTGTCCAGACTACTACAACCTCACCGTGGTTTCTCACCCTTTCCAGTCTGTTGCTTCCATCAGCCTGGGGTTTGCTTTACTCAAGGGCAGAAAAAATCAGAGGGACCCCCAAAGCTCTTTGTACCCAGTCTCTGGTTCCAACACCACCTCTTTAGACACTCCATCTCTCTGCATTTTACCCTGCCATATACCACGGCCGGGCTAACTTTCCTGCTGATATTTACAACCAGGGAGGGAGGAGCACACACAACCTTTGGCCCACACAACGGTGTTTTGGATGGCTGATCTCTGTTCCTAAGCCACCAGACTCTCTTTGACGAATGATTTATGTCCAGGAACTTATGAAAAAGATTACCACATGCAAATGTTAACCAACCTCGATTGCAGGGAAGGAAAAATTAATGCGCTCTGGCCACGAAGTGTTTGCTAAAGAAAATAGTTCTAATCATGAGCAGAGATGGTTTCCAAGAGCCAGCTCTCCATGCTGGGCTCTGCAGCGTGGCCTGGGTGCAGTAAGAATAACAGATGTGGTCATCTTCTCTCAGCTCTTTGAGAACAGCGGTACCAGCCCAGTCACACCGATATGTTGTTACCAGACAGCTTTGGGATCTGAGGGTGTTATCTCTGACCAGCCCGTGAGAGCAAGGGCAGGGAATGTTTTCCCATCACATCCAATCTAGGCAATGATTACACAGGAGAATGGTGTTAACTGACGTTTAGGTGACTTCATTTGAAGTGTATTTCTCACATTGTCCGTGCCTGGTGCCAGTATGTTGGAGTTATTTATTCCAGGCTGCAGTTCACTCTCTCTGTTCTTTCTCACAGTCATTGATTAGGAGACCAAATCTTATCAACTTGAGCAGGAGAAACCCCAAACACCTTGCAAAACACCTTTAACAGCACTGGATCTGTTTTACAGGTAAGGAAGCTGAAGCATGGAGAGGTGAAGTGACTCACGCAACAGTTCCTTTGCAGAGTGGCACCACATGTACTGCAACAGCTCACAGGGTGGATTTGGGGGAAAAAGAAACCCAAGACTCTCCTGACAATGAAATGCAGCTGCCCATGGGGTGGGGCCCAAGAGTTCTTTGTAATCAATACATACATATTACAAACATCTGTCCCCTAAACCCAAAGCCCTTTCCTGTAAGATTAACGTAACACTCAACAGTTACAGCAAGTAGTCAAACCCTAAAACTAATCCTCCAGATGACTACAAGAACTTTTACATCTCTTTGTGGCAATGGGGTTTGAGCACACAGTGATGGAGGAGCACGGGGTTGTGGGCACATGAACCTGTGCTGCTTCTCGTGAGTCTTTTCATGGCCCCATTTTTCTCACTGTGCCTCTCTGTGTTGCTCACCTGAGGGAACAAAACATAGAACCACAGAATGGTAGTGGTTGGAAGGGACCTTTAGAGACCATCTAGTCCAACCCTCCCTGCAGGAGCAGGTCCCACCTAGAGACATGCAGAAAAAGCTGTGACTTCCCCAGCTCCTGAAAGTTCTTGAGATGTTGAAACATTTTCCCCCACTTAAAATGCAGGGGAGGGAAAGAAGTATCTCCAAAACAATCTCAAACCACAGACCACTGGAGAAAACTAGTTGGAATCTGCTACAATGGGTTTCCATCTCGTGGCCCCAACAGTCTTCATTTCCACCACCTGCAGAAAGGAGACTGGGAGAAGCCATCAAACCAAGCGCTGCCGTGCTGTAAACGTGCTGCAGCATGACTTGGGAGTACCAGGGAAGAGGCTCTGACAGCAGCTTTGGAAAGTAATACATTATGAGATGTTTCCTTCCTTACATTGTAACCACTGTACCAACCCAAATCTACAGGGACTGGAAGACAAGGATGTTTTACTCAATTTTGGGCCATTCACTCACTGCCACAGGGGCACTGAGGGGCTGCAGCGTGGCCAGAGCCGGGCAAAGAGCTGGGGAAGGGGCTGGAGCACAAGGGGGCTGGGGAGGGGCTGAGGGAATGGGGGTGTTGAGCCTGGAGGAGGCTGAGGGGAGACAGGAGCACTGTTTCCCTGAGAGGGGTGTCACCCCTGTGCCAGGCTGCCCAGGGAGCTGGGGCAGTGCCCAGCCCTGGAGGGATCCCAAAGCCGTGGGGCTGAGGTGCTGAGGGCTCAGTGGTGGCTGTGGCAGGGTGAGGGCAGGGCTGGGGCTCCAGGACCTTAAAGCTCTTTTCCAACCCAAATGAATCTCTGATGCTCTGACTCAAGGTACAGATGCCAGCCCTGGGACTCAGTGTTCCCACGCAGGGTTGCCAAGGCATCATTTGTGCCGGCGATGGGCAGAAGCCACCTGTGCTGCGGCCATGGGCACTCCACACACAAGGCTTTCAAAGCTACACAGCCACTGCCTCAAACCAGCCCTCCTGCTACAAAAACAAAAAGAACAACTTGAAACTTGGACACAAGCACACACACTTTGGGGATTTGGGAGCCTTGGATCCATTGGAAAGAAATCCATAAAGCACACAGCTCGCCCTCTGCAGCCCTTTTGCTGATTCATTGAGAACTGACAGAGGAATCTGGAGCTTTGGGTTGCTTCTCCTCCAGAAAAGAGTTACAATTCTGCATTTTTGTTTAATATAAGAAGTGCCTGTGTACTTGAAAAGAGTTAAACTACTGAAGTGCTTCTCCAAGCTCCAGCCAGACGCTTCAGAAGGACCAGGCTGTCGGAAGCGTGCCATCAGCTGTCTGCACCATTGCTCTTGTCATCGTTGCTTCTAGTTGTTTGAGGTTTATTTTTTTACCCATTGTGGAAAATTCCCATCAAATGGAACCAGGGTAAAATCAATCTGATGCTACAATAAATTAGCAGGGCTCTGTGACTCCTAGGACTTGAGAGTTTAGTGAAGGGAGTCTTAATGGGAATATTGTTCTCTGATGGATGAGAAGGAAATCACAGGAGGGGATCTGCTTATAGTTAGCTCTGGAATAGTTGCACAGATGCCCTTTCATGAAAAATTAGGAGAGGACAGCAGCACCCTACAGCCATTCAGCCCTCCCTGAACCTGGAGTGATTTAGGTGCAGCCAGACTTCTGCAGCATCTCCTGGAGTACAGGTTGAACACTGGGAGTAGGTTCAGAAGGGCATTGAACGTTGAGAGGTGGTGTTAGGGAAAAAGAACTTCTCTGAAATGTTTAAAAATGGAAGCAAATCCCAGGTGGACTCTTCCCAATCTCCTCCTGCACTCATGGATTGCCATGGGAGCTGGGCATCTGTACATCACAAATGTCCACCAAGTGCTGTGCCTCAGCCCTTAGTTGTGCAAATACACAACTTGTATTGGTCCTTGTTTGGACCTCAGAGCTCTGGTTTTCTGCTCTCTGGAGGAGATGCTCGTGTAACCAGTCATGGGGCTGCAGACTCACGTACCACATGAAATCACTGTAGGCATTTCTGATTTCCAGGTTGTTTTCCTCTCTGAGCTCTTTGCACACTTTGCTCACCTTGGGAAATGTTCACCATAATCATATCCCTTTGTCAGCTTTCCCACAGCCACCTGTGCAACTCATGAGTCTGCAGGAAAACAAAATACCTGATGCACAAAACACAGGGAAAATAAGTAAAATGTCTGAGAAAAAGCAGAGATTTTCTTTCCCAATCAGCAGCTCTAATGTAACCCTACAGATGCTCAGACAAACTCTAAGACCAGTTGTTTTCTATTTGTTTCTCCAGGGCTTTTCTTTTTAGCCACAAATGGGAACCATTTCACATTACAGAAGTTGAAGGCTGTTCCCTGCTATCACCCTACTCTGTATATTTCCCACTAACAGGACATAAATAATTCCAGCAAGAAAAAAACCCCAGCACATTAAGAGCAACATGATTGCCAGGGGATGCTGTTTCCCTCCCTGGTTATAATTACAAGGATGTGTGGTTTTGCTTAAATGGGAAAACAAATAGATTTCCCCAGCCTTTCCTTTCCCCTCTGCCTGAGTAGACACTGCCTTTATCATAAGCTGAAAGAGAAATATTTATAGGAAAGCCTTGTTAAAATGCTGGCTTGGCATCACTGCCTCTGGCTGAGCCATGAACTCACTTGGGATTAGAAAAAAAATCACCCTGTGAAGGATGCCAGCAGAAAGCCAGTGTGTTGTTCGACTGCCAGGCTTGAACAACTCATGGGTCTCGCCTCAGATCTCCAGCCCAGCCTGGATTTCCCCTGTCAACAAGTCATTGAGGGCCAGATGGTTCGTGCTCAAGGCTGCCTTGGGCAGAGCTGATTGCTCCCTTTGGGGAAGAGGAAGGGACTCAATGGTTGTAGAGGGTCCTGTGCTGCTGGTTCTAGGGTAGGTTAGTTTCCAAATGGGGTTAAGCAGGGGATGGGAAGGTGGAGAACTGGAGGTGCAAGGGTGTGCTAAATGTTCTCTTGAAGCCTCAGTGTTGCATCCACTGAAGGGAATGGTTGGAACACTGGCACAGGTTGCCCAGAGAAGTGGCAGATGCTCCATCCCTGGAAACATTTGAGTTCAGGTTGGATGAGGCTCCTCTAAGCAACCTGATGTAGTGGAAGCTGTTCCTGCTCATGGCAGGGGGTGTGCCCAGATGAACTTTAAAGGTCCCTTCCAACCCAAATGATTCTATGATGCCACTCTGTCCTGGTGAGGCCTCAGTTCAGTTGTGCACTGGGGCATCCAGTGCTGGGCTGCCCAGCTCAGGAGAGACAGGGAAGTGCTGCAGAGAGGCCAGTGCAGGGCTGCCAAGGTGCTGAGGGGCTGCAACATGTGTATGAGGAGGAAAGGCTGCAGCCCTAGGGCTGCTGAGCCTGGGGAACAGAAGCCTGAGCTCAGGGAGACCTCACCAAAAGTCACAGGTACCCAAAGGGTGGATGTCAGGAGGATGGAGCAACAGCTCTTCTGTTGTCTCCAGTGACAAGACAAGGGGTAATTAGCACAAGCTGAAACACAGAAAGTTCCACTTAAACAAAGGGAGAGATTGCTTTGGTGCTGAGGGGAGCCCAGGCTGCCCAGGGAGGGTGTGGAGGCTCCTCAGGAGGTTTCCAACCCCAGCTGGACACGTTCCTGTGGCCCCTGAGCCAGGGGCAGCTGCTGGAGCAGGGGCTGGGGCTGCAGCAGCTCTGCAGGGCCCTTCCAACCTCCACCATACTATGAGTCTGTGATGATATGATTTAATCCACTCTGAAGGACCACAATTCTCACGTGTCTTTTTTTCCCCAGTGTCCCAGATTAAGGTCCTGTGCTGCTCCATAAACAGGCTACTGTGCATCCTGCTATCAGTGGATGCAAAGAACATCTGGAGCTGCCCTCAGCAGTGCAAAGCAGGGTGAAGAAGCTGCACATTGTGAGGGCATCTGAAGATGATTAACATCAAACACAGAACGCTGCTGTCCCCTCAATTAGGGTCCCTACACTCCTCATGCACTCCTTGCTGCCTGCCAGCTCCTTGCTGGCTGCATGGAGCAGCAGCCTCTGCACCAAGCTGCATGTGGAAAGCACTGAGTCCTGCAATGCCTGGAGAAAGGTCCCAGGACCTTCAGGGCTTGATCAGGAGTTGCTCTGGCAGCCCTGCATTCCTTCAATGGGGCACAGCCTGCTGCTGTAGCAACAGAATCTGAGGAAGCTAGACCCCATTTCCAAAGCAAAAGGCTGAAATAGCTGCCAATCCCCACTGGATGGAAAGCTCAGCAGGGCATCAGCCAATGCAGCCAAGGAGAAACCCTTAAAAACACATATAGGTGCTTCCACTGAGCACTAGAGTCATCAGCAGGGAAAAGGTCACTCATTCCAGGCATATATTTAGTCTCTTTGCTGTTCTGTTTTCTCAGCATCCCTGGAGGGAAGATCAGAAATGTTGTCTGTGGCTGTGACACCTTCCCCTTACCAACAAATCTGAGCACACAGCCACGTGCCTCACATGCTGAGGCATTGCTCTGCAGCCAAGGGCCAAGCACTGATCATAGCAAAGGGCTCTGTGCTCTTCTTCAGTGGGGCTCACTCATCCCCCTTAACTAAGAGCAATGGTGTACCACAGAATCACAAGGGCTGGAAGGGACCTGCAAAGCTCACCCAGTGCAACCCCCCTGCCAGAGCAGCACCACCTAGAGCAGGGCACACAGGGACTCATCCAGCTGGGTTGGAATGTCCCCAGAGAAGGAGACTCCCAGGGGACTTAATGTGGAAAACAAAAGCAAACTGGTCAAGTGTGGGCTCAGCTCTTTGTGCAGACTCAGCAGTGGATTCCCATTTCATTGAAGAATGGCAGCAGGAGAGGTTTTACTGACCCACCAATTAAAGAAGCAGATTTTCATCTAGTTTTTTTCTTTCCTTTGACCCAAAAAGCACAAAACAGCTTCCAAATGGGGCTTTTCTGCATAGGGGAAACTGAGGCACGGTGAGCCAGCTCCTCTCCAGCAGGTCAGAGCTGGAATAACGTGTCACACTTCTGAGTCCAATCCAGTTTTCCAAACCCAGTGCAAAGAAGCCAGCACAAAGCCTCAATAAGCACTCCCAGGAATGCCAACCAAATCCTCTGCTCATCTGCACTGGAAAGTCCACAAAATCAAACCTCCTCTCAAAATGTTTCCTACATCCAGCTGTGTCAGAAAGTTCATCTTCCCAAGCTGGAGATTGTCTCCCAGGCAAAGCCAATCCACTGATAAGGAGCAAGGCTTCAACGTGAAGTTGGTCTTTTGGTCACTTTCTGTACAGAGGTGGATTTGCCCATAGGTAAGTGACAGAGGGACACATCTTTCCTTTCAGAAGCTGCTCAGCATGGCTGGTGGCTTTATTCAGAAGTATGTAGCACATTTGTACCCCATCTGTCATGGAGATGGTGGTCAGGCACTTGGCCTCACACATAGGTGAGCTCTGAAGGAGCATGGGCACTGCAATAGCCCAGGGGAGTGCTCAGCCACAGGCATGGGATCAATGCAGGAGGCACTTGGTGATGTTGTCTGGGCTGGGCTGTGCAAAGTTGTGCTTTATTTGTCTGAGAGCCCATCTTTCCCCAGTTCCATGAGGCCCTTCTGCATATCTGCCCCATCAGCAGCTTTGTAAGACAACAGCCCTGTGTCTATGGGGAGATATCCCTGACAGCAGAGGTCAGAGCTCTGGATTGTAATGCTGCTGAAGTGCCTGGTGGGCAATGCCATCAGTCTTGGCTTCTTGCCCTGTTCCCTGTCATTGACAGTGACTGCAGGTCCATGCCATTGTTTTCTCCCCTGGCCCAAGGTGTAGGGTCCTGTGGGCCATTTGGTCCCTTTTGCATCTTGCAGTGTCTCACCATTCATGCATCCACTGCCTCTCAATGAACATTTCAGATGCTCTGCTTCTGCTGCCAGTGAAACTGCCGTGGAGCCAGTGCCCCTGGGAGTCAGGACTTGCCAGAGCAGTAGCTTGTGTGAACCCTCCTATTGTTCAAGCTCAGAACCAGCGTGGCCATTGTTACTTATCAGTGGCTGCTGTTTTCCATTACAGCCTGCTCAGACACGAACTGGATATGAGCACTGGGCTACAAGCCGGGCTCCTGGGCCTCCAGAGCTCTGCTGAAGGTCTGAATTGCTTCCAGCTCCTTCTTAGAAGTCATTCTGTATTCAGTAGAGAATCACACTCTTGGGCTCTTCAATTCTCAACTTGTTTCTTGCCAGAGAGTTCAAACCAACCCTAGAGCTGTTCTTGTTCCACTAGAGCTGAGAGGCTTTTCCCAGACTCTTGTGAATCTCTCAGAGCACATCAACAGGCACAGAAGTCATTTTCAGACCAGAAAACACACACTGGCTCCATCCCTTCACAAGCTCAGCAATCAAAGTTATGCATGGATGGGAAAGTACAAGTCTAAGCTCAAGAATACTTTGCATTCCCAGAGCATCCTCCTTCCTGGGACTGGAAAAGGCTTAGTTACTGTTAACCATTTTAGCTTAATGGTGGGGAAGCATTCATTTCAGACACAGGCTTGCAGGCAGAAGCCTCCTCTCCTGCATCCCCTTTTCTGCAGCAGTGAGTGTCCTGGTACACAGGTACTGCTCAAAGAGAAATGCAATCACCACGAGGTCTTGTGTGGCATCACTTTTCTTTAGCATTTAGAAACACTGCAGAGGGAGAAAGGGCTGCTGGAAAAATTTCAGTGAGGTCTGAGTGCAAACTCTACTGCCCCTCCAGTCTCTGTTACCATCTCATCCAGATTTCTTTGACCTGAACATGCCCAGCCCAAGACCTGATTTTGGGGACCACTTTTAGAAGTGCCTGGCCTGTGGGGGAAAATCACACACCAGAATCTGGCCTGATTTTTAGCTGAGCTTTACTTTCTGTAACTCTTCCTTCTCTGTAAAATAGACAGATGAGTGGTCTAGAGCTGGCCACTGAAAGCACAGCTCTTGGTGGGTATGGATGCAGCTTACTGGCTGTTGTGAGAAGGTAGAGAGAGGCTGTGACTTCACAGGATTGCTGTCAGTGTTAGCAGGTAAGGTACTCAAAGAAAGTCATTTTATCCCAATCCAAGAGAAGGGGGAAATACAAAAAGCAAGATTTCTGTGCCATGGCAAATTCTGCACATGCAGCAACTGGTGCCCAAAACCAGATAAAGCAAAAAAGGTGAAGGGAGGTGTGTCCCTGTGAGGTCTGAGTGTGCAGCATTGTCAAAGCCACCACTCTGTAGCCTCTAACACCTATTTCCACTGGGTGCACACAGCTCCCTCCTGCAATTCCACAGGAAACACGAGGACTTGGGAGGAATTTCTTCTGCTGCCTAGAGAGCCAGATGCCATTTATCCATAGGACAGGTTTGACAAGTACAACTCTCCCCACCTATATTCACTCCATCAGTAGGTCTTTATTGTATAGGGGTGCTCTGAACCTCTCCTGTGCAGCCCCCCTGAGCCCCATCCTGATTGGAGCTGAGCTGAGTTGACAGTGGATGAGTTTAGCACCAACCCCAAACAAAGGTTTGGTTCTGTTTTTATTGTGTGGAAGAAAAAACACTGTCTTTGTATTTTAGAGCAACCCTGGATGTTTTGTTTTGCTCTGAGGAGCTTTGCTTTGTTTTCAGCTTACTGAAGAACTGTTTAAATCCCATGCTGAGTCATTTTGAAGCAGAGAACCCCAAATGCTTCATTATTATCATTAATTATTAATTATTTATTAAAAAGGCCTCTGAACTGGTTTTTTTTCTCCCAGAGGAAGCAATTCCCTGAATCTCTGTATCACTTTAGATCTGTTACCACTGGAAAAAAATCAAACCCATCACTCAGCTCTCACTGGAAGTCAGTGGAAGAATTAACACCAGATGTGGCTGTATCCTGAAGCAGGCTGCTTTCAGGTTGACTTTAAGAAGGCACCTTCTCTGCTGGAATGACTTTGTGTGCACAATATCCTCACCAAGCCAAAGGCTTTTAAAAAGGGGCAAAAAAAAAGAGAGGCTTTTCTTTAATAACTACCAACAATGTGCCTGGAAGACTGGCAGGTAGGGTCCTGTAAGTAGAGGCAGGTCTATAGAGAGATGTGTTTGGAGGAGGTAAATGATGGATCTGAGAGGTGAACCACTCTGGTGTTTCTGCTTAGACACCCTTCAGCTGTCATTGAGCCACGAGGCATTCCCAGCTCTCCTGGAGAGAAGCTCAGCATCCCTGCTGGATGTTTGCTCTCCTGTCACTGGCTCCTGTTCCAAACTGAGGTACCAGCTGCTCCCTGTGGGGTGGAAGCAAATGCCTTACAATGGCATAGGAACCCAGAGAGGAAAAGGTGACTCCTCTGTCATGTGTCCTGCAGGAGCATGGCATCCTGACTGCTGTGGGAGAGGGATATCTGTAGCAAAAGCATTCCCATCTCTGGGGTGGGTGCTGGGCCATGTGATCCCTGAGGAGACAAAGTCTTGCATTTCAGTCTAGACCCTCTAAAAATCTGCCCTTGATGGTTTTTTTGTGTGTGTGCTGGTGAGGGGGTGTAAAGGTAAAGCAACATTTCCCACACCAGGACAAGGTGCATTCCAAGTGCCCTCTCCTGTTGCCAGCCCCTCTTCACTGTGTTCCCTCTGCAAATCCTTGTGTGCTTCTCCACAGCGTCTTTCCAAGCCCTGCTTAGCACAAAACATGACTCACCTCTGCCCTACATGTCTCCCCTCACATCTGGAAGCCACCTGGGTCACACTGCTGAGCCACCCCAGCTCCTCATCCCTTCCTCACAAGCAGCCTGGGAGGAGAAGCCCTGCTAGCCAAAGCCTTATGACTCTGCTCCTGTCGTAGACTCGTAGAATCAGAATGGTTTGGGCTGGAAGGAACCTTTAAAGGTCATCTAGCCCAACCTTGCAATGAGCAAGGTGTCCTCTGAGCAGTGTTTCCCTCATGATCACCTTCCACACGTCCCAGCTTCTGCAACAGTGGGCTGTGGGGTTTATGGGCTTCTGACACAAGGCTGAAAGAAGAGCAGGACAGAGCTGGATTAAATGTTTGATCATCCCATAACCTGTCTACAGCTCTGGCCAACAGCAGAAGGAATAAAAGAAGAGGTGAAACAAGAAGTGAGACTCCTCCAGAACACTCTCCCAGGCACCAGCCTATTCTGGTCCTTTAGGCATGTAAATTCCTAGTTTCTGCAACATCTTTGCTCAGGGAAGGCTGTGTCTTCATGGCACACACTGAAAAACACCATCTTCCTGCTTGTCACGCTCTCAAGCATGAGTGGCTTTATTTTCCTGGCCACTCCAGGCCATTCCACCTCATCCTCACACCCACACTCATATTGTCTGCAGTTTGTCAGTGACTTCAGTGGCTGAAGAGAAAGAGAATGGCTTCATCCAGGACACCGAGCTCAGTGATCCAAGGATTCCTTCATGTCCGTGGAGCTGGGAATCACTGTGCTTGGTGGATCCTTGGCTGCTGCAGCAGCCCTTGAGGGAGCCAAAGACAGCTGTGAGCATAATTTAGAGCTCCCTAGAGGCCAGTCTGGAGGTCCTCTGAGTGCCAGACCAACTTGAGTTGGCCAGAGGTGCAGGCACAAAGCCATCTTTGCCCAGCTTCGTGCCAAGCACAGCTCTGCTTTCAGAGGCCAGAGCAACTCTCTGCAAAAGCATCCCTCCTCATTTCCCCTTTCTGTTTCAATTGCTCTTTTTCCTTTCTCTCACATTCGCTCTTCTGTCCTCAGATGAGGTGCAATGCTAGTGCACAGCCTGGCTCTGGGCCCTGTCATGGGGTGAAAACACTTTCAGTACAAGAGGGGAAAATAGATTGTCCCCAAGACCTCGAATCCTCCTTTAGGTCTTGCCATTTTCTTCCCTGGTTTATAAATGCTAACTCAGACCAAAGCTCACCCTGCAGTGGAGCATTCCTCATGCAGATCCACAGGACACTGGTACAGTGGCTGAGTGAGCTCACAAGATGCCCCTGACTCCACAGAGCATCTCTCCTTTGCATCTCTCCTTTGACTGGCTGCTAATTTTCACAGCACTTGTAAGACCTCCAAGCAGCACTGATAGCACATAGACCCCCTCAGTGCTGAAGCTGGTCCCTCCCCGTGCTGATGACCCACGCTCTGCTAGCTGTGCAGCCAGAGAAGCAGCATGTGACCCCTCTGAAGCACCTCCTCTGTCTGCTTTCTGATGAGACAAATGCAGAGCAGAGACTGTCATTTCTCTCACTTGCCATAACTCTGCTGGAGGCATCTGTGCCCTGGAGCCATCAATCACGTACTCAGCTTCTTCAACACTCTCAGCTGCTTTGTTCAATGGCATGAACATTGCTGTTACTCCATCTATCAAGCTAATATTGGAAAGGTTTGAAAGCTGGGAGGAGAAAAGAGAAGAGACACACACATTGAAGATGCACTGATAGATCCATTTCACTAGCAAATGTTATGGGAAACGTCATAACAGGTTCCTGGTTGTATTCCACTGCTGAAAGAGCCCAGTCAAAGCAAATCTGTCCATAGCAGTGGCTGGAATTGTAATCTCCTCCCAGTCCTTGCTGGAAAAGCTGCTTTCAGTGCTGAACCACAGGAGGATTCCTGCAGAAGGCCAACCAGAGGCACCAAGGGCAAGTGAGTGGTCTCCCTTTTGAAGGTGAATCCTCTTGCCCATGGAGACGCCTACAACAACCCTACAGCCCAGAGCAACCCTGCAGCAAAGGCATCCTCTGCTATCTCTGACATTACTCTGGGTCATGGACTCCTCTTTCTCTTTGCCACAGCACCGTTGCTGCCTGGGCCACTCTGGGATCTGCTCTCCTGCTTGTTTGGGGCAAGGTGCATTCCCTGGGGTGGGTTGCACAGTTGTAGTAGAGCTCGTTTTCCCTCTCCACTTTCTCCCTTGCATGCTCTGCAGGCCAAGCTGCACTTTCCACACGGAGAGTGAACACTGAGCAACGTTCCAGAAACAAACTTAAACACTTCCCTAATTTCCTAACAGAATCCCTTTTCCTCCCCCTTTCATTTTTAATAAAAATAACAATAATAAAACAAAGCACCCTTTCTCCAGTTCCTTTTCTTACACAAACACATAATCCTGGTGCCTTAATGTCTCATCAAGAAAGTCCAGACCGGAGGCTGCAGCCAGGACTCGGTGCCACCTAGATATTTTGGACACATATTTGGACTCACCTACGCACATAAGCACACACTTTGCCTTTCCTGCCTCAGCAGGACGAGACTTCAGGACCTTTTTTTGAATGGCTACACTGAGCCTCAGCAGGGAAAGGTCATTTCCACTCATTGACATTCAGGCTGCCTCCCAGCTCGTGCCCTTCAAGCCATCGTTGTGTTTAAAGAGCATCGGCCTGGCTGAGGAGACTTTCCACTCCTCGGCATTTCTGGGAAGAGGGAACTTCCACACCTGTAGGAATATGGGGTTTGGACAGGAAAAGCAATCAGATCCTAATGCATCTTCTCCTAATGAGCTCATCTAGTTACTAGGTTGAAGCTGCTGCTGTCCTGGGGTATGGTTCCCTAGAAGAAGGGGCTTTGTGGGTGCATATCTGTGCATCAGTATGTGCATCTGCATGAGTGTGTGTATCTGCCTGCCTGCCAAGCCATCCTCTCTCTCTCTAGTTAATAACTCCTGAGATTTTTGACCAAATCCTGTTCCATTTCATAGCACAACTGCGTTTTTCTTTTCTAAAGAGGAATAATTGCGTTCCCGCACTAAAACATCCAAGTTGGCTAACAAATTAGGAGAGAAGTCAAAAGAGCTCAAAGGCACAAGACACCCACACAGAGAGAGCTGCAGGAACAGCTACATTCATTTCCCTGCCCTGGGAATGTGGTTTCTCCCTTTTCCTTGGTGACTTTTTTCCCTGCTGACCATTTCCTTCACGTGGAAGTGCAGGTGTGACATGTGCAGACCGAGGGCCACGCAGAGCCATGCTGAGGTGATGCAGGTTACATTTATACAGCTCTTGGTGCAATGGGATCTCGAATCACAAGCAGGAATCCGACTCACCGCAGCAGCAGGGATGATTTGGTACGTTGGCAATTCACTGTAACAGCATGGCTGAAGACTGGGTAACACCTGAGAGGGAGATTGTCAGTTGGATTGTCCTCGTGTTTAGTCCCCCATCCCACATTAAGATAGATACCCAGGGTGCTAGAGTGGCCTAAAGATCAGTCTTTTAAAGTATAGATGGGAACAGAGCCCCAGGCAACCTACAGAAGGGATCCATCCATCACAGCTCCACAGTTCCCACTCCACTAGGAAATCAGCCATTAGCCCTTAATGTCTCAGCTATACCTATTACTGGATGAAGCAAGGATGGGGTGAGTTACCATGAGTGTTGCACATCACAGGGATGTTTCTAAGAGCAGACCTGAACCAGGCAGCCCAAGGGCAGTTGGTGAGCATCAGGTTTCTGTGGAGATGAGGAAGAAGAGCAGATTTGATTTAGGAGACCAGGATGCAACAGACATATTCTATTAACTATGACAAACTGTAGTTCATCAACTCTGGGCTCCTCATCCCTTCACTTGTTCTCTGCCTCCTCGACCTGTTCCATGCCACCAGTCAAAAACAGGCATCCCAATGTCATACCCCACCATCCCAATGCATTTCACATCTCTCCCTGCACTCCCAAGGCAGTGCTGAGCACCACTTCCATCTTACCAAGAAGGAACCACTTACCCCAGGTCACCTAGCAGCCCCACAGCTGTGCCAGGAACAAAACCCAATCAGATAAAAGTGTCAGAGAGAGAACAGCCAAATTCTGGTTGGCCAGATGAGGTAACAACCAGGGAAAGAGGCCGATGGAGTTTGGCAGGATGCAGGAGTCACACGCGCCTCCTACTTTGGCAGAAGTCAGGAGCTGCTCAGGCTTTTCAGGTCTGTTGTACTCACCCAGCACTGCAAAGGCTCACAGGAGATATGTGGGGAGGGTCTGCTCCTTCCCTAGGCATCCCATGCCTTCTCTCCACACACAGCAAAAGATGCTAAGGAAGCTAAGACACAGGCAAAGTGAACCCCCTGTTGAACTCTGAAACACAGTGAGTTTTGGAACCCAGGTGTGACAGAAATTGCCCAGGGAGATTGTGCAGTCCTTGTTCTTTGAGGTCTGTCAGGGATAAAGCCATGAGCAACCTGCTCTCTGGCCTCTTAGCTGACCTGCTTTGAGCAGGAGGTTGGACTAGAAACCTCATGAAGGTTCCTTCCTGAGTCTGAACCATCCTGTGACCCTGTAAGTTGCAAAGCTCAGCCACGTCCTCACCATTTGCAAGGCGATACCAACCCAGACCTCTGCAGTAATAACACCAGGTAACCTGCAACAGCACAGGTAGATGGTAGATAACCATCCAGACCTGCCTGCTTGGAGGTAAACGTCCCACACACCTCCTCTCTCCCAAACAGTTGTAATGTTTGGCTGCTTTTTCACGTCTCGCCAGAGCCACTGTGACTTTCCCTCTACACACAGAACACGGGGGGCATGTTGCTTCCATTTAACATGCAATGAGAGCACACTGCATTCAGGTCAGGGGCAGCATCTTGCTCAGTCACTGTAACCTGGACATGTGCCTCCTGCTCTTCTACCTCTGCTCTTCACCTTGGGACTTTCCAGAGGTTTACTGACACATCCAAGAGCATTGTGTGACGTGCACACGCTGCTTTCACTTCTGACCCAAGAAGCTCAAGAAGGACTGAGAACTTCTGGAGAGAGGCCAGTGCAGAGCCACCAAGATGCTGAGGGGACTGGATCATCTTCCTGAGAAGGAAAGGCTGCAGGACCTGGGGCTGTTCAGTCTGGAGAAGAGGAGACTGAATGGGGAGCTCATTAATAGTTACAAACATCTCACTGGTGGGTGTCAGGAGGTTGGGGCAGCACGTGTTTCTATTGTATCTGGCAACAGGACAAGGGGTGATGGGATGAAGCTGGAACACAAAAAGCTCCATTTAAACATAAGGAGAAACTGTTTCAGTGTCTCAGTGAGGGAGCCCTGGCACAGGCTGCCCAGGGAGGGTGTGGAGGCTCCTTCTCAGGAGGTCTTCAAAACCCTCCTGGACACATTCCTGTGTGACCTGATCTAGGTGGAGCTACTTTGACAGGGGGGTTGGACTGGATGATCTCTAAAGGTCCCTTCCAACCCCTACCATTGTATGATTCAGTGATTCTAGGAGGATTCCAGGACCAACGACCTCAGACTCAAGCCATCAGCCATACCACCTTCCTTTCTTCCTTTACACCACAATCCCCCCTGCTCCCCCACTCTACTTCCAGGACTAACTCATCCATCGCCCAAAGTCCTCCACCGCTCTCCTTTCCTTCCATAATCCCTAAGGCAGCAAAGCATTTGATCTCTCCTCTTTGGAAAGGCCAAAGGGATAAGCCCTGGGCCTCCTTGGCCCTCACAGTGGAAAAGATCTCACTGCAGGTAATCCTATTGTTCCTCATCCCCCTCTACCTGACACAGCCTCTCGGTGTTTTGCTGCCATAGCCCAGACGTCGGGGGGAAGTTCAGCTCAGCACTGACGGCTCCAAACACATTAGTATTAAATTCTTATGCAATCAAAGCTGCCTGCAAAATAAAGCCAATGATCTACCTGATTTGGATGTTCTTGGCACAGGACAATGGACTGTGATTTTCCAACAGAATCGACTCGTTATAACACAAGGGCTACTTTTTTTCTCTCTAACGCTGGCTTGTTTGCCCTCCTGCCAGATTTTGTTAGTAATACTGTGGCACCAGGCCAACTTGCAGCTTGTTTGGAGTTCATCTGAAAAACCTCTAGTAAAAGGAGATAGAGGTTCCACATTTCCCTTGAAAGATGGAAAGCCTCAAAAGGCCGTTTGTGGAGGCATCAAGCCGGCTGTCTGGGGTCCCAATCCTCGAGCAATTACCTCATCCTGCTAATGAGGAGTTTGCTTCAGGCTGTACTGAACAAAGTTCTCATTCTGACCCTGGATTTTAGAGGAGCTCAGTCAGAGTTGGTCAAACGAATTCTCTTATTGGTGTCCCTGTTTATCCATCCTTTACAAAGCACAGATCTCCAAAGGGGAGACGAGAAGGGATTTAAATGTGCTCTGATTTTCCAGCTCAGGGTACACAATGAGGCAAATGAGCTTCTTGCCACAGTCACTCTTCATCTGTCAGATTTTGACTCATTTTTCCTCTCTTTCTGAGGCAGATGGGGTTTTTTTCACGAGTGTTTCTCGTTGGTGATAACCCAACCAGGCAGCATTTCCAATGCTCTTTCTTCAAGGAGCTGTTCAATGACCTGAGGACTGCACTTTCACAACACAAATGCTATTTCTCATGGCACGATATTGGAGATAGAATCATAGAATCACAGAATGGTGGGGTTGGAAGGGACCTTTAGAGCTCATCCAGTCCAACCCCCCTGCAGAAGCAGCTCCCACCTACATCAGGTCACACAGGAACGTGTCCAGGTGGGTTTTGAAGCCCTGCAAGGAAGGAGCCTCCATAACCTCCCTGGGCAGCCTGTGCCAGGGCTCCCTCACTCAAACACTGAAACAGTTTTTCCTTATGCTTAAATGGAGCTTTTTGTGTTCCAGCTTCATCCCATCACCCTCTGTCCTGTTGAAGACAATGGCATTTTCCATAGAAGTGTTCAGAGAAGCTACTTTCACTTTCTCAGTAAATTCCTCTTCTCTCCTTTTTTGGCCTCCTCCCAAATACTAAAGACACCTGGGAGACATCACTCCAGGCTTTGGCTTGATGTAAGCCCATTACCTTTGGGCTATTAGCAGATGTGAACAAGCTATTTATGTAAAGCCAACTCGGTAAGCAATTCTGTTAGGGATGCAGAAGAGAGACCTGACTCCAGATCCTTCCAAATCCCACCCTTGTGTCTGCTTTACCAGACTCAAAGGCACTGGAGAAATCTGTTTTGCACAACACTGGCATCTTTAACCGAACACAGTCTGTCTGCAGGGTGTTAGAGCTGGGTGAGAAACGCTTCTCCTCTCCTGTGAGTTTTATTTTAAGGTCTCAGCAAGCTTCCCATGGTAAAGAGCTGAAATCCCCAAAGCCCTGACACCCAAAAATGTGCTGACTGGGAGAGGAGGGTTGTGGGCTTTGCTGAAATTGTCTGGGTTGGGGCTTTCATGCAGGAAAGCTTTAGAAGCTTCCATTTGCAGTTAGTCTTAATTTCAAAATCCACCAAATCTGTCCATATAAAATGCAGGATTCATAAAACATAAACTACCAAACCAAAGCACATTCCAGGCTGATGTGAACCAAGAGGTAACTCTTCAAACCCTCGAGCCTGAAGATGCCTTTTGTAGTGAGGAGGAGCTTTTGATGCAGATGTGGTGCCTGAGGTGGGTGTTTCACAGAGCTTCTTGTCCAATGGGAGAAATACTGACTTCTGCAGAGCAGGGGGATTTCCTGGAATACCAGAGAGATCTGCAATGGAGAGAGTCTTCTTTACTAGGGCTGGGATAGAAAGGGTGAATAACACTGCCTGGAAGCACTTTGGGGCACATCTTAACGTTATCCAGTAATAATGCAGAGAAGGACTGAGACTTTGGCACAGGGAAGCTGGTGCCACCTCACAGCTCTGATGTGCATGCACACAGCTGTTGTGGTTTTTTTCACCTATGTCTCTTCCCAACATATTTCCAGCCAGTCTGGTGTTTGAGAGCCCTCAGGCAGATTACCCTGGTGAGGAGAAGGCTGAGGGGAGACTGGGAGACCAATGCTGGTCAGTCCCTGCAGGGTGGGTGTCAGGGGGATGGGGCCAGGGTTTGGTGTGTGGGGGCCAGTGGCAGGCCAAGGGGCAGCGGGCACAGGCTGGCACACAGGCAGTGCCCCTGGCCCAGGAGGAGCAAGTGCTTTGGTGCTGAGGGGAGGGAGCCCTGGCCCAGGCTGCCCAGGGAGGGTGTGGAGGCTCCTCTGGAGGTTTCCAACCCCAGCTGGACACGTTGCTGTGCCTCCTGAGCCAGGGGCAGCTGCTGGAGCAGGGGCTGGGGCTGGGGCAGCTCTGCAGGGCTCTTCCAGCCCCCAGCACTCTGGGATGCTGTGGGTCTGTGGTGTTTAATTCATTCATCAATTAGCAGTTCAAAGCATCCCTCCCTTCTCTGGAGCGTTTCAGATAAAAGATGCTGGTGTAATGTTTTCACCAGATCTGTGGCTTTGTCTGTTCCCATCACTTGCTGGTTCAGCCCAGTCCAGGACATCATTATGGGCAGACACTCCTCACTCAGGGGGCATCACCGAGGGATATGAGCATTAATATTCAAGGGCTCCATGAGTATTGGGCTTCTCCTTCCTTCCCATTGCCTATGTTGAAGAAGCAGTGAGGAAAGACACCTTCTGCTAAGTTAAATACTGCTTCAAACCAAGACAGTCAAACTTTACCATGTGAGTAGTCAAGGATGGGGCTGCAAAGGAGCTTCTGAGCACAAAAGTCCTTAAAGAGCCCTCACAACATGGTCTCAGCACACTGGCAAATTGCCTGTGGGAGCTTGCAATGGATTTTCCTTGTTCTGGATGCTCTTCTTCAGAGACACTGTTCCAGGACACAGATCCACAGGCTGACATTTCCACACAAAGCTCTTTGCAGGGGTTTATTTCACTGTGCCTTGTGTTTCAGTACAGTGTATGAGACCAAAGAGGCCTCTCGTTGCCCTCACTGCTTGCAGTTTCTACTCTCCCCTCTGCCTTTCCCTTCGTGAACATCAACCAAAACCTGAACTCATATTGAATTCATTTCCTCTCTGGATACCTCAGCACCAAACATTCTGTGCAGAAGAGAAGCAAGCTGACCTTCTCCCCTTGCATTAGGAGCTCACCCTCAGCTTGGAGCTCAGTGCTGTCTGAACACCGCAGTCCTGCAGAAGGAAATGCACATGAAAACAAGGAGCATGCATCTGAGACCTACTGAGGGTCTTCGAATCACCCTGGAACCTGCAAAGCCCCACTGACTCCCTCATCTGCAGTTCAAGCCAGTCAGAGCAGCCAGCAGATTGCACAGTCTCTGTGGAGCATCCAGGACCTGAGACGGCTGCCAGACGATGCAGACAAAAGTCTACGTGGCCCGTTATCAGGAAATCAGGACAAACCATCAAGAGCCCCATGTTCCTGGAAAGGGAAAGCCTGGTCTACATGCACATCAGGAGCCACAAAGGGGAGTCAAGAGGGGGAGTCATTTATGGAGGGTGGAATGGCTGAGACATGGAGTCTGGATACAAGGAGAATTGGCACTTCCCACTCAGCCATGGGAAGGTTTCCTAAACAAAAGTTGCTGGAAACCCCAGAATACATAAATTTGAGCAGTCCAAAACCAGGAGAATGGTTATGTTTGGATCTAACCTTCATGACTGGGTCTTGGCTTTAACATAGGTGTCTCTCCCGATGCTGGATCACACGTCTGAGGCAGAGCTGCTCGGCCAGAAAGCAGTCACCTCAAGGTAGGAATCGAGGGATGAAAACATGGAGTTAAGAGGAAAGTTGCTGCTGGTTGATCACACTGGCCCTTTGCAAATCTCTGCACTGAAAGGAAAGGGAAAAAATAGAAGGAATCCTCAAAGTTTGGGACTTTGAAGCAGTTTGGATTAGAATTCTGGTATTTTGGCTGACCTCCAGCTGTAGGAAATACGAAGCAGCAAAACCATCTATAGCACAAGCTGGAAGTCAGAAAGCCCTTTTTCCAGAGTCTCAGAAAGGGGAAGATCATGTTGAGGGGTTTTTTTCACACAATTGGTGAGTCTCAGAAATGGTAGAGGTTTCAGTTTGGACAACTGTCAGGCCCTGAGTGCTTATCATGGTTGCATTTACTTCAAACATCCTTGGCTGAGGAAACTAAGAAACACTTTGCAGTGTCCAACACTTCTTGAGCTGGAGGAACCAGAAATCCCACAAGAACAGTTCTTACTCATGGCATTCTTGTTACCTCAAGGTTTGACCCAGGCAAAGCTGATAATGCACAGAATCCAAGAAGAAAAGCAAAAAAACCCAAAGATTTAAAAGTGCCAACTTTATCCTAAGGCAAAGTGTTTCTGTTCCCTCTGCATGATGTTGCAGAGCCCCCAAGGTCTGCAGTGTTTGTAGCTGCTTCCAACACTGTGGTAGTGGTAGGTTACACACTTCACATGGGTGCATATTCTATCCATAAAAACATAGAATGGTAGGGGTTGGGAGGGACCTTTAGAGATCATCCAGTCCAATCTGCCTGTCAAAGCAGCTTCCCCTCACTCAGGTGGGGTTGGAAACCTCCTGAGCAGGAGCCTCCACACCCTCCCTGGGCAGCCTGGGCCAGGGCTCCCTCCCCTCAGCACCAAAGCACTTGCTCCTCCTGTGCCACTGGAACTCGTTGTGTTCCAGCTGATGCTCATCACCCCTTGTCCTGTCACTGGATACAACAGGAAAAAAAGTGCCTCCCCAGCCTCCTGACAGCCACCAGTTACATATTTGTCAATATTAATGAGGTCCCCCACAGTCTCCTCTTTTCTGTTCCTCTCCTTCGGACCTACAATGATGGACCTTGGACTGCTGCTGTGTCAGGCACAGTTTCAGAAGCAGCCCATTAGAAATAAACTCAAACTCAGCTCCCTTGGTTTGGTTTGGTTTGTTTTTTCCCCACAATGGAGAACAGTCACAAGGAATCACGACTCAAGAGTCTCACTGAGCAAGCACTCGGCTTGTTACCAGCTTTGGCTGCAAGTCCTCAAACACAGGGACATCAGTGAGTGTCTGTGCTGTGGATGTTCAGCTGTGATCCTGCAGGTTCACACACCCATCAGTTTTCAGGTGTGCTCAAACTGTCTGGATGCACAATGGGAAGGTGACAACCTGTAGGCACTGGAGAGATGCTGAGGAATTACTCACTTGAGCATGAGGGGGATTATTGCTGCTTCCATCTTGACACAGGCTGTGCTATGTCGTGTAGCTGCTTCTGGACTAAGCTTGGTTTGCAATGGATTCTCTCAGTCAGCTGATTCAATGGCAATGGGGCTTTTTCTTCTAGCTTGGAGAAAAAAGAGGCACAGAGGAAAAAAACCTTATCACCCTCTGCAACTCCCTGACAGGAGGCTGTGATGGGGAGGGGGTCAGTCTCTTATCCCAAGCAACAAGTGACAGGGCAAGAGGAAAGGGTCTGGAGTTGCCCCAGGGGAGGTTGAGGCTGGAGCTGAGGCAGAACTGTTTCCCTGAGAGGGGTGTCAGCCCTGTGCCAGGCTGCCCAGGGAGCTGGGGGAGTGCCCAGCCCTGGAGGGATCCCAAAGCCCTGGGGCTGAGGTGCTGAGGGCCATGGGGTTAGTGCTGGGCTGGGCAGGGTGAAGTTAGTGATTGGACTTGATCTTAAAGGAGTTTTCCCACCAAAATGATTGAATGGTTCTGTGTGATATAGCTCATGGATCACAGGAATGTCTGTGACAGTCCCCACCTGGTGTCTGAGAGTGCCAAGGTTTCCAAGTGCAAGGTGGTGATGTGTAACAGCTACTCACCAAGGAGCTGCCATGGCTTGTGACAGCTCTGTTGATCCTCCTGCAGGTGTCTAAGCTTAGTCCAACCACAGCTCACAGCAGAAGAAGGACACACAGGCAAGAAAAGGGCTTTCCCTTGGGTCTGCTACACCTTCATCACCTACATGTACAAAGAGGATTCAGATGAGAAGTCTCTTTCCTGCCCAACTGTGAGGAGGATGAACCCATGGAGAGCCTGAGGCATGAGTCACTGAACCTGCTCAATAGTAGGGGCCAGTCCCAGTGCTGTGATCCTGCAGGGCAGGGTGTTGTCATGCCTCCTCTCCTCTCTCCTCTCTCCTCTCCTCTCCTCTCCTCTCCTCTCCTCTCCTCTCCTCTCCTCTCCTCTCCTCTCTCCTCTCCTCTCCTCTCCTCTCCTCTCCTCTCCTCTCCTCTCCTCTCCTCTCCTCTCCTCTCCTCTCCTCTCCTCTCCTCTCCTCTCCCACACTGCTCTGGTTTGTTTTTCAAGCTATTCTATTTTCTTTATTATGCCCAAACATTCTCTTTTCCCCATAGGGATGGAAGATGCCAGGGGATAACAGCAGGACCATGTGCTCAGGAAGGAGCTGCTGCCTTCTTCCCCTTTTTCTTCCTAAACTCTTGAACTGTTTTGACCCAAGTAGATTCTTGTGGTTATTTCCAGGAGAAAAATTACCTGTGATATGTTAACAAGGCACTGATGGAAAAGTCAAGTTGACTGAAGAGCCTCTCAGCACCCCATCCTCTTCTTCCTCCGCTTCTCTCCTGAGTGGATCTGTAAGAGCAGGGAATGAAATCACCCAGGCCACGTGTAATCTGAAGCCTGTCCCATTTCCTCCCTCTTAAACATAAACCAACATTGCCCTCAGCTCAAAAGATTTCCTGGGAGACTAAAAATATTCCTATTAAAAAGATTTAATAGGGAGAGAAAGAACTGGCAGCGAGGCTAAAAAAATATCCCCTCCCAAAGGAAAAAAAACCCAATAACAAGGGGAAAAAAGGGCATGAGGGGGATGTACAAGCCCCAGATGATGAAAGGATGGCACGAAGTAGAAACAGTGAACAGGAGGCGTGGAAGTGCACATCACCCAGATGACACAGCCAGGTGAAAATGGGGCAGGGTCTGGTATGTTGTGGAGTCCTTCAGGGGTTGGTGCTGGGACCAGTAGTGTTCAATTATCAAGATCATTAATGATCTTAATGAGGGAACAGAGGGCAATGTCAGCAAGTTTGCTGGTGATGCTAAACTGGGAGGAGTGGCTGAAACACCAGGGGGCTGAGCTGCCGTTCAGTGAGACCTGCATAGGCTGGAGGGTTGGGCAGAGAGAAATGTAGTGAGACTCAGCAAGGGCAAGGGTAGAGTGTTGCACCTGGGAAAGAACAACCCCAGGTACCAGCACAGGCTGGGGAATGAGCTCTTAGAGAGCAGCACAGGGAAAGGGAGCTGGGGGTGCTGTGGGCAGCAGGATGAGCCTGAGCCAGCAACATGCCTTCGTGGCCAAGAGGCCAATGGCAGCCTGGGCTGGGTTAGAAGGGCTGTGGGCAGGTCAGAGAGGTTCTGCTGCCCCTCTGCTCTGTCCTGCTGAGACCACATCTGGGATAGTGTGTCCAGTTCTGGACCCCTCAGTTGCAGAAGGACAGGGAGCTGCTGGAGAGAGCTCAGTGCAGGGACACAGAGATGCTGGAGTGGAGCATCTGCCTTGTGATGAAAGG
The DNA here is from genome assembly GCF_028858725.1 of Colius striatus. Taxonomy (NCBI): domain Eukaryota; kingdom Metazoa; phylum Chordata; class Aves; order Coliiformes; family Coliidae; genus Colius; species Colius striatus. Next base: position 99,652,572 of record NC_084761.1, read on the forward strand.
CTGAGGGAGCTGGGGCTCTGCAGCTTGGAGAAGAGACTGAGGGGTGAGCTCATTCATGTTACAGATCCATCAAGGTGGGTGTGAGGAGGCTGGAGCCAGGCTGTGCTCAGTGATGGCCAAGGACAGGACAAGGGGCAATGGGCACAAGCTGCAACACAAGAGGTTCCAAAGCAACACAAGGCAGAATTTCTTCCCTGTTGCGGTGAGGGAGCACTGGCAGGGGCTGCCCAGATGGGCTGTGGAGGCTCCTTCTCTGGAGACATTCCAACCCAGCTGGATGAGTCCCTGTGTGCCCTGCTCTAGGTGCTGCTGCTCTGGCAGGGGGGTTGCACTGGATGAGTTTTCCTTCTCCTGCTTGTATAAAAAGGCAGCCACCTCCACTCATGGAAAACCTACCGAGGCTGCCCCTGGAAGTAGCAGCGAGGAGCCTGTCCCAGGCAAGACAAAGCTCTTCCAAGGGGACTTGCCAAGGTCACAGAGGGGAAGATGGGATGAACTACAATTTTTTGAAGCCCCATGCAAGCAAACAATTGTCCTCCAACCCCCCTCAGAGCGAGGAGCCACCAGCCCCCAGCATCTGAAACCGTTTCTGACCATCGACGAGGAGCGTTGGAGTCAGACTCGATTCCATGCAGCAGCCCCCCAAGGAGCAGCTCATCCCCAGAAAACCTTCTGCAGGGAATTTCTGCTGGAGGAGAAGTGGAGGGGGTGGGAGGAGGAGGAGGAGAGCCAGTTCTTTGGAGCAGGGTTCAGAGAAGGGTGCGTTGGCAGGAGGAGCTCCGAGTCTGGGAAGGCAAAATTCCCCTCTTCCAGTGGGGTTTCTTTGAAACCCTTTGTGCACATGCTTCTTCCTTGAACGTCTGTGCCAAGAAAACCCACTGGCTGCAACATCAGAAGGGACCTAATGCAGGGAAGATTGCAAGCCCAAGGGGACAGAGTTTCTCTGGAGAGCCCTCCCCAGGCGTGTGCACACCGACGCTCACACGCGAGTCACACGTATGGCTCGTGTGCACACACAGCACGGCTGGGCAGAGCTGGGAGCCTCCTGGGCAAGAAGACAAAACACTTAAGAGCTGCCCAAACCATAGACAAGCTCTCACAATGCCAAAGGCAAAGCTGCCTGCTTGGATCAGGCTGCAGCAGGCTGTGGGTTTCCCTCCAAGTTCAAGCCACGGCTGAGATGTGCTGACCAAGGCTGACCCAGGAATGTTCCTGTACAGTTTGGGATGACGTGTGTAAGCCTACCCAGCCACACCAACAGCGTGCACACACAGCAGGGCTTCCCACTGAGCTGCTTGCTGGCACACTGACATGGTCTGTACCTTATGGCATCCCCCTGACCGCTGGGGATGCCACAGGGGCTGGCCCAGCCTGTGGGATGGGAGCAGTGACCCAGGATGGTGTGGAAAAAGGCAGCTGTTATTAGTGGGGCATCCCTGGAATGAGATGTGGGAGACTGGCCCCAGGGACTTGTGGTCAGACAGACATCCCAGGGCAGTTTCACTCAGGCAGGGAGATAATAGCAGTTTCACTAGCCTACCTCCTCTTTAAACAAGGAATACTTCTGACCAAACACAGCCTCTGTAGCTTGGAGCAGATGCTTTCCCTGATGGAAATTGCCACTGTGAAATGCCACCAGTGCAAAATGTCAGCTGTGCCCCCAGGGAACGACACTCAAGCCACAAACCAGCAAGGAACCTGCCCTGGGCCATCTGGAGGGACCCACATGTTGCTTTCCTGAGAATGCAAAGACAGCAGGGTTTCCTATCTAAAGGAAAACACCTGTGGTCCAGGTCCTAAGACTCTTATTCCCTCTGGGGTCTGCTTTCTCTCCAGTGGTCTCTTTGTGCCTCTCAGGGTGACAGCTCTCTCCACCCTCAATGCAGCTCTTAGAGAATCCTTGATGCAGCTCTGAGCACCTGGACCTTGGTACCTCTCCTGCCCAGGGAATGCAGTCAGGAGGGAATTTGTCCAAGTAGAGAAAGAAAAGGAGAAGACTCCAAACAAGATAAACCAGCCCAAGCTCAGATGCTTCTGAGACTCCTGGGAAAGCAGCCTGGCTTCCCCCAGAGCACAGCCTGCAGCACCTGCATTCCCAAGCAGAGCACAGGGACGAGTCAGGTTGTTTTCTCTGCAGAGCCAGACTGATCCCTGCCCATGTGGAGCTCAGCTTCCAGGCAGGGTGCTCAAGGAGGGCTTTCCCTCTAGTGGAAGACCACAGGAAGGGATTCTCATCCCAGCAGGAGACAACTCAGAGCCCTCCAGGACTTTTATCCTGGGGGAAAAAAAAGGATGCTCAGAGGAGACCTTATCACTCTCTGCAACCACTTGCCAGGAGGTTGTAGTGAGGTGGGGGTTAATGGCTTCTTTCAGGCAAGGAATGACAGGACAAGAGGAAAGGGATTGGAGTTGCCCCAGGGGAGGCTGAGGCTGGAGCTGAGGCAGAACTGTTTCCCTGAGAGGGGTGTCAGCCCCTGTGCCAGGCTGCCCAGGGAGCTGGGGGAGTGCCCAGCCCTGGAGGGATCCCAAAGGCGTGGGGCTGAGGTGCTGAGGGCTCAGTGGTGGCTGTGGCAGGGTGAGGGCAGGGCTGGGGCTCCAGGAGCTTCAAAGACTTTTCCAACACAAAGGATTTTGTGATTCTATGTGTTGATATGATGCTGGAAAAGTCTGTCCCATGCAAGTGCAGCCTGTAGGATCAAAACCTTCCTCTGCATGTGGAAGGCAGAAGGCTTCTGACTGGAAAAAAGTGTTCTCAGGCACAAAGTGAGCTTCTCCATCATCACAAAGCTGCCTCCATCAGCAGCAGCTGCAGAGGTAAAGCCTTTTATCAATGCCCCTTTGCCTCTGCTAAGCCAGCCAGCAAAGCAGCCACATAATGCAACAGGAAGGTTTGCAGCCTGGATACCAAGTGCCAAAGGCATTTGGTGAAGCCACATTGCATTCAGTCTGTCGACTTGGATCAGCAGCTGGGGCCAAATTACTGGAAGTAAGTCAGGGCTTTGCTGGTTAAAGGCCATGTACTAAAAGGATCAGCAGCCTGTAGCATGTTCCCTGAGCTGTCAAGGTTGGGGAGCCAGGGTTTCATCCCTGCTCTTTAGAGCAGGAAAAATTTACCAAGCTTTGTTTGGTGGAAAGTGTGTCCAAGTAGAAACTTGTTTAAAAAACAAGAAAAGAAGAATAGAAGAGAAAATAATTAGGGGGGGAAAGAAGACCATTAAAGCAAACAAGTAAACAACAAGCCATTGTTGGGATGACAAGTCTGACCACGGCCATGAACACACCCCTGCTTTTCCAAGAACATGGATTTCATGGAAGCATTAAATGATTTCCATTGAAAGAGAGCCCTGGAGGTCCTCTGAACCTCTGGTCTCACCCCATCTGAAGGCAGGATTGACACAGGGATCATCCAGCACTGTTACTCACCCTGCCTGCAGATGCAGGACGAGGTGCTGCCTGCTGCTGCTCACCCAACTGGGGCAGACTCCTCGGGAAAAGCCCTCCAGGGAGCCTGGGTTTCTGCATGGTGACACCAGACTGAGTCAGAGCTGCTCTGGACTGAGTGGATGGAGAGGCAGGCTCCATCTGGTTGTGATTTTGGAGACGGTGGGGATAGGACTGATCTGTCATGAGGAGGAGCTGGGAGGCTTGTGACAGGAGTGGTGATGCTTAGTCTGTGAGGCAGATTGGCATCGGTGTTGGGAACCACTGAGACAGGGAGAAGCTCCCTTCTCCTGGTCTCCATTCACAGAATACCAGAGTGTTAGGGGCTGGAAGGGCCCTGCAGAGATCATCCAGCACCAGCCCCTGCTCCAGCAGCTGCCCCTGGCTCAGGGGGCACAGGAACGTGTCCAGCTGGGGTTGGAAACCTCCTGAGGAGCCTCCACAGCCTCCCTGGGCAGCCTGGGCCAGGGCTCCCTCCCCTCAGCACCAAAGCACTTGCTCCTCCTGGGCCAGGGGCACTGCCTGTGTGCCAGTCTGTGTCAGTTCCCCCTTGTCCTGCCACTGGAGACAACAGATAAGAAGTGCAACCCCATCCTCTTGATAAACACCTTTTAAATACTTGTAAGGGTTACTAAGATCCCTCCTCAGTCTTCTCTAAGCTGAGAAAGAGATGCTCCAGTCTCCTGGTCATCTCAGTGCCCCTGCACTGACCATTCTCCAGCAGTTCCCTGTCTCTCTTGAGGTGGAGAGCCCAAAACTGGACACAGGACTCCAGATGAGGCCTCAGTAGGGCAGAGAATCTCCCTGGCCCTGCTTCCCATACTCTTCTTGATGCAACCCAAAATGCTCTTGGCAATCTTGGCTTCAAGGGGCCATTGCTGGCTCATTCCCTCTTTAAACAGGTGAGCAGTTGCTGCAGCCAGTTCTGACATGACCATGATGCCAGCAGAAACACTGGTATCGAGGTGCCACGCTGAGGTCTCAGTTACCTGATGGCTTTACTTTCTTCAGGGACAAAGCCCCACTGCTGGACTCACCTTAGGGAGACCTCCCTTCCCAGCAGCCAGCAGTTAACAGCTCCCAGAGGTAGAAATCCTGATGTCCTTGGGTTACACAAGCATGTTGGGTTTGGCTGGTGCTGTGCCTCAGGCTGTGAGTTTCAGGACAGAGATTGAACCCCAAACACTGGCTGAAACAAAAGTCATAGCCAGAGAAGGAAGGACAGGGATGAATCAGATGTGGTGGATGCAACATCTGATTCCCACGTCTGGTGGTGGGATGGGGGGGGAGAGAGGCTCTGCACAGTCCCATGACCTGCAAAAGAGTTTCTTGCAGAAGCAGTTCCCTGCTGGGAGCAAGCCTTGGAGACTCACCATCTCTCATATCCTCAGCTGGTGGAGATGGTGACAGAAATGCCATCATCCCCCCCCAAAAAACCACTCAGCTTTCAGCCTTCCCAGGAAGCCGTGTTTGTGCACCAGCTGCTGACTGCTGGACACTCAGTCGACTGACTCAGAGCTTACAACAAACAGAGGGAAAGAGAGGTGATGAATGCAACTTTGGATGATGCAGGGTGGCCAGGCCCTGGGTCACAAGGACACAGGAGCTGTTTCACAGCAAGATGTGGGACTGACAGGCAGAAGCTCGTTTCCCTCTCCAGGCTCAGAGGTCACACGGGATGAAGCACGTTCTAAGTGACACATTTTACTTCGTTCTGTTGCTTCTTTCCTTTTCTTCTTCTTTTTTTTCCTTCCTTCTTCATTTTTTAATGTTTTAGCCATGCAGTTCATTCAAAGCAGATGCTTTGACCTAGTTAAGCTCCAGGCAGAGTCTACTTGGGATGCTCCAGATGAGCTACCATCGTGATGATCCAAGAGTGCTTGAGCTGGTGTGCTGCCAATGTGCCGGTTGGGAGCAGGCTGAGCTGGGTCGTATGGAGGACATTTCCTCCTGGAGATGCCCACTGCCAGCCAGACCAGACTGACTTGGACCAGCTTCACTCCTCCCCAGCGCTTGCCAAAGAGCTGGGACAAATCATGTCCTGTGAAATCATGTTTCAGAGGATCTCTCCAAAGGGCTTCCCCTGGCTGCCCAGCCTGCAACACGAGCCTGGTTTCTGCCTCCTATATCCTCGCTTCAGCAAGAAGGAACAGAGTTGGTGCTGGTGAAACCTCTGCTGAGGGCTGTTCCCCATGAGCCAGGGCTCTACAAACCTCCCTGGTTGCTGGTTTCATCAAACACACACAGCAGCCAGAGCATATTTTAGTCAGGCAGCCTAATTAATCTGCAAAGGGACCTGCACTGGTAGGATTTGCACCAGGGAGGCTTTGCATAGCACTGTGAGCTCTCTACAGCCACTGTGACTTCTCTTCCCACCATCAGAAGGAAAGAAAGAGGTTGAGATGTCAGGACAGTCAGCCTGAGCCCTCTCTCCTGCAGGGAATGGGGATGTTGTTTTCCTATGCCTGTAGAAAAAGACAAACCTATTGTCCATCTCTTTATCCCTCTGTCACCTTCCCTGCACAAAGGTACTGCCATTTAATTGGCCAATTAATCTCCAGTCCCTCGTGCCACTTAGCCTCTCTGTACTTATGTAAGAGTGTATTTACTCATGTAAAGAGCAGGGGTTACATTTGATCTGCCCATCAAGGGTTCTCAGAGAAAAGCTTGGTCAATTTTGACCCTGTTGCTATGAAATACATTCATTAAGGATCCAGATGAAAGGAGGGAGAAAGGAATCCCAGTGCTGGAGTGCAAAAGTGGGACAAGGATAGGAAAAAATAATAATAAGAAAGAAAATGTTCTGGAGAGATCAGCAGCATGGTCAGGAAATGAACACACACAAACCTTCCACTTGGAAAATCAAAGCTGAGGCTGCTGGAGAAAGATGATCTGAAACAGCTCCCTCAGTAAAGTAACCCAGCAGGCACAGGTTTTGAAACTGATGGAGCAGGGTCAGCTAGGAGCGAGTGGGGCAGGCAGAATGCTTCATCACCCTGCTGAAACCACCTTTCTCAAGGGTACTTGTGCTGTTCCAGAGGGGGAGGTGACAGAAGAGGCAGAAAACGTTCTCCTGAAGTGGTTATTCGTTGGAAAAATTGATTTCTAACACATGAAAACATCCAGCAAAACAAGACTTGCTTACCCTGACAACCTGGCTGTGTTTCTGCATTGTTGTATGATTGGTTTTTGTTCTAATAGATGTACAGATTAAAAGGTGAGAAGTGGGAGTTTTTCACCTGCTGTTATTTACTGATTCTAACTGGGTCTGAATCGTTTAATCTGTTTGCCCTGTGCTCTGTGGTTTGGGTTGGGATGAATCCTACTGCAGGCAGCTCTCCTGCAATAGCTCCTTGTCTCATATAAGCAGAATCACAGAATCTCAAGGGCTGGAAGGGAGCTGGGAAGCTCATCCAGTGCAACCCCCCTGCCAGAGCAGCACCACCCAGAGCACTGCACACAGGGACTCATCCAGCTGGGTTGGGATGTCTCCAGAGAAGGAGCCTCCACAGCCCATCTGGGCAGCCCCTGCCAGTGCTCCCTCACCTCAACAGGGAACAACTTTGTCCTTGTGTTGCTTTGGAACCTCTTCTGTTGCAGCTTGTGCCCATTGCCCCATCACTGAGAAACCTTTGGGATTTAATTGTTTTAAGACATGTTTTATGATGAGCTGGAATACTCTGAGGTTACTTTTTGTGTACCCTTCTACAGAAGCATAGAGCAACTGTAAGAAGCAGCTTAATAACCTGTATTTCATAGAATCATTGCATTTCCTGACTTGTATTAATCATCAGCAGAGGTATTGGTCACTGCCAAAGACCAGAGACACCAAGATCTCTAGGCCATGGAAGTGTCTCCTTGGTGATGCTGATTTTAACAATGTGGTAAAAGATTCAGAGAGCAGTTCAATCCCACCCACGTCTAATCTTCCCTCTTTCCTTCCTCCCATCATAATACTGGCTTAGAGGAGCTAAGTCTGTCACTCTTCCCATGACACAGCTAATACCACACTCCCTTTGACACAGCTACCACAGAAAAACAGTGTCTCAACCTCCTCTGCACCTCCCCATTGTTGTGGTCAAGCAGAGTGTCTCCAGTGGGACGTGTTGGCTTCATAACTGTGCCACTGAAAATTCAACACTTCATCGTGGAAGTGAAACGTTACTGCTGCAGCTCAGGGTCAGGAGATAGGAAAGAGGTGGAAAGGGAGAGAGAAAGCAGGAAGGGATCAAAGAAGGAGAGGAGAGGAGAGGAGAGGAGAGGAGAGGAGAGGAGAGGAGAGGAGAGGAGAGGAGAGGAGAGGAGAGGAGAGGAGAGGAGAGGAGAGGAGAGGAGAGGAGAGGAGAGGAGAGGAGAGGAGAGGAGAGGAGAGAAGGAAAGGAAAATACACTTCATTGAGTCCCCCAGCACTGTCACAGCCACCACTAACCCATGTCCCTCAGCCACACAGCTCCACAGCTTTGGAATCCCCCCAGGGATGGAGTCCCTCCTGCAGCAGAGGCTCACCCCTGACAGTACATTTATACCTGGCCAGAGATGGAATTGTTGACACCTCTGCTGCAAGATGTTCAACGTCTTCATCAACCACCTGGATGAGGGCACAGAGGGACCCTCAGCAAGTTCCCTGCTGGCACCAAACTGGGAGCACTGGCTGATTCCCCAGAGGCTGAGCTGCCATTCAGCGGGATCTCGAGCGGCTGCAGAGTTGGGCACAGAGGAACCTGCTGAGGTTCAACAAGGACAAGGGCAGAGTCCTGCAGCTGGGGAGGAACAACCCCCTGCACAGCACAGGCTGGGGGTGACCTGCTGGAGAGCAGCTCCAGGAGAGGGACCTGGCACTGCTGGGGGAGAATCAACTGCCCATGAGCAGCAACGTGGGCTCGTGGGCAAGAAGCCAATGGCAGCCTGGGGGCATTGAGGAGAGTGTGGGCAGCAGGGCCAGGGAGGTTGTGCTGCCCCTCTGCTCTGCCAGAGCTGCTGAGGCCTCATCTGGAGTCCTGTGTCCAGTTCTGGGCTCCCCAGCTCCAGAGGGACAGGGAAGTGCTGGAGAGAGGCCAGTGCAGGGACACCAAGATGCTGAGGGGACTGGAGCATCTTCCTTGTGAGGAAAGGCTGTGGGACCTGGGGCTGTTCAGTCTGGAGAAGAGGAGACTGAGGGGGGAGCTCATTAATAGTTACAAATATCTCACTGGTGGGTGTCAGGAGGTTGGGACAGCACTTTTTTCTATAGTAGCCAGCAACAGGACAAGGGGTGATGGGATGAAGCTGGAACACAAACAGTTCCACTTAAACACAAGGAAAAACTGTGTCAGTGTTTGAGTGAGGGAGCCCTGGCACAGGCTGCCCAGGGAGGGTGTGGAGGCTCCTTCCTTGGAGGGCTTCAAGACCCACCTGGACACGTTCCTGTGTGACCTGATCTAGGTGAAGCTGCTTCTGCAGGGGGCTTGGACTGGATGAGCTCTAAATGTCCCTTCCAACCCCACCATTCTGTGATTGTATGATTCTAAGATTGTCCTGGCCTCAGCCACTGCTGAGATGTACAAAAGTGATAAACCTAGGGAGAAAAAAAGGAGACAGTGCCCCAACTCACTCTCTGTTTTACCAGAACAAGTTTTCTAAGAGGGATGGAGGTGCAGAGCACTGGCATTCAGCCTCTTTCTTTGGGACTGCATTTGTGTGTTCTGGAGGGAGGCGAGGAGGCTCTTAACCAAAAAGATAAACAACAAAACAGCCCATCCATTCATTGGAAATGCTGGAAAGGAGGGCAAGTGCTGACCTGTGTGCTGTTGGAATCACTGACTTCTCTGTTGAAACGGCCTCATCTCAGCCCCGTTTCAATTCCTCAAGTCCCAAACCGTGTGTTCTCTGGAACCTTCAGGTCAATAAGCATTAAGAACTCCCCCCTTAAGATTAATAAGGATGAGGAGCTCTCCTTTTCAGGGCTTTTCTCCACCTACAGCACGGTCTGATGAAGGACACCAAAGTGTTCACATTCATCTTGTCCACGCACGTCTCCAACCCCACCGCTCCAAATCCACGCTTGCAGGGGGAGAGTAAATAAAAGAACATCTCTGGAGGCTGCCAAAGAATTCCACAGTTCCTGAGCTGTTGCAACTGTACTAGTCAGGGAAAAAAAATTTCCTGGAAACCTCCCTGAGATGGTGATGGAGGGAGTTTGAGAGGGGGGAGCGGGGAGGGAGCTGGGAGGAGAGGGGAGGAGAGAGTGCGGTCAAGGCCAGGGCAGAAGTTCATGCAGTTGGTGGTTTGAGAGAATGTGTTTTGTTTGTTCTGGATTAGGCTGTGGATTCTTAAAAGAAAACATGTTTTAGTAAGCTAATTTCAAATCAGGAGGGGAAGGAGCAGGGTCAAGGGGAGAACAAATTAGCATCTGGATGTCAGCGGAGTGAAAGGAGGATTCAGATGTGGAGGGAAGCGGGTCGCTGAGGCTGAGGGCGGCCAGATCACCTTGGTTTTACTCCCCCTTCAAACACAAACTGCAAGCTGCAGCCCCAAACGAGCATACACAGCAGCAGCACAGCCGTGCAGGAGCAGCTCAGCCGTGCAGGAGCAGCCCAAGATGCAGCCCCTCTGCAGACAGCAGCTCCTGGGGCAGCCCGTGCCTGTCGCTGGGACAGCCATCAGTTCACACTTGGGCTGCTCTCAGATGCTCTTTGGGATACACAAGCAGCTACTACATCTGGGCAGCTGGGACACTGCCTCCTGGGAGGCTGTTTCCAGGATCAGATCAGAGCCTGATGAAGGCAGGGTGGAATTGTCCTATAAATCCCTTCTGGGTACAGTCACGTCTGTTGCTGTGGGTGAGTGGGAAGGGAATAACCTCCCTCTATTAAACCCATGGCAATACACATATGACCCCAAACAACCTCTGTGGCTTCATCCCTCTCTGTGCTTTCTGGCTAGAGCCTGGCTAGTGAGTGGTAGATGTCTGCTGTTTCAGGCACATGCCTAAAGCCATCACTCCTGCTCGAAGAAGAGAGCAAAGAGGGGAAACATGCAAGCAAATAAAGCTGCTGTGAGTGAGACTTTGCAGGCAAGCCTCACCAGCTCACCTGCAGATGAAAGCAAAAAGATCAGCCTAAGTGTGATAACACACAGCAAAGAGTCAGCTTTGAGTTTGTCACACTACAGGCACCAGAGCCAGACACTGGATTCGTCCTGGGACGACTGTTCCCTCTGCATTGTGCTTTTCCAGAGCTCTCCCTCATCCCGTGCTGTGAGGTGGGTGATACTGAGCTTGGACATGGGACTGGGCTGTTGCCCAGTGTCACCATCCAGCTCTGGTTACACTCAGGCCCGTCTCAGTGGCACAGAGCTGGCAGATCTGTGCAGAGGACACTGCACGTGGCTTGCACGACAGTAGAGCATCTCCCTGAGCTCTGGACTGCTCTGTGTGTGATTCTGCAGAAGTCATGAACACTTGGCCTATTTCATTCATATTTACAGTTGTTATTCTTGGTTTTACCTAGTTTATTAATCTTTGTAAATGTTATAGGGGTTTGTTTTGGTTGGGGGGGGGGGGGGGGTTGTACTCCTACATGAAATACTCTGGCTTCTGCAGATGGGTACATTTATCTTGTGAAGAAACAAAGGAATGAGAGCATTTTAGTTTGTTGTTTCTTCCTTTGGCTGTAAAGGTCACTGAGTGAGACTTGTGTGACAGAGTCTAAGCTCAGCATTCAATCCCACCCTGTCCTCTCAGCTAGAAATACACACTATGAGCACTGAGCAAGAGAAGCATTGCTTGGGTGCATCAGGTCAGAAGTGGAAGCTTTTACCCCACCTGAGAGGGAGCAGCACGAGACACACAGAGAAAATGCAAGAAACTACTTTTTGTGCAATAGCCTCTCTCAGGAAAATCACTTTGTGCTACTCCCTTGGTAAATCAGCTTTCAGCAGGAAGTTTCATATTGCATCCCAAATGTGACACTGCTTTTGAAACCAACTCTGCATAGCCCTGGGCACACCCCATTTTATTGCACATGTAAACATTTGTCATCCTCTTCTAGCCTTGTCTTTTCCACTGACACCTTCCCCATGCCCCTTCCCAACTCTCCTCCCTTTCATCCCACTCTCCAGCCTTCTCTCAACACTCTCATCCTTTCTGTCCCTCTCCTATCAGTGCACACATGCTTTAGCTTCTCCCAAACCTGAAATCCAACCTGGCTCTCCCCTATCTCCTCTCCTACATATCTTTTGCATCTCACCTACTGCCTTTCACTGAAAGTGTTTTATCAACCTCTTTCCAGCCCAGCTTCAAGCCCCCATTGGATGCCTGGATGGCTTGGACGTGGCAGCCCCATCTTTGTGGTCACTGAACATATTTTCTCATTGAGATCTTGTTTCTCTTGACTTCTACCACTCTTCTTCCTCTTGGTTCTCCTCCTACTTTTCCAGTCACCTACTTGGTGCCCTTTGCAGGATTCTCCTGGTCTCCCCATTCACTGCCTGTTACAGGGCTTTGTACATGGTTTCTTTTTCCTCTCCCCATCTCTCTGGGAACCTCATCCACAAACACACCATCTGTGCTGGTGAGTCACAGATCCATCTCTCTCTTCCAATACATCTCTCTATCTGTCCAGATTGAACACTTGACCTGTCCTTCTGGCTTTTCCTCATAGATGTTCTGCCAGCAGCTCACAGCTAGTCTAGACTGGGCTTTTTTTATATATAGTTAATAGGGAAACACAAAGGAACTTTCAGGCATGATTCACCTCATTCTAATGTAGATACCTAAAAGAAGCTGGATGAACCACAGCCTGTGAGCTCCTGTTTCTGCCATAGCAGCCTAGATGACAGGTAGGGAAATCCACACTGTTATGTTTGGATGAGATGAATCCCAGCTGGTGTGATCCAGGCTACAAATCAAGCCTCGTGAGGTTGCTCAATGTGTGACTTTGGGCTGGTGAAGTGAATCTGAAATGTTTAGCAGCATCCATGGCCAACAAAGACCCTCCCAGGGCAGCTACTCCAAGGCCAAATGGGAAGAGATAGACACTTAAGGACTCCAGATCCTTCAGGAAAGGATTATTGTGTGCTGATGCTCACCAGCATGAAGAAGTCTCAGGATTTAAGACACATCTAGTGTTGGATGCAGAGAAGCTAACACAGGTTTTACAGCCTGGTTTACTCCCAGGACTGCCCTGGTTTCCCTGCAGGGACAAAGGTGCTGCTCAGGGATTGCATATGGTAGAAACATCCATGAAAAGCAGCAGCCCCGTGCTGCAGATTACCTGAGCGTTAACACTATCACTGATGGGGACATTTTCAATGACAACACCTCAGGATCTGTGATTTGCCTTTGGGTAGCAGGAATGAGACATTTCTTGGCTCTCTGTTGTCCGTTACAATCTCAGTTTGACCTGTGATTGTTTAGATTGAAGCAATTGTATTCATCTCATAAGCTGGCCTGTGTAGGAGCACAATTTCCAGGTTGTGACACATGCAAAGCTCTGTATTCCTCTCAGAAGCAGCAGTGGCCAATGTGGGAAAGCCCAACTAACTTTTAAGTGATCTGCCAGAGTAGGACAAGATGAGAAAACATCTATTCAAAGGATTCAATGCATATTCCCCTGTCAAGCAAAGACAGAGGTAACCTGTGCCACTTTCATGCTGTTATCCACACTTGCATCTGCCCTCCTCTGTCTCCTCCTTCTACATCCAAGCCATCTTTCCTCCTCTTTTTCCAAGGTCTTTACTGGACAATGTCCCTGCAGCTTGTGCTGAAACCTCTCACAACCCCCTCAAACCTGTAGCCCATGATGGTCCCCACTTCCAGAGACATTACTCCTCAGCATCCTGGTTTAAGTCCCCTCTAAAGCTCTTAGTGCAGACCCTCAGCAACAACAAGGCTGCTGAGACAACATGTGTCATGCTAGCTAAGAGAAGGCATTGTTTCCTGCACCTTCCAGCTTGTGGTCACAAGCATCATGCCTGACATTGATGATGTGTTGTGTGTTTGCACACCACCAAGACCAGGGCTGTCAGGCCACAGAAGAGAAGGAAGAGGAGGAGAAAAACACCAAGGCAGCTGAAGCAGTGTACAAGGAGCCCTTTCTGCAGTGATAGCCATGGTAAAGCATGCAGAGAAGTCAGCAGTGGAAATGATGGTCCCTCGAGCTGCTTCCTCCTTCACCTGGGTTTCCCAGTCTTACTTGTGGTTCATCATCACAGAATCTCAAGGGCTGGAAGGGAGCTGGGAAGCTCACCCAGTGCAACCCCCCTGCCAGAGCAGCACCACCTAGAGCAGGGCACACAGGGACTCATCCAGCTGGGTTGGAATGTCTCCAGAGAAGGAGCCTCCACAGCCCATCTGGGCAGCCCCTGCCAGTGCTCCCTCACCTCAACAGGGAACAAGTTCTTCCTTGAATCATGGGCTCTTCCAGTCTGTCCCATCCAACTGCAGCGTGAACCGTTTGAGAGTAGAAAAGTTCATTTTGGACTTAATTTGGACTCTAACAAAGCCCCTTCAAGTCCAGATGCCTCCTGATCCCTCTCATGTCCACATTCCTTTGGTTTCTCCCCATTGCCCACCGTTATCTCCAGGTCTGTTACAATTTACACACCCTCAAACCAGATCAGAGCTCAGTGAAGCTCTTGGAGCAACATTACAATAAAAAGCCACCATTCAGTAGAGATTACAGACAGATGGTGCTGGTGCAGGCGTGGCAGCACCTACACCTTGGCATAGAACTTGTTCTTGGGCTGAAACCTTCTCAGCGTGGGACCTGTTACACATTCTGCTGGGCAGCTATTACAGGAGATGTGTTTAAAGCACTGGAGAGAGTAAAGGGGTTGGGATCCTCACTGAAAAATGAATGTCTTGTATCTCCTTGGGGCCACAAACATGGATTTTAACATGACCTACTCCTACAAGGTCGACAACTTGGATTCCTCCCACCTTACTCAAGGAATAGGATTCAGGTCCTGGTCATAGATCCCTATGTTAAGGTGTTCATAATGCAGAGATCTATATGCACACTGAGCATCTGTGCTCCCAGACAGTTGCCAGAAGCCCAGTCCAGTGCAGAATTACAAAAGACACTTGAAGTTGGAAACTTCAGTTTGCTTTCTTCTGGGTTTCAGAATGACAAGTGGTTGCATGAGTCTCCTGAGGGATGCAAGGAGCTTCTGCTGTCTCCCTCACAAAGTCAGTCCTGGGAAACTCCCTGCTCTGAATCTGTCCCTATGGAACAGTTCCACGGAGCAGGAGGAAAATCATAATCTTGCTTTGTCAGTGTTTGAAGGGCAGGTCTGGGGGAAGAGACATCAGGGACTGTAGGACTCACACTGTTGTGAAAAGACACGTTGTGCCATCTGCCGTGTCTTGGTGGCCTTTCCACCCCAAGTTGGCCTCACTTTGCCCTGGTTTTAGGGCTAGACCTGCAGTCTGAAATGGAAACTTAAGGAAGAATAGAGGTTTGGTCTTTCCAGGGTAAAATGGGGCTTCCAGACTAAAACTGGATACCTCTGAGAGTGAGGCAAAGGAGTACGTGGTGCTGGAAATAAAACGAGCCATTAAACTAGCCATGAACGTGGTGACTCTAGTTCTGGATCATTACCCTGCTGGCTGGCAGCAGCCAGCTCTGCAGCTTCTGAAGGAATTTCCACCCTGAGACTGGTGAGAGCAGAGCAGCAGCAGTAAAGACTCTGCATGAGAGGATGAATTAGGACCTGCTAACTGCCAGGGCCATCCTGGTGATGGGAAGGAGATTCCAGCAGGGGATGCTGAGGAGGCGTCAGGGGGGTGGAGGCAGTGGGCTTAGAAGCAATCCTGGTGAGATGCTCAAAGGAGAGGAAAAGGAGTAAGGGGACGGAGGTTCCATCAGACTTTTCTTTTTATACCCACTGGAGGACAGAAAAGGTGAGGGGGGGAGGGGATGTGGAGGCCAAATAAACAAAACCTGGCCTGCCTTCAGCCCTGCAGAAGGGTGCTAACAGCAAGGAGCTGAATCTGCCACAGATGCATTTAAGCCCTTCCAGCCCATGAATTCTTTTTCCAGAAGTTTCCCAGAGTAAGTAGATCTAGTCCAAGACCCAGAGAGCTTTGACATTTGGCTATAAATCTACATGTCAGCAGCTTGGGAGTGAAAAGGGCGGCGGGGAAGAAGAGAAAAAAAGGGAAAACAAACCGTGTAATGAAAGAGAGATGAGCTCAGCTCCTGGAGGAGAGAGGCTGGGAGCTGGGGCATGATGCTGGTAGAGAGAGAGCTAAGAGGAGAGAGGCTGGGAGCTGGGGCATGATGCTGGTAGAGAGCTAAGAGGAGAGAGGCTGGGAGCTGGGGCATGATGCTGGTAGAGGGAGGGTCAGGAGGGGAGAGGCTGGGAGCTGGGGCATGATGCTGGTAGAGAGAGGGCCAGGAGGAGACAGGCTGGGAGCTGGGGCATGATGCTGGTAGAGAGAGAGCTAAGGGGAGAGAGGCTGGGAGCTGGGGCATGATGCTGGCAGAGGGAGGACCAGGAGGGGAGAGGCTGGGAGCTGGGGCATGATGCTGGCAGAGGGAGGGCCAGGAGGGGAGAGGCTGGGAGCTGGGGCAGAGGGAGAGCCAGGGGAGGTTGAGGTGGTGTGAGGCAGGGATGGAGCTGTGCTCTTCTGGTGGGAGAGCTGGAGGGATGATGGATAGACATGGAGCACTCTGAGCCCTGTCTGGCAGCAACAGGACAGTTACTGTAACCCGAGTCCCGCTGTGGGAGCAGCCCCAGGGTCACCCCGAGCTGGCCACGTGCCACAGGGCTCTGCTCTGCCTGAACGTGTCTTCTGAGTGAACTTTCAGAGCTTCAGCTTTTGGTAGGGCTTTCCTTTTTCCTCCTTTTTCCCCGCTTTTTCTCTTCTAAATACAAGGGAATCTCTGTGCTCAGGGGGGATAATGAATGAGGGCTCAAGCAGCTGCTAGGGATGCTGTTTGGATTCAGGGGGTGTTTTCTTGAGGGGATGATTGATGGCTCCTTTCAAGACAACCAGGAACATTATCCTCCCTTCCCCCCCCATCCAGAGATTGGCTGCACACATCCAGTGACTGCTTCAAGAAGCAGGATCGAGGTTAAATCCACCCAGATGCAGGCTGCAGAGGCAGATAACCAGTCTAGGAATCTTGCAGCCCTCAGTCACACTGTCCCTCAGAGATTAAGGCCTTTCAAGTTGAAGCAGCCAATATGGTTTCCATCAGTCCTGACAGATCTTACAGGAACTGCTTTTGTCTTGCTTTAAGCCCTCAGATGCTCGTGTGAAGCTTTTTCCAGCTCAGTGAGGTCAGGCTGGGTTCCTAGAGAAGAGGTTCAAGGAGCACAAAGGGGAAGAGGGGATGTGGGTTGCACATCAACAGGAGCATCTCTCATCTCCTGCAGTGCTGCAGCAGAGTTGGCCAAAGGAGACACCCCATCTGAGATCCACAGGCTACAGATCACTGAGCTGCCAAAGAGCTTTTGCCCAGAGCCCCATCCCACCCCTCCCTCCCCAAAGCCCCCAGCATGGATTTGCAGATGTTGTGGTTATATTCGAGTTGCTACTGAAAACCTTTGCAAAGAGCTGTCAAAGCATCTGCTTCTCCCCATCCCACAGGCTTATCCATGGAGGGAGAAGCATCCCTGGCTCTTCCCACCCAGAGTGCTTTGGGTGGTCAGGGTGAACTGCAGCCCCAACGGCCTTCTTGGCAAATGCCTTCCCATGAACCTGCCTTGCTTCCTCAGTGCATTTAGGCTGCAAGGTCCAGAGTGACAAGGCATGAAAACTATTTTCCTCTGATGGCTAAAACGTGTCTGTGGTGCATTAACAGTATTTCAAGGGAAAATATCAACGTGGATAAACCACGTCCTCCCTTCTGGCCACGTTGGTTTCATTCTCAGCTCAGAACCTTAAAGAGATCCCTGGAACTTGGCAGAAGCATAGTGGGGCTCTTATATTCCTTTTTTTTCCATGTTGTCTAACGACACAAAGCTACTCTGGTGCAGACTGAACAGTAAAGCAACAGCCCTGAATGTAGACCCACAAGACTTTGCTGGTCGCTGACAAATGGAGCAGCACCTGTTCCCATCCATGGGGAGCTCACAGCCCCATTTATCCACACACACATTGCACCAGGTCAGAGCAGCACAGATGGGCCTGAGTCTGGGCAGGTGGATAAACACTCCTCTTTAACCTGGACAAGGGTTCATGCCACAGAGTCTGCATCCATGTTTCACAGAATGCTAAAGGTTGGAAGGGAGCTGGGAAGCTCATCCAGTGCAACCCCCCTGCCAGAGCAGCACCACCTAGAGCAGGGCACACAGGGACTCATCCAGCTGGGTTGGAATGTCTCCAGAGAAGGAGCCTCCACAGCCCATCTGGGCAGCCCCTGCCAGTTGCCCCTTGTCCTGTCATTGGCCATCCCTGAGCACAGCCTGGCTCCATGATCCTCACACCCACCCTTGATGGATTTGTAACATGAATGAGCTCACCCCTCAGTCTGTTCTCCAAGCTGCAGAGTCCCAGCTCCCTCAGCCTTTCATCACAAGGCAGATGCTCCACTCCAGCATCTCTGTGCCCTGCACTGAACTCTCTCCAGCAGCTCCCTGTCCTTCTGGAGCTGAGGGGTCCAGAACTGGACACACTATCCCAGATGTGGTCTCAGCAGGGCAGAGCAGAGGGGCAGCAGAACCTCTGTGACCTGCTGCCCACAGCCCTTCCAACCCAGCCCAGGATGCCATTGGCCTCTTGGCCACGAGGGCCTGTTGCTGGCTCAGGCTCATCCTGCTGCCCACAGCACCCCCAGCTCCCTTTCCCTGTGCTGCTCTCTAAGAGCTCATTCCCCAGCCTGTGCTGCTGCCTGGGGCTTGCTCTCTGTCTCAGACCTGGTTCACAGCAAGTCCAAGCCCAGCTACTGCAGGGAAGGAACAGAGCTGTTACATTTTTAGCATAGTAACAATTCTTCTTTTTGCAAACTCAGAGACAGCAGCAGCCTCCACAGAGCAGAGAGCATTTACTTAGTAGCAGGAAGCCTGAAACTCGATGCTGTCTCCACAAAAATCCTCAAGCCCATTTAACAATGCCCTTTGTTTATAGGCATCAGGACGTTTGTTTTCCTCCCTTTTCCTACAGTGATGCAACAGCCACTGCTGGAGAATTTGCTTTCTGAGCCAGAGGCTCCTTTCCAGTGTGCTTCAATCCACAGAGTTTTGGGGGGTTATTTCCACACCTATGGGGAGCAGATCCTGGCTTCAGTGACTAAATTTCCTCTCCTCTGTTTGCCCTCTCCAGGGAGTGGTTAATCCCTCCTGGGGTTGGTGTACAAATGCAACAAAAGCACACGGTTGGGAAGAAAGAACGTGGGTTTTTAGTGATGTTCCTTGCTACAGATTTCCTCTATGGCCCTTGATTCCTCTTCTCTTAGCCTCACTGAAAGCAGCTCAGTTTTCCACCCACAACACTCTTGGGGCTCCTGTTTGCATCTTTGACATAGGTGTCATCATGGTGCACCCAAAAATGAGTGAGTCTGCTCAGGCAGGATGGCCCAAAGGACACAGGCTCCAAAGACCTGCTGCTTTAGGCTTGTCCCCTTGCTTGGTTGGTAGATGAAACATGCTGTGGGGCCAAAACTGTGGTTTAGATAACCTCTGGGCAGAGGTAGGGGTTATTTTGGGTCATCTTCTACTCACTGATCCCTCAGCAACCACAACTGCTGCTCTGAGAGTGTGACATTGCCTTGTCTCTGCCTAATCCCTTCAGAACTCACTCATCCCTTTGTCTGAACCTTTGCTGACCCCATCTGCCTCCTGTGGCAGCCACTTCCAGACATTCACTATCCTCAGTGCAGAAGAGCTTGCTTTCTCCTGTTTTTAAGTAGCTGTTAGTTTCGTTGACCCCTCTCTGGCTCATGTTTAGTGGGACCTGGTGAACAACAGTTCTGCACTCAGCTGCCTGATTTGCTTTTGCCCAAGTTTAATCATACCCACTACAGCATCCTCTGCTCCAAACTGAAGAGCATTGGCCTTTTCTCCCCTTACAGGGCAATTCAAATACCTTTGGGCAAGACACTGCGAGCTTTCTATGCCAGAGTTTTCATCATAGGATGGTAGGGGTTAGAAGGGACCTTAAAGATCATCCAGTCCAACCCCCCTGCAGAAGCAGGTTCACCTAGATCAGGTCACACAGGAATATGTCCAGGAGAGTCTTGAAGACCTCCTTCTAGCATCCTTTGGCTGTTGCTTATCCCTTATCTCCAAGAAACTCCAGCACATCCATGAGCAAAGGAAATGAAACAGAGCAGCAGCAAACTCCTGTTGGTAGTGCAGGGCCTGGGACCCACAGCTGTGCAGGTCTGTAGCCACCTCTTGAGAGGCAATACACTCTTACTCTGTCCACCTTAAAATAAGAAGAGATCTCTTCTGCTTTATCCCCAGAATAGACTACTGGAGCTGGGACTCCAGTAATACTTGTGAGGGACCTTCCAGGGTTATTCTACAGACAACTGTGAGAAGACATTCCTCAAGAAGGAAGGGTCAGATGAGGAGAGGATCCTTGTTGGTCTGCAGAAAGCAAGCTCTTGCAGCAGCCTAGCCCAAAAAAAGCCACCTTGCAGTGCAATCCACCAGTGGAAGGTGTCTGAGGATTGCACCAACTGTCTTGTCTCATGGGTGTCAAGGAAAAGAGCATTATCTGTCATCTTAGCCAGCAAGACATCTGCGTCCTTCAGGAGACCAGAGACAGCCTTGCCAAGCTTAATCTCTGCAGGATGAAGCTCATGTTCTGTCTCATGGGACAGGTCAAAGTACTCAGCTGTGCCAGCTGCATCATATGGCAACCCTGCCACATTGTCCTCTGACACTCCTTCCTCACCCTGTGACCTCCAGAGCCAAGACCATCCTCACCCTATGACCCTGCTACAGCCTCATCTCATGTTTAATCTCACACTGTATCTGCAGGTCCTGCTGCCTCCAGGAGCTGAATGACAAACCTCCCCTCACCATGCTTGGAGCCAGGGTCTCTAATCAACAACTTCCAGTGTTTCTTTGGCTTTGCTGCTTGCATCTGTTCCCAGCAACTTGGTAACAACCAAGGGCAGAGATGATGTTTTGTTGCCTTAATCTCATCGTCCTTCAAGGTTGCAAATGGTATCTTCTGCCCCTGCTCTGGCTCCACCGTGGGGAGGAATGTGGTTGTTTAGAAGAGACCTGAACTCTTGCCATCTTTTGGCATCAGATAGGAAAGAGAGAAAGAAAATATGCACTATGTACACAGCTCTGTTGGACAGAACGCTGCATAAAGACACAGAAGAGCAGCTTGTAGAACCTGTCACCCTCACAGCATCCCTTTTCCTTTCCATGCATATATTTCTTGTCTTTCCTTCTCCTCTTTACATGCCAATTCTTCACCCTGTGGTTTATTTCTTGCATGCACACTTGGTGGTATGCTTCACCCCAAAACAAGTAACTACATAAAGAGGCAGGAGACAGAGAAGCCACACTCGTGCTACACCCCAATGGTCCTTGCAGCACTTGGAGGAGGAAGATCTAGCCTGCAAAACTGACACTGGGCTTTAGCTAGAACACTTTCAACAAGAGTTAATTTCACAGAATGACACAATCTCAAGGGCTGGAAGGGACCTCAGAAGCTCATCCAGTGCAACCCCCCTGCCAGAGCAGCACCACCTAGAGTAGGGCACACAGGGACTCATCCAGCTGGGTTGGAATGTCTCCAGAGAAGGAGACTCAAAGAGTTCATTGCTTGAAATGCAGCCACATGCACCTCTCTGCCATCTCTACATCAAATGTCTGGGTTTCCCTTGGCATTTGGGATCTGCCTGAAGAGCATCATGTTGTCAGGGTGGACTGTGCTCAAGTGTGGGCTCTTGTACTTTGCTTCCTCAGGCTGTGTGAGGGATGTGGCCAGGGCTTTACAGAGCAGACCGAGGTTTCATATTCACTTTCAATCCCCAGGGAAAATGAAAAGCCCACAGAAAACCCCAGACCAAGGCAAGTCCAGTGGAGACCAGCCCTTCTGTGAGCTGGAAGATGTCATTCTTAAGTTGATGAAGGATGTCAATGAGTGCTTTTTCCCTGCAAGGGCTGATGAGTACATGTGCTTGTGGTAAACAGGGCTGCTTGGTGAGCTGTGCAAAGTGAAGCACTGCAGCAGCTAAGACCCACTTTCACCCAGCACATCTCTCTCATGACCTCTGTGCTCACATTAACATGGATTTTACTCTTGTTTATAAGACCACTGCAGAGATGCCTGGTACTATACCTAAACAAGGTGTTGATCATGCTGAGGTTGCAGTTAGAAGTACCACATGGCTCCCTGAACCTGACCTGCAGAAAGCTGTGATCGAGCCTGTGACTTCACTAAAGGTTTTGGGGACCCACATTGTGCTGTTGTTAGGAATAAACCAAATGTGCTTCTCCCTCCCCCTTCACCCAGCACCTCTCAGGAGAGCAAAACCCCCTTTAACCAGGCAGGAAGGATCCTTTCTGTTGCCCTTGCCAGTGAAAGGCAGCATTGTTGGGCTGGATGGTTTCATTACCCCCTCTTGTGCAAAGCCATACAACCAGAGCTTGTGCTCTGAGGAGTGACAAATGACCTGTGATGTGCACACACACACAGAGCTGCTCCCCACATCTCTGCAGTGACAGGGACACCCAAGCAGGCTTGGCTAGTTCCACATCTTGTCAGAGGGACAAAGCCCCTCTCTGCAGTGCTGCATTTTGGGGCATTGGCTCTGTGTTCCCTGTCTCCACCAGACAATTAGGAACAGGCCTCCAGGAGTGCACTGTGCTCAGAGACACCCTCTGCCAGCCCCCCTGTGACCTGGAGGTAACATCCATACTAAGCTGTTTTTAAGACAAACAGAAGGAAATACTTAGGTGTAAAATTACTTGGCAGAAGCTGACCTGCTTCCTTTTTTGACAGGGGCAAAATAAATAGAATAACCATCCATGATCCTGACAAACCCAACCACCCATTAAGAGAAAAGGGGGGGCTGCATGCTCCTTTCAGATGCCACTCTCTGCCTCCTGGATTCAGAGAGACTGGGCTGCCCTAATCTCTCCTTTGTCAAGCATCTGAGTGCACAAGAGGGACAGGGAGTAGGAGGCAGACAGGTTCCTCTTGCTTCCCCACCATGCTCTTATCTCTTTCCTCTGCAGACTGCAGGGTTAGAAGTCCAAGGTTAAGGGCTGGGATATTGTCCAGCTCTTCCCCCATGTCCTTTGAGGTTATCAAAGGATTCTGAGCAATTCCAAGTAGATTCTTCCTTCTCCTCTCTCTTCCCAAATCCCACTTATGTGGAAGCAGCAGAGACTCAGTGGGGAGGGAAAGCAATGGGAGATTTGCCAGTGTGGCAGCCCCCATCTCATTTGTCCCAGTGGGGCCCTCCAGCCCACCCATGGCCCTACAACAATGTAAACACAACGTGGGCCACAGAAAACACCACAGAGACAAACCCTTGACACCACTCTTTGCATTTAAGGTCTCATTCTGCGAGTAATGCAGGAACCAAGGCAAACAGCACTCCTCTCCAAGTTTGTTGACTAACCAAAGCTCACCTTCTAGACAAGGCTCAAGTCTGCAGACATCTCCAGAAGATGCTCTGCTCTTCCTAAGATCTGTACCTAAGACTAGCAAGGTATATTCCCTCCTTTGCCTCCAGTTTAACTGTTTGGAAGGTTAATTCACCCATGGAGTTGGAGGAAATACAAGCAGCTGAGGATGCCTGAGGTTGTAGTGAGGTTGGGGTCATCCTATGATTCATTACTTGGGAGAACAAGAGAAAAGGGGCTCAAGTTGCCCCAGGGGAGGTTGAGGCTGGAGCTGAGGCTGTTTCCCTGAGAGGGGTGTGAGCCCCTGTGCCAGGCTGCCCAGGGAGCTGGGGCAGTGCCCAGCCCTGGAGGGATCCCAAAGCCGTGGGGCTGAGGTGCTGAGGGCTGTGGGGTTAGTGCTGGGCTGGGACTCCAGGAGCTTCAAGGGCTTCCACAACCCAGATGATTCTATCATTCTCTGAGAGCAAAGCACTGCTCCTGGGGGGGAGCTCAAAGCCTCATCCAGAAAGAAGCATCTTCCTTGGCTTTTTCCAATGTTACCATTCTGGTTGGGGATGTATATTGATGGGCAGATTACTGGTAGAACTGGTACAACCAGTAAGAGATCCCAGTTCAACTGCTGCTGTGATTGGGATTGTCTCAAGCAGGAGGAAAAAAACCACATCCCAGACTGAAATGATTACACTGACCCATGGCCACATGTAGAGCAAGACACAGACTATCTGCATGGACCTGACTCAATTCCCTTGTCTTTTCTCCTAACCAGGTCTCTTTTTTCCCTTCTTCCCTTTGCTTTCCCACTGCTTGGAGAAAGAGCAATGAAACAACAGGAGCACAAAAGCTCTCCTGCCTAATGCCAGCAGTGGGAAGCAGTTCATGCTGCTGGAGGAAATCATTTCTTTCATGATGGAGCAAGCAGTCTGACAAAGCTGGACACTTGACAGCTCAGTTTAATCCCAGAGGTAGGAAGCTTAAATGCAGTTTTCATGCACTTGATGAATACATTCAGAGAAGAACAGGTTGATCATTTTAATGATATCTTTAACACACTTGATCTAGGTGAAGCTGCTTCTGCAGGGGGGCTTACTGGATGATGTCTAAAGCTCCCTTCCAACCCCACCATTCTGTGGTTCTATAAGCCTTTTGGGGTTGTTTTTGTTTCCCAGCAGCTGACACACATACAACACTGCCCAAAAAAAACCAAAACAGGGATCAAAACTCTGATTTCCATCAGTGGGATCTGCTGCTCAGCACCACCAAACCCCAGCCTCAGACATTCACTACATGAATTGCCTCACCCTTACACCCCATCCTCCCTGCTCAGGCTTTTGAGTCTGATGCAAACATGCAGCTTGATGTTTCATCTCTTCTCCCCTCCCCACAAGGCAGAGGAATAGATATTTGAAAGTCAAATGTAGCCCTTTTCCAACAGAAAACATCAGGTATGTTTTTAGCAGCTGGGATGATCCCACCACCTAATGGTTATCCAATTTAAGAATACAATGGGGTATCACTTCAGAGGGCCTGGACATTGCAGTCTAGATGTCCACAAGTGCATTAATCACTCCAAACTCCTTTTCAGATTAACAGAGAACCATCTACACCATCACCAGCTGAGATAACCCAGCCCAAGATGATCTGCAAGCAGGTAACATGAATCAGACTTGGCTGTACTTTTTGTACTGTGAAAGGAATATTAGGCAAAGCACCCTGATGTAAATTTTATCACTCAAACACTCTGCTATTCAATGCAATTTAGCACATATTGCCATTGCTCTAAAGCCACCATCTCCCTCAGCTGGGATGGATTCAGATGGGGTGCATCTCTTTTGTCACAGTGGGGAGTAAACTTTAGGGAGCCTTGTTCACTTTGTTCATGCTCTGGTCACCTCCAGCCCTTCTGATGAACAACATTACTGTCCTTTTCCTTGTCCAACCACCTTGTGATACACTTTAACCTCCAGAAAGTGAGGCCAGCATCATTCTGGAACACATTCACTAGCACACATTCCACTTGATGTGGGAAAATAAACAGGGAGCAGGGTTGATCAGAGATCACCTTGTAATAATGCTGATGGTGCTGTATACTCATGCTTTTGGCTTTTTGATGAGAGCACAAGTGGATTGGTGAGAAGAAACTGTGGATTGTCCCCTCTCCCCTTAGGAAAATACAGTTTCCTTTCCACTTGTACCTGGAGACGTGAATGTCTCTGTTAGGCTAATGAGCACAGTTTGGAAGGATGAGTATCATCATGTGTCACATCAGTCAACCTGGAATGAGACTGGTGGGGAAAGAATTTGGACACTTTCTATATAGTGTCAGCTTCAGGAGACTGAATTCACTTGGAGACTTAGGAACCCAGGATTGGAAATATCCTGGCTCCATCAGATGCAAGAAATCTTCCTTGCAGAGCCAGACTCGTGTCACTTTGGGGAAGCATCTGGGAATTCCCTGTGGTGTCACTGATCTGGGTTAGCAACCAGGAACATCTAACACAGAGGCTCTGGAATAGCTTTGCCCAAATTGCCATGCTTCTCTTTACACAGGAAAGAGCTGGGAACCACACACACTCAGAAGAGACACATTGACACGACCCTGAAGCACTTCTTACTGGGTATTACTTGATTTTGATGCCTTTTCCTTATTGCACAACTCTTGCAAAGGCAATTCCCTGCCATCAGATCTGCTGCAGAGAAATACCTTTTGGCAGGGGATCTGCAGCCACACTGAGGACTCAAAGCCACTCATGGGAGAAGGTTCCCTGAATCCTGAGCTCAAGGGCAGTCAAGCCATCAGTGCTTAGTGAGTGAAGAGCCTGGAAAGGGGCACTGATAGTGAGAAAAAACAAAGAGAGGGCTAAAACAAAATGGGGAGAGGACAATAGGGCTGGGAATGCTGCCTATGTTATAGTCATGGTCAGGTAAAACATGACACAGAGGCCACCTGTACCCAGGTAGGACCAGATCTGTCTAACCCATCTCAGATAGAATGTTGTCTAAAAGTGCTGATAAACCCCTTGGTAGAACTGAAGGGAATAAAGATCCCTCAGATTCCAAGGAAACACTCTTGGTCAGCAGCTGAAGTAGCAGTTTATAGCTCACTGACAGCATCTGTTTGTCCTACAACCAGCTTCATGAGAAGAGCCTTCAGAAAGGTGAGAAGAGCAGTTAGGGCTTCCTCCCTCCCACTGCAAGCCCTGCAGCCATGATTTCATGCACATTCAGGGCTCATCACTAGGGTGAAATCTGACTTGCAACAGCAGGTTTTGTCTCTTAGACAAAGCAGTGAGAACTACTTTGTCAGAGGAGGAGAGAAAAGGAAAGCACATTGTTGAGGAGTAGAGACAGAGTTATGATGCACTGCCAAAGTAGACACTTTCCTTCCACACACCCCCCTCCAGAAGATGCTTTATGCCTGAGCAACTGCAGGCCAACCTGCTTGTGCATACATGATGTGATAAAGTGACACAGGAGTGCGCCAGCTACTTTTCGACCCCTGAAGCCCAGCTCCATTTAGAGCAACAAGTGAACAGTGTGCAAGTCGTGGCTCTTCTGAAAGTACCATTCAGTTGCCCTCACATGGGCAGCTTGCACCATTTGAGAATGCCCAAGGCTGTCAGGTGGCACACACAATTTCAGACTGGTGCCTTTCCAGAGCTGCATGTGGAGGCTGTTAGTGGGACAACTCCATGGCATCACAGATAACACAGGCAACAAAATGAACCCTTTGCCTGAAAACCTCGAGACCTCATCTTGAGACCTTTTAAAGACTGAGGCTGTTGATTGTAGAGGGAAACAACAACAAAAACAGCTGAGGGGTGTAGAAAGAGTCTATTAACATATGAATGTCACTGCAGGGACTGAACTCCAAGT
This sequence comes from Colius striatus, assembly GCF_028858725.1. Classification (NCBI taxonomy): domain Eukaryota; kingdom Metazoa; phylum Chordata; class Aves; order Coliiformes; family Coliidae; genus Colius; species Colius striatus. The sequence goes on from NC_084761.1 coordinate 99,679,413, forward strand.
CCCAGTGGTTTTTAAAAATAGATTATCCAAACACCTATGAGGCCACTTACAGGCAGATGCTGCTGCTGCCAGCAAGGAGCCTGTGCCAAGCGACCTCTCAGAGACCTTACCAGGCACACCATCGTGATTCCTACAGCAGATCTGTGCTGCAAGCCCTGTGACATATAAGAATGGTTGTGATGTCACAGGACAGAGCTTCTGTATTGCTTGGAGTGGCTTTGTGAAGCTGGAGGAGCACTGACACCAGGAACAAACCCAAAGCCATGCTAAAAGGAGATTGGCAGAGTCAGCCAGCCAAACAGCATGAGATGCCAGCATTCAGACTCCCTTTCTCTTTCTTGGACTATCCTTTCCCCTTGGTCACTGGGGACTGTGCTTCACCACCTCAATTGCCTTTCTTTCACGTGTCTTTTTGCAAGGACACTGACCCCTCAAGACAACACATCAGCTGATACAGCTTCCACTAGAGGAATGGAAAAGCTGCTTATGTGCCTTTATAGAGTATTAGTTTGTTTATCCATCCCAGGATAGTTCATTGTTGACTCATACTCAGTGTGACTCATTGTTAAACCCCAGATCCTTCCCCTCATGCTGTCCCTAGCCAGCCAGCCTCCCTCCATCCATCCTTTTCAGCCTGGTTAACCTCACCTAAGCACAGGCTCCTGTGTTTGTGCCCTTAGATTCACAACCTATTTTTCCAGGCTCTGTCTCCAGTGTGTGGGGTTTGCTTTAGATTCCTTTCCAGTCTGCTGGCAGGCCCTTTCCCCTCCAACTTTGGTCAATGCCACCTGCACATGTGATGCACAAAGGCTGTATTTCTTTATGCAGGTCACCCATGGAGGTATCAATCCATCCTCAAGCCCTGGAGGCCAACAGCTCTCCAGAACCTTCTCCTGGAGGCCACCAAACAGCTCTCCAGAACCTTCTCCTGGAGGCCACCAAACAGCTCTCCAGAACCTTCTCCTGGAGGCCACCAAACAGCTCTCCAGAACCTTCTCCTGGAGGCCACCAAACAGCTCTCCAGAACCTTCTCCTGGAGGCCACCAAACAGCTCTCCAGAACCTTCTCCTGGAGGCCACCAAACAGCTCTCCAGAACCTTCTCCTGGAGGCCACCAAACAGCTCTCCAGAACCTTCTCCTGGAGGCCACCAAACAGCTCTCCAGAACCTTCTCCTGGAGGCCACCAAACAGCTCTCCAGAACCTTCTCCTGGAGGCCACCAAACAGCTCTCCAGAACCTTCTCCTGGAGGCCAACAGCTCTCCAGAACCTTCTCCTGGAGGCCAACAGCTCTCCAGAACCTTCTCCTGGAGGCCAACAGCTCTCCAGAACCTTCTCCTGGAGGCCAACAGCTCTCCAGAACCTTCTCCTGGAGGCCAACAGCTCTCCAGAACCTTCTGCTTTGGCAGCAACCAACCTGTGAGTTTGTTCTTGCACAGGTTTCTGTTACTCCATCCAGCAAAGCTGTTGACACTAGTAGATGCCCTCTCCTCTTTGAGCCAACAGGAGAAGGGATGCTCAGCCAAGGGATACCTGAAGAGTTGGTGAAGCCCTGAAAGAACAGCCCTGAGTGGCTTTGGCAGGGAAACCTGTTGAGAGTTAAAACACTTTCCTGGGACTCTGAGAGCATCCATCACAAGATGGCAACAAGTCTGCTTCACAGCACTATCAAACAATAGCTCCAGAAACCTTTTTAGTTGACCAAGGCAAGAGGGTTTTCAGGGGGAACAGAAACCAACCCCTTTGTAAGGCAAAGGCCAATGCAATTTACTGCCTAAACAGCAACACAAAGCAGCATTACTAGTTAAAGGAAAACAACATGAAACAAATAAACAAAACCACTACCCAGCAATATTTTGCAACTCAAAGCAAATATCCCCCTGCATAGTTTTCTCTCCTCACAAGGAACTGAAGTGTTAAAGGTAAAACAAGAGCAGAAAGGGGTTAAAAAGGGAGATAAAACACAGCAACAGCATTAGGTGAGCATGCAGCAAGAGCTCCTTCTTACTAATTACACTATAGCTTCTAAAAAGCAGAGAACAGAAAGCAAACCAAACAATATACAGCAGAACTCAGCCTACCTGCAGCTCCTCTGGAGACCAGGTGGCTACAAGACAGAGCAACCTCCTCAAACAGCACTGAGCTGCAGTGATAAATGCCCTCAGTAAATGCCCTCAGCTTCTCAGCCAAATTAAATCAGTTCCTCCTTGTCTATAGCCTCATTAAACCCCAGGTGGAATCAATCTAACCCTCTCAGTAACAACAGCTGGGGCCCCATTGCCTCCTAGCATGGTGTAAATGGTGTACACCTAGTGATGTGCCTGGGAGCTGCAGCTGGGCAGGAGCAGCCTCGTTCCCCTCTCCACAGGCATCCTGAGCATTGTTTGCTCCCATACAAAGCCCATGAAACCGACCACTGTTTGCTCCTCAGTGGTTCCAGCTGGGGTTTGGGCATAGGTCTTGGGGTAGTTAACATGAGGCAAGCTTAAGTGCCAGGATATCTAACCACCTTGGTGTATTCTCCCTGTATGTTCTCAGCTGGATTCTAGAGAGAAGTAACTTGCATCAGTTTTTTCCTGCTGCAGCTTGTTCCTCAGTGTAAAACTCAGTTTGGAATGATGTAAGAGCACAGTGTTACCTTCATGCTGCTTCCTTGTTGTACCAGCTCCTGCCCTCCTTCCCTTAGATCCCTGTGGGAGGGTATAGTAGTAATTATCTGATGATTTTGCCATCCTATTTGTGACCCAGTATCAGCTTTTTGGGGCTTTCCAAACAGCAATTGCTTTCTGAATGGAGCCCTTGCTAGAGTGTTGTGTCACAGCTGCCAGTTCTCTTTGGTGATCTTGTCATGTAGAAACTCACCTAACAGTTAAACCCTTCCCAGTAAAGCTCTAAAAGCACAGAGCAGGTTTGTTTCTTGCCCAGAGCTGGCTTGAGTTAAGATCTTCAAAGTCTGAGGAGCTTTCAGACCTTTCCTCTTGATCTTAAACTCCATCTCTGTGATGCAAGTCCTGCAAATTGCTTCCAACTAAAAATGACAGTGAGGCAGAGCACGAGATCTTGGCCAACAAGTAGCAGATGCCACCAGCTATAGAAGCCTGGAATTCCCAAATGGGGAAAACAGTTGTGTAGCCTTGGCTGGGGCTTAGTTGAAGCACACTGCCATCTCCCAGAGTTTCCATGATAAGTGCTGGAAAAGAGCCCAACCTACAACGTGCAGCTCTGGTTACAGCTTTACTATGGTTTTGCCATTAGAGGCAGAATAGGTAACAACGTCTGAACTTGTGGTTCCTTGAAGTTTTCACTGCAAAGCACCATTTTCATCTTACAGCACTGTCAAAAGCACCATGAAATGCAGGGTGTATGCCACAGCCTGTATTTCCCTGGGTACTTCAGCCAAAACAGCTTCTGAGAACAAGGCTGGGGAGGGGAAGAAGAGAAGACGTTGTTTTAGCTATGGTAAATGATTCTGCAAACCCCTTCCCTTTGGAAAGTTCTGGTGTGCCTTTGACTTTGAACAGGCCCTCAGCCTCTAGCAGGGAGCACCTGGCTGAGTGCTCCTGTTGCAGATGTGTCTTTTGGCACCCATGGAAAGAATTTCCCCCGATTTGGTTGAGTACCAGTTGCAGAGCGTGTGTGTGCACTCAGCAAAAGCCTTGTGATAGATGTGCAGTGAAATTCTCTGCCCCACCCAGGCTCCCTTTTTGCAGGGGCTGCTCTGGTTTAAGCTCTTGAGAGGCTGAGCATTGCCAGAGCTGTCAGGTGAGCCCAATGACTCTCTCAGCTTTGTCCATTAGAGAGGAGAAAAGCCTCTCCAGAGCTTCTGAATGATGTTGGGCACAGCCTTCTGCTCCCTCCTGGGACAACTCAGCATAGCAGTCTCTCCTTTTGGCTTTGTTCCTCTGTGCAGAGACAGTAGATCATTTCCTCACCTTCAGCTGCACTGCTGAGATGACTGCAAACATTGCCAGCAGCATGACACGTGGAAGAGCCTTTCCTATACCTTATTTCCTCTCCTGAAGGTAGAGGTTTATGCTGCAGAGTGAGGCTTTTTGCTTCTCTCATGTTGTCAGTGTTGACATTAGAGGAGGCTGGCATCTGGAGCAGAGGGTGGCAGGGCTTGCAATGGTCCCTGATGGACTCTCCTTTGCAGTCTCAGCTTCTGGTAACTGACAACTGTGTCTGAAACGGTTCCACTATCTGTCCCATCACTGTCTAAAGTTGATTCCTGTCAGCTCAGCTTCTGGGGTGTTTTGAGGATAAAGATTGAAACCCCAGGAGGTTGGGGCATCCTTTTTTCAATGGTAGCTGGTAACAGGACAAGGGGTGATGGGATGAAGCTGGAACACAAAAAGTTGCATTGAAACATAAGGAAAAGCTCTTTCCCTGTGAGATGAGGGAGCCCTGGCCCAGGCTGCCCAGGCTGGGTGTGGAGGCTCCTTCCTTGGAGGGCTTCAAGACCCGCCTGGACACGTTCCTGTGTGACCTGATCTAGGTGAACCTGCTTCTGCAGGGGGTTGGACTGGATGAGCTCTAAAGGTCCCTTCCAACCCCTACCATTCTGTGATTCTTCTCTGAGGTGTGGGGATGAGCAGAGCACAAATGTTGCTGTCCAACAGTAACAGGTACTGTCAAGAAGTCAAATAACAGGGTTTTGCACCAGTTGCCTAGTGCTGCCCTCAAGTTGCATTCTGGTCAAGGCCAGGATGTCACCAGCTATGTGACCCTCAGGTCAGAGACCCTCTGCTACCTAACCTACATGAGTGTGTTCTGCTTGTACAGCCTCCAGTGAGAGGTCATGGGAACAGCAAATTTGCACCTCAGTTTACACTTTCTAACAGGCAATGGACACAGTCAGAAAGCTAAGAACTGCTTGGAATTAGGCACAAGACCCAGGTAAGTCACACTGACAGATCTCAGTTGCAGACTCCCTGCCAATGACTCCACCTCCTTTCCCTGCCTCTTTTTCCAGGGCAGTTTCTCAATGGACAGTGTCCTGGAGGAGTCTACTTATGGTTCAGGTTGACATCTAGGCATGGAAGAAGACCAGAATGACACAGGCTTACCAATTCTGGACAGTTTCCTTTAAATGTTGTAGGTGACCCTGTCTGCCACTCTCCCTCAGAGTTCTGTTGCAGCTTTCTTCAGTGGTCACAGTGCAGGGGACACGAGGCAGAGCCTGCATTTGGGAAGCTCAGTGCCAAAGATCATAGAATCATAGAATGGTAGGTGTTGGAAGGGACCTTTAGAGACCATCCAGCCCAACCCCTCTGCAGAAGCAGGGTCACCTAGATCAGGTCACACAGGAACATGTCCAGGTGGGTCTTGAAGCCCTCCAAGGAAGGAGCCTCCACACCCTCCCTGGGCAGCCTGTTCCTTCTGTCTAAAGAGCACTAAGTGTGACTGGTTCTCTCTGGCTCAATTCCTCTGCCTGTAAAGGCAGGAGCACTGCAGTGTCCATTGTAGATACAGAATAAATGGCAAAACTCTGCCTTGATGTTGCCACGATGTACCAAAATAGAGCATTTTATGTCTGCATCTGAGAGCAAAGGCACGTTGCCTGTAATGGAGGAGGAAAGAATGTGGATGAGCTCTCTCTCCCCTGTTCAAGTCTTCCAGGCTTGGATTTAAAGAGCAGCCAGAGGAAATTTGGCCTTGAGTTCCTACTGAATTTAGCCATTTTACTGATTTAGGCACCTCTGGTGAAAAAACAAAGAAGGGAAACCCTTGCTTTTGCTGCTTCCAGAAAGAAAGAAAAGCTTGCTGGAGCCCTCTGTTCCATCAGAGACAAACTCTCCAAGATGCCACCAGCAGCTTCATGGCTTCAGCCAGCCAGAAACCCCTCTTTGCTGCTGCTGCTGCTGTGTTTTTCCCTTTCACCATGACTCCTCCCTGCTGACCTTTAAGTGAAGGAATAGGCTGATGAGAACACTTCCAAAGCAGAGCACTTTTCCGACTGCCTCACAGCCCCTCTCTTTCCCTCCCTCTCTATCAGACCCAATAAGTATAAAGCCTCAAACACCAGTCCCACCAGCATCTGCCAGGATAGATTTCCAAGTCTTTTTATGGGCTTCATAAAGTTGGGATCAGGGGGGGGATTTTTTTCCACAGGGCTTGAGTAGAAAGAAAGACTTTCTCCACCTCTTATTTTTCTCTTAACTCCATCTTTCATTCTTTCATTTGGGCAACTGGCTCGTTCTGAGAATAAAAATAGCCCCTTGATTTGTGTACTCCTTCCTTACAACACAGACAGGCTTGTTGGAGATCTAATAAAGATGATTTTTTTCTCTCTCTCTCGTGCACTGTTAGGCTGTAATTTTATCCAGATGCCTTTGCTACTAACAGCCTTCCCCTTGGTGTCTTTGCATTTCTTACACACACGTCTGCCAGGGCTTTTCTTGACGTATCTCACACCTTTCCACTTTCTCCTGAAGGTCCACTCTGAAGATCATCACACTCTGTCAGCCTCTTCTTCCAGTCCTGCACCTCCTCCCTTGCATGGCTTGTCATTTCATCTTCTTTATTGTAAGGTCTTCCCTTTCTATTGGATTAACATCAGTGCTGTACAAGAAGACCAAAGCAACTGGTTAAAGGAAGAGCCAGCCTGCCTAAATAGCTGGTCAAGCCAAACCAAGGGAGCTGCCTCCACTACCCTCTCCCACTCCCAGCTGAAGGAAGAGAACCATTCTCAATCAAACCAGAGAAAGAGGAGATAACAAATTAAGGCAATTAGAAGAATGGATGTGCAAAAACATGCTGTTGCCCAAGAGCCTGGGATGAGGGACATTGGTTACCCACTAACACGAGGGTTTAGAGGCGATGGCCACCAGCTGAGAAGGTCTTGTTCACTGCATGTTCCCAGGTGCCAGGTGTCTGGCACTGTCTTCATCCTCTCTTTTCATTTCTACACAGTATTGCTGAACTCTGTGGGGTCCTAAGACCAAGCTTGAACTCTTTTGCCATGCTGGTGACATAAATAATCTGGAAACCAAGAGCAACTCCACTCTGGTCAAGCCTGTGTGCCTGCCAAGCAGGGTGAAGAGCTGCTCAGCAGGCCTGGAAGGTATCAGTATGGGATTTGGGAATGTTCTTCTCCAATTAGCTAATCCACCACCATTTGTCCTTGACAGTGTGTTTGAACTTTCAGGGGAAGGTGTGTGACAGACAAAAGCTGTGAAAGTCCAGGGAAACATTCATCCTGCAGCACACTGCAGCCAACTGCTCTCTCCTTACCTTAGCCAGCTTTATCACCCAGCTCTTCTGAGTTACCCCTTCAAGGGAAACCTTTCAGTTGCCCTGGCTTGTTGGTTTTCTTCCTTTTTGAGACCGTGTTAATGAACAACTTTGTTCCTTAAATGCCTCTCCTGTTTCATTTCATTGTGCTCCTGCAAGCTCAGACTTCTAGATCACACCTTGTGCTTTGATGTTTGATTTGGCCCAGGCTGCATTTATTGGAGTGCCAATTAGGGCTAGCTCTGCTGAGCCCTGGGTGGGCTGAGTGGCAGAGAAAGGCACTGCAGTGTAAGACTGGGCTACCTACACCTTCCCTGGAGGTGCTGAGGAGCATAGAGAAGGGATTAACCAGGTAGGCTCAGGAGGTAGAGAGTGTGACTGCCAACAGCATCACAGCCCAAGTATTGGTGTTGTGACAAGGGGACGTATCCTGAGAAGTCCTGTGTCCAGTTCTGGGCTCCCCAGCTCAAGACAGGGAACTCCTGGAGAGAGGCCAATGCAGGGCTAACAAGATGACCAGGGGATGGAATGTGTGTGAGGAGGAAAGGCTGCAGCCCTGGGGCTGGGGAACAGAAGCCTGAGCTCAGGGGCAGCTCAGCAATGCTGCTCAGTCCCTGCAGGGTGGGTGTCAGGAGGCTGGGGCCAGGGTTTGGTGTGTGGGGGCCAGTGGCAGGCCAAGGGGCAGCGGGCACAGGCTGGCACACAGGCAGTGCCCCTGGCCCAGGAGGAGCAAGTGCTTTGGTGCTGAGGGGAGGGAGCCCTGGCCCAGGCTGCCCAGGGAGGCTGTGGAGGCTCCTCAGGAGGTTTCCAACCCCAGCTGGACACGTTGCTGTGCCCCTGAGCCAGGGGCAGCTGCTGGAGCAGGGGCTGGGGCTGCAGCAGCTCTGCAGGGCCCTCACAGCCCACACCACTCTGGGACTCAGTGAAGATGCTGGCATACATACCTCCACAACATCAGCTCATGCACTGAAGAGGAAAAAGAATGACAACTAGCTCCAGCACTGCCTGTGTACCTGAGTTATCCTGGATTTCTCTCTGCCATGGTGCAGCACAGACATTCCCCACTCACCCTTGAACAGCAACATGATTTCCTGAGGCAACCAGTCCTCATAAATAAGTAGGTCTCTGAAACAATGTCAATACATGCTGCTAGGCTGTGATAAATTGGAGCTAATCAGTAGTGATGCATCCCTAAACATAATGGAAGAAGCCAGCTGTTGTTTACCTGGCCTGTGGTGGCCATATCTTGTCCCATTTTCATCCCAGTGTGAGCACCAGAACTGCTCTTCTCCAGTCCCTGACTACTGTTGAGAGAGGACACAATGCAATGCACGAGGCTTCCTGAAGGAACCATCACTGGAGGGACCACAACAGCTCAGTACTGGGCTCCCTGTTGTGTTTGTGGGCTCAACAGAGCTGGCCCTGCTGCAAGAGTTGAAATGGAAACACGGCCACTTGTCTCCTCTGCACTCACAAAACACCTTTGTGGGATCTCTGAAGGATCAAATAGCTCTTTCTTCTCTCCTCTCCTCTTTGTTGTGGGCAAGTGCCCAGTTCCCTGCTTTATTAAAGGGTATGTGTCCACTGAAAGGGCTGAAACACGTCTCAGGTCACAGATCATAGCAGTGATGCTGTGAAGTGCAAGTACCTCTGGCTTTCTCTCTGTCTCATTAAGCCCTGGAGTCACAAGTCACAGTTTTAATGAGAAAGCGGAATCTCATGGAGAGCCACTGTGAGTCTGGTTCTTCTGTTAGCTAGGAGAAGAGCCTCCAGCCAAGACATACAGGTGATCTGGTTGCAGGAGGTGTTCTCTGTCCACGCTGCTGATCTTGGTTAGAAAGGTATCTCTGTCTTTTGACTCAGCAGCTATAAAACATCGTCACTCCAATCCTCAGCAGCCCTGCATGTGCAGGAAAAGCACACATTCATGCCCTGCCACTTCCATCTCCCTCTCAAACCTCCTTTCTCTACTGACATTAAAAGACATGCACATGTAAAGCCAAGCCACATGAGAGCTGGGGCAGGAGAACTCCAGGTAAGTGCATTGTTCTGTCTCAGTCCATCCCACTGCAGTTGCTTTGGACAAACAGGAGCTCTTACCCAGTTAAATGCTAGAAGCAGGAGCACAGTGCATCCAGACTTTGGTGGTGTGAAGGAGGTGGATAATAAGAAAATGTAGAATCAGTTGGGTTGGAGAAGCCCCTGGAGCTGCTGAGCCCCAGCCCTGCCCTCACCCTGCCACAGCCACCACTGAGCCCTCAGCACCTCAGCCCCACGGCTTTGGGATCCCTCCAGGGCTGGGCACTGCCCCAGCTCCCTGGGCAGCCTGGCACAGGGCTGACACCCCTCTCAGGGAAACAGTTCTGCCTCAGCTCCAGCCTCAGCCTCCCCTGGGGCAGCTGGAGCCTGTTTCTTCTTGTCACAGAATCAGAGAATATTAAGGTCTGGAAAGGACCTCCAAAGCTCATCCAGTCCAAGCCCCCTGCTAGAGATGGATCACCTAGAGTAGGTCACACAGGAACTCATCCAGCTGGGTTTTGAATGTCTTGTCCTGTCACTCATTAATTGGGAGCAGAGCCTGACCCCCAGCTCCCTGCAGCCTCCTGTCAGGGGGTGTCAGAGAGTGCAGCTGTCTCCCCTCAGCCTCCTCTTCTCCAGGCTCAACACCCCCATTCCCTCAGCCCCTCCACAGCACCCTCGTGCTCCAGCCCCTTCCCCAGCTCCACCACACTCCAACCCTTCAATGTCTTTCTTGCAGCAAGGACTGGCCTTGTCCCTCCTGCCTGGGGAAGAGAGCAGGAGCAGGATCCCCACACTGAGGTCAAGAGTCTGTGGCTGGCGATGGAAGAAGCTCCAGAGGCGACGCTGTGTGCACGGGGCCAGGGTGCTAACTGCATGAAGTGCCATTTGTGAAGGCAGGACAGCACTTGCTTCCAGCACAGCCCTGCAAGGGGACGACTCTTCCCAGCCAGAGAGAGGCTGCAGGTTAAATTTAGCAACATCTTCAGTGTCTGCTAAAGGCTGCATTCCTTGAGGAGAGCTGGGCCATTCATGCAGCATATTTTGGGTTTACCACACGGGCTTCTGGAAGTGATAGCCAATGAGTCATCTGCAAAGCTTCCCACTTCAATCATCTTTAACATTGCACTTGGGTCACTTTGACTCAAACGTGAGGCGTCCCAGCCCCGTCCAACCTGCCCGTCAGCCCCTCTCGCTGAGGCCACAACACCACCAACACCCGCTTTGAGTCCTGCATGAGCCGTGGCAGGTTCTCAATCAGGACAGCACCAGCCTCCTTTCCCTCCCTCTGCCTCCCCTTCACATCCCCCCTCCCTTCCCTGACTCACTGCTCCAGTCCCTCGTGACCTTCTTCTTTGTGCAACTGTCAAAGTGCCACAAGAAGAAACAAACAGGCTGCCAACCCCCCCTGAGGGGGAATCCGGGAGGAACCAGAGGGGTGTTGCTTTCAACAAGAGATGTGCAAACCAGCCCTAAAGAGAGAAAGATGAACAACAACCCAACTAAAGAGAGGATATTGATTCAAATTTAATAGTTCTGTTCCCAAGGCAAGAAAAAGAGGGAGAAGAGAAAGAAAATGAGACCTCGCTCCACAGGCACAGTGGAAAAGCTTTTTTTTCTCTTTCCCCTTGATTTATTCCTTGTGTTTCTATTCCCTTGTTCCTTTTTGACTGATATATACATAAAAAAAAAGGGAGGGAGGGGGGAGAATAAAAGTGTCCTTTTGGGAATGGCAACAGTTGGTGATGGTGAAGTAAATGGTTGTGTTGAGATGGTCCACACCGAGCTCTCCAGTCTCCAGCAACAGATTCTTGGTGTTGTAAATCATTTTGTCTCTTCAAATTCCATCTTGGAAAAAGGGCAGCTGCACCATTCCTGAGGGTAAAGCTGGATGGTTCTATTTGATGTCATGTCTTTAGAATCATAGAATGAATCACAGAATGGTGGGGTTGGAAGGGACCTTCAGAGCTCATTCAGTGCAACCCCCTGCAGAAGCAGCTCCCACCTACATCAGGTCACACAGGAACGTGTCCAGGTGGGTCTTGAAGCCCTCCAAGGAAGGAGCCTCCACACCCTCCCTGGGCAGCCTGTGCCAGGGCTCCCTCACTCAAACACTGACACAGTTTTCCCTTATGTTTCAATGGAACTTTTTGTGTTCCAGCTTCATCCCATCACCCCTTGTCCTGTTGCTGGATACAACAGAAAGAAGTGCTGCCCCAACCTCCTGACATCCACCAGTGAGATGTTTGTAACTATTAATGAGATTCCCCCCTCAGTCTCCTCTTCTCCAGGCTGAACAGCCCCAGGTCCCACAGCCTTTCCTCATCAGGAAGATGCTCCAGTCCCCTCAGCATCTTGGTGTCCCTGCACTGGCCTCTCTCCAGCACTTTCCTGTCCCTCTGGAGCTGGGGAGCCCAGCACTGGACACAGGACTCCAGATGAGGCCTCAGCAGCTCTGGCAGAGCAGAGTGGCAGCACAACCTCCCTGGCCCTGCTGCCCACACTCTGCTCAATGCCCCCAGGCTGCCATTGGCTTCTTGCCCACGAGCCCACGTTGCTGCTCATGGGCAGTTGATTCTCCCCCAGCACTGCCAGGTCCCTCTCCTGGAGCTGCTCTCCAGCAGCTCACCCCCAGCCTGTGCTGCTGCAGGGGGTTGTTCCTCCCCAGCTGCAGGACTCTGCCCTTGTCCTTGTTGAACCTCAGCAGGTTCCTCTGTGCCCAACTCTGCAGCCGCTCGAGATCCCGCTGAATGGCAGCTCAGCCTCTGGGGAATCAGCCAGTGCTCCCAGTTTGGTGCCAGCAGGGAACTTGCTGAGGGTCCCTCTGTGCCCTCACCCAGGTCAATCCAGGTCTTTGATGGAAACAGAGCTAAATAGGCAAGTAGGGAGCTGGATGAGTGTGGGTGAGGAGAGCTGTGTGAAGCCTACACAGAGGCAAGATGACAAGCAATGCTCTTGCCATAGGAGATAAGGCATGAAGAGGAACACCATGACAGATACTGGGGGGCACGAGGACTGAATGGAACTTGCAGGGAGGCTCTAGAGAAAGGAAGGAGCAATATATGCTTAGCAAACAATTACAGGAGAAGGCAGAGAAAGGATGGCCAGAAGAATGAGCAGGAGACTTCTGAGAGAATGGAAACAGGGCCACAGGCTCCTCTGCTAGGTCCTGGACACCTCTGAGTGAGGGGTCTTTGCTAATGGCACAGAGGGTTGGAGTGACCTTCTCCTGACAGTTTTAGGGCCATGCCAGGAATTTGAGGTTGTCATCAGGAACCTATTGAAGAAGTCAAGTATTGAACCAATGTCCTTTAAAATCCATTTGCCTTAACAACCTGACTTCTGAGGAACCTCCAAGTGAGGTTTGAAGGAAATAGTTATTTTCACCCCATTTCTTCCCTGCAACACATCATTGGCTGCACCCCATGGCAACGTGCTTTCTTTCTAACATGATGTGACCATCCACCCAGCTTTAAGCCACTTTCTTTTCCCCAGACCAAGGAAACATTGCACACACCGTGCTGCCTGTACCTGGCTCTTTGTTGCAGGTACCCAGTGTTCCCCACAGCAACTTTCCTGCTCACCAGCAGTAGCTGCTGTGGCTACACACGTTGCATTATGCATTGCTATGAGCAAAAAGCACCCAGGACAGACTTCAAACAATATCCATTGTGGAGTCAGCTGAGGATCCTAAAACTGAGGAGATTGTGCCCTCATATGGTCAAATGGGTGATGTTTCCTTTCTGAAATGGATGGAGGTCTCCAGGTCAAGAGTGTTTACACCCATCAGCCAACTGCCCTTTGCAGTGGCTGTTAAACTCTCCCCAAGTTTATTTTCCTTCCTTCATCCCACAGCTTAACCCTCCTTTGGTTGGTTTAAAAAGCTTCAAGGAGGCATCTGAAGGCACATAAATAATGAAGCAAGCTCGAAGTGAAAAGGATGGGAAGGTTGCACATAGTTAAGCCCCAAGTAGGATGTGCTATTTACAGTGCCCATCAAATGAGATCTGGCCAGGCCACTGCTAGAAAGCTCCTGAGGTAGCTTAGTGATCTCAAGCCTGACTTCACCTCACCTCCTTCCTTCTTCCATGGGTCTTGGTATAATTTTAGAGGAGGCAAAGTTGCTTCTCTAAGCAGAGACATACAGTGAACCAGGGAGGTCTACTGAGCTGCAGCTATTGAAGGCCTTCCTAGAAAATAAAGAGGTTTGATTGCTTGTGCCCAATTAATCCAACCTGTCCTTTCCCTATCTGCCCTTAACCAGTGGGTGATATTTCCCTGTGGCCACAAAGCAGCTGTTGGCTGAGTCCCCAGGGGTGGCTGGTTTTCATTGCTGGAGGAAAACTGTTTCTGTAAATCTGTGAATGGGACTTTGTGGGGAAGAGAAATCACTAAAAACAAACAAAAGCAAACAAGCCAACCTCCAGAGGAGATATCATAACTGCTGCACGAAGTGAGGATTCCTACCATGTACTTGGGAACCAGTAAGATAACTCTCCTGTTTCTGTCCAGCTGCAGTGATGCCACAGTGGGACAGGTCTGGAGGGTGGGATGTAAATCTCCTTACTTGCCTTTCCAGCCTTCCAGTCCTTTCATGGTCATGACCTAAGAACAGGACCATATTTTTCACCTTTTTTGCTTGGTGTGTGGCAGATGCACTCGGTGAGTGATGTGATCAGTCCATCTCATCACACGCCCAGACATCCATCTCACTGCTTCTTCTCCAACATTTGCAGTGCTGTTTTATCCCAGCATGGACAAAGTGCCCTGTATATCAATTTTGGTGCACTGAAGGGATGGTTGTGTATCTCTTTTGCATCCCAAAGGATTTGCTGATGAATCATAGAGTGGAGGGGGTTGGAAGGGACCTGCAGAGCTCATCCAGTCCAATCCCCCTGCAGAAGCAGCTCCCACCTAGATCAGGTCACACAGGAATGTGTCCAGGGGGGTCTTGAAGCCCTCCAAGGAAGGAGCCTCCACACCCAGCCTGGGCAGCCTGTGCCAGGGCTCCCTCACTGAAACAGTTTGTCCTTATGTTTAAGTGGAACTGTTTGTGTTCCAGCTTCATCCCATCACCCCTTGTCCTGTTCCTGGACACTATAGAAAAGAGGGATGTCCCAACCTCCTGACACCCACCCTTTAGTTATTTGTAAATGTTAATAAGATCCCCCCTCAGTCTCCTCTTCTCCAGACTGAACAGCCCCAGGTCCCACAGCCTTTCCTCATCAGGAAGATGCTCCAGTCCCCTCAGCATCTTGGTGTCCCTGCACTGGCCTCTCTCCAGCACTTCCCTGTCCCTCTGGAGCTGGGGAGCCCAGCACTGGCCACAGGACTCCAGCTGAGGCCTCAGCAGCTCTGGCAGAGCAGAGGGGCAGCACAACCTCCCTGGCCCTGCTGCCCACACTCTGCTCAATGCCCCCAGGCTGCCATTGGCTTCTTGCCCACGAGCCCACGTTGCTGCTCATGGGCAGCTGATTCTCCCCCAGCACTGCCAGGTCCCTCTCCTGGAGCTGCTCTCCAGCAGGTCACCCCCAGCCTGTGCTGCTGCAGGGGGTTGTTCCTCCCCAGCTGCAGGACTCTGCCCTTGTCCTTGTTGAACCTCAGCAGGTTCCTCTGTGCCCAACTCTGCAGCCGCTCGAGATCCCGCTGAATGGCAGCTCAGCCTCTGGGGAATCAGCCAGTGCTCCCAGTTTGGTGCCAGCAGGGAACTTGCTGAGGGTCCCTCTGTGCCCTCACCCAGGTGGTTGATGAAGTCCTGAGAGTACATGGACTAGGATAAAGTACTGACAGGAGCTTCCTAAGGTGCAGCATCAGCGCAAGGCTGGTGGAACTCTGTGGAATGAAGCTGATTCCTACTGGCCACAAAATGTTTCCCAAGGTCCTCGCAGTGTGTAGGAATGTGTCAGTCTCTAGCACGTTTCCTTCTTGCATGACTGATGTTAAGAAGCTTTTCCTTCTGAGTCAAGCAGTATGGTGGGGGGAGAAGAAGTTGTTTTGGACCCACAAAATGTTCAGGATGAGTTTAAATGGAAACACACTGATCCAGCTGTGACAAATGTCTTTAACAAACGCAATGCAAGCTCCCACCGCTCCAAAGAGCTTTCTTGGCAAGGTAAGGTTGCCATTAAAGCTGGAAGAGAAGGATTTTGTGAATGGGAATTGTACTGCTGCTCTGATCCCCTTTGGCAGAAGGGAGAGAGACAGAGAGGGAGAGACCTTCAGCAGTGATGCACAGATGGGATAACATTAACAATTGCACCATGAGAGCTGCATCAGGAGGGATGGCAGATTCCTCTCCGGGGTTTTTAGCAGACCCAAAGCTCAAGTGTATGGCAAAAGGTTCCTGGGAAAGAAGGGGCTGAGAAAGATGGGTCCCAGTCATCTAGGGTGGGCTCAGGACTGTGCTGTAGGTCAGTGGACGTGCAGGGATTCTGCTGCAGAAAGCGTGATATTGTGTCATAGGAATGTGGGGCTGGAAAGAGTCTCAATGGGCCAACTCAGCCATTTCCCTGCTTCAATGCAAGTTCAGGTATAGACTGTCCAGCACCATGCATAAAAATCCCCAGTGAAACATCTTTAGGCCATCTAACCCAGTGCTTCACTGTCCTTATCACTAAATGGTTCTGTTTTCTTCTTCACTATCAAACTTAAATCTGCCTTTCTGTGATTTACAGCCATGACTTCCTAACCTACCCCCAGTCAACACAGAGAACAGATTGCTTCTCTCTTTGCAGTTGAGTTTCATGTGTCTGAACACTATTATCATGTCTCCCCTCAGTCCTCCAAGCTCTAGACTAAACTAAGCTATAGTCTGTAACCTTAGTCCCAGTTTTGTTTCCTCCTACATCATCTTGCATGTAATCATACTATGCACGTGGCTGGAAAGAATTGGAGGGAGCTGGTGACAGCAGCTGAGCAGGAGCCAGCAGCGTGCCCAGGGGGGTGAGAAGGCCAAGGGCAGCCTGGCTGGGATCAGCTCTGGGGTGGCAGCAGGAGCAGGGCAGGGATTGTCCCCTGTGCTGGGCCCTGGGGAGGCTGCAGCTCCAGGGCTGTGTCAGTGCTGGGCCCCTCACTCACTGCCACACGGACACTGAGGGGCTGCAGCATGGCCAGAGCCGGGCACAGAGCTGGGGAAGGGGCTGGAGCACAAGGGGCTGGGGAGGGGCTGAGGGAATGGGGGTACTGAGCCTGGAGAAGAGGAGCCTGAGGGGAGACAGGAGCCCTCTGACACTCCCTCACAGGAGGCTGCAGGGAGCTGGGGGTCACTCTCTGCTCCCAAGATACAACTGACAAGAGGAAAGGGACTGGAGTTGCCCCAGGGGAGGTTGAGGCTGGAGCTGAGGCAGAACTGTGTCCCTGAGAGGGGTGTGAGCCCCTGTGCCAGGCTGCCCAGGGAGCTGGGGCAGTGCCCAGCCCTGGAGGGATCCCAAAGGCGTGGGGCTGAGGTGCTGAGGGCTCAGTGGTGGCTGTGACAGTATTGGGGTAATAATTGGACTCCATGACCTTACAGCTCTTTCCAGGGTCATTGTCTTCTCCTTGAAGGGAGAGAGAGAGAACAAGAACATATACAGACAAAATTGAAAGTGCAGGACAACACACACAATTAAACTTCACTTTAAGCCTTTTGTGACAATGACATTCACAAGCACCTCAAAAGCCATCTCTGGAGCTGGGAGAAGTTCCTATCCAGATACAGAAGACCAACTTACCTAAAAGAGTTGGTCTATAAAAAAAGGAAAGACAGAACTCCAGATTCAGCACTGCCAGGGAACCACAGAGCCCAGGAGGTTCCTAAGCAGGTTCCTCAAACACTCTGCCTCCATCTATAGTATAGGAGCAGTCAGTGTAGGGTTTAAAGTGAGAAAAGACAAATAGGGCCTTCAGTGAGAAAAGACAAAGCTGCTTCAAGTCCCCAGAGGAGTTAATGCACTGATTTGCTGCAGTTTAGAGAGGCCCAGCAGGGCAAGAAGGCTGAAACACAGATGTTCTTCCAAAGCTGCCTTGAATTGGTGTCAGCATCTGGGGAAAGGGTAAAATGACAGAAATCAGTGGGATGCTGCACTATCCAGATCAAAACCACATGAAAGCAGGAGGCTGTTTTTCTAAGAGGGAAATTCCAGAAGGGAAATGGAGTATCTGTAGCTGACATCACTCCCCAGCAGGCTGAACTGATGGGTGGGAGCAGCCATCAGCACCAACATCAGCATCCTTGCTGCCTGATACACAACCCAGCAAATCAGCACTTTGTGGTCCTCAAACTGGAGCTGGTTGTCAGATCCCATTGCACAGAGGAGCTCAGTGATAGGGTATAACAGTGCTTGGGGAAGCACAGTAGCTCTGCCAGCCGAGCACAGCCTAAGGGAGCCATCTACCAACATGTACAGCTCCTCCAGAATCCTCCCACAGACTTCTGCTGCCACGAGATCTTGAGTTCATTTTCTCTTTCATAGGCTGCTTTTCCCCTCCCCCCACCCCCCCACCCCCAAAACATTCATAATTTTCCAAGGCACAACTTTGTCACACATTTTTTCCAGCATCTGTTTCTCAGAGCTCCCTGACAGTGAGGCATAGGAGCCTTTTGACCCCACACCACACTTCTTCAGGCTCAGAGAGACAGCTTGCCTCCTGGACACTTCCATCTGCAGGGGTTTGGAGGAGAGACACAGAGGCTGCAGCAGATTTGTTGCATTGCAGGTAGAGACACCTGGGGAGTTTGAGGGCAGGCTAAGTGGTGTTTCTCTCTCCTCTTCTTGGCTTCTCGTTGCACCACTGGGCTGGTGACATAACAATTTGCAGAGAAGTGGGAAGTCAAAGCAGAGAGGTGACAGACTGGATACAGCCTTCAGTTCATGGCCAGGTTACCTATCCTGGCATCTAACAGCAGTATAGGCAATGTTAAAGCTCAGGACCATTCAGGCTGCTACAAGGATGACCTGCTTATCAAGGCATGCACTTTTAATTGCTGCAGTAATTCAGGACTGAAATATATATTAGTATAGGCACTACTAGACAAGATATATGCTGGAGAAACAGCCAGGACCACAGGCACAGAGGCAGGTCCTCTTGTTTGCTGGTTGGAGGCAACATCAGCTCTCTAGTGGAGCCAAGGAAAGCTCTGAATCTCTCCCACTGACAGCATTTTGAGGTCTCAGACAGCAGCTCGGAGCCCACAGAAGATCATTTGGCCTCCTCTCTCTTTCTACCTTCTTATCATGTGCATTTCTTTCC
The DNA here is from genome assembly GCF_028858725.1 of Colius striatus. Classification (NCBI taxonomy): domain Eukaryota; kingdom Metazoa; phylum Chordata; class Aves; order Coliiformes; family Coliidae; genus Colius; species Colius striatus. The sequence goes on from NC_084761.1 coordinate 99,697,891, forward strand.
TTCACCCTAGGCCTGTCTAGATTCTGAGTGCTTTAGGTAGGGACATCTCACACATACAGCCCCTGGCACAGCAGTGCCCTGGAGCTTGCAGCTTCCAGGCTATTCAGAAATAGCTCCATGCTGGGTTCCCTTGCAAAACCAATCTTGGAGCAGGCTGAGCAGCATTAGGTTCATGCAAGACAGAGCTAGCTCTGACCCTGTGGTGAAAGGCACTCAGTCTGCCATGTTTCTTAACCCAAACCGAGCTTGTCTTTGGCAATTGTGGGTCTGAATGTTTGCACTGTTCAACCCTGACTCATCCCACAGAACAAGAGGAGCAGCGGGAGGAGAACCCACAAGCCCTGATGATGGAATAAAGTTTCAAGTTAAAAGGGGGAAAAAAGCTTGTGGAAACCCCTAAGAACCAAACCACACAACCTTCAGGCTCCTACTTTTGTCCAAGCCTGGACAGAAGAGAGAGAGACACCACTGTTGTCACCCAAAGAGATGTCAGGTTTGATTTAGGCTGATTCTACTATACTCCTGATCCAAGGCTTCTAGTGCCTTATATAAGTGATGTAACTCTCCTGTTTGTCTCCTCGTGGTGTGGTGAAACAAACCACTTGAAGGGTTACAGGACAAAGCAGAATGACCACTTTGAGGCATTAATACTGCTGCTAAAAGATACATCTACACTTGTATGAGTTGGGGGGAAAAAAAGGCCAAGCAGAGACAGATAACTTGGCTGAGTCATAAAGCTTTGTGAGAAAAAGAGGGGTTTGCTTTGAAGCTGAACTGTTAACCCCAGCAAAAACAACTCCACACACACCCTGGCTGGGGTTTTTTAAAGCAATGTTTAGTCAGACTTCAAGGGTTTGAGCATTCCCAAGTGTGGACCAACCACGAGCATGTTCTGCTGGGAGTTCCTACTTCACAGTGTCCAATGACCAACCACATTTGGGGTATTCTCAGGACACCCCTGAGGTATTCTCAGGTTTTTAAAGTCCTGGTTAATATAGGTGTTAAAACTGCACAGGGATAGGGTGTGATGCCAGAGACACTTGATGTCTGCAGTGAGATGGGGTGCACTACATCCTACCTCTGAGCTACAGCTGGCACCGCCTCACCTGTGTCTTTACAAGATGCTGCCCATCGCCACAGGTTACAGAGCTGGGTCTTATGTCATGGATCAACATCTCCAGCTTCTGGGTGTTCAGACAGAGGGTGAAGCTGGGATTCATAGAGTGTAACAGTCTAGAAGTCAAGCAGGATTATGACATCCTTCTATGCATCAAGGGTCCATCTATTGCAGGTGCACAAAAAGATATATCCAGAGAGTCTTTGAGGATGAATCACAGAATCACAGCATGGTGGGGTTGGAAGGGACCTTTAGAGATCACCCAGCCCAACCCCTCTGCAGAAGCAGCTCCCACCTAGATCAGGTCACACAGGAACATGTCCAGGCGGGTCTTGAAGAGCTCCAAGGAAGGAGCCTCCACAACCCCTCTGGGCAGCCTGTTCCACTTGTTAAAAAACAGAGACAGGGGTACATCCCCCAGTTATCAGGGCACTGCACAAAGCAGTACTGGAAGGAACATGGGGATTGGCAACATCTCTCTTCTGCAGAGATTGTCTAAGCCATTTCTGACAAATGATCAACTCAATTCATCTCTGACCACTTCCACTCTGCAAGGTTCCACAGCCTCCTTCAGACACTGATTTGGAATCTCCAGCAGTCCCAACCTTTTACCTCCTGATGCCTCATCTTGCTCTTGCTTTCTGTAATGTAACCCAGATTTCTTGTCCTGGTTATCAAGGGCAGGGAAAACAGAGAGAAGTGATGACCCCATTGCAATGGAAAAGTGAGCTTTGCCATCAGAAATCAGTGTGGCAGAGTTTTCTGGAGCTGTGCTGATTTACAATCTGAAGAGAAAGTCTTGGAAAACTTTATTCCACCAAGAAATTCTAGGGTGGAATTCAGCTCATACAGGACTCATCCTCAGCTCTTGCTGAACTTGTGGTAGGCTCTTCTGTCCCTGGAGCCCTTTAGCCAGCATTCCTTTGTGTTTGCTTAATTTACTCACCCTCAGGGAACAAAAGTTCAAATTACAAGTACAAAGGGTTTTGTGAGCAGGAACCAGCTCTGCAGAGCCCACAGAATTAAACTGTGAATTGCTTGCAAAATGTCAGGCTCTGTGAGGTTCACCCACTTCTAACAGAGTCATATTCCTCTTGCTAAGCCCCCTCACCCAGGCTGAGTGAGGTTCCTGGAAGCAGGTCATACTGGGCCTCCTGGGTGAGACAGTTCTCTGTGTCAGAAGGATGGCTGGCTGGGTTTTTCAGCTCCCCATGCCTGTGGGTACTTAGGGGCAAATCACCCTCTGGCTCATCTTTGGTTATAGTCCTGATTCTATGTCCCTTGACTTTCCTCAGTTGTTTTAAATCCCTTCAAGGATTTACAAGAAAAGGGAGCAAAAGCTGTTGTGGAGTCATTCTAAACTCCCAAAGGAAAGTGCTGCTCCATTGCTTACCTACTTAGAACACTACAGACCTGCAGATGGGGTGTTTCCAGAAACAGGAACAGAATTGTGGACCACTTCTGTAGACCACCAGAATCTTTGCTCTAACAGTCCATGGACAGCTACCAACCAAGTCAAACATCCATGCCACTAAGGAGCATTAAAGTCTCTCATGAATCCTTTGAACAGCTGCAGAGAAGCTGTTCATTTGCAGGTTATCTCACATTTAGGAGGGATGGTGGAAGGGGTTTTGCTCTTGTTTTTGTTTTAGGACCTCACAGCTTGCAACACCCCACAGTCACCAAAAGCTTGTGCTTGCACAATCACTGCTGCAGTTAGAAGCTTCAGCAGAGGCAAGGCAGTGAATGAGGTACCTGAATTGTCTGGCTTTGGTGCATGCTCCAAGGAGCAAGAAAACCAAGCATCAAGGAGCATCTGAACCAGTGCTGCCAAGCACAAACATCTTCTAGAGCTGACTTGATGCACCCATCCTGAGCCACACTTGAACCAGATCTTTTACTCAGAGCACATCCATGGTTTTGGCACGCAGTGACATGAATTTTGACCCCTGGATAGTGTCTGTTCCATCCCAGAAGGCCTTGAAGAAGAGTGTGAATGGATGTGAATGCACTGCTGGCATTTAGAGAGATGCAGCCTCTGCACAGTGCCTGATATGGGCTGCACTGACAGAGTAGATGTTCCCTTTCTTTTCTAAGCCAAATGGGAATACCCTTGGAGACAAGGGAAGAGAGGAATCTGCATCATGGCAGCCTGTACTGTCTGTGCCCTAGAAGGCAGTCAGACAGCTGCATGTCCTCAGACACCTTCCATTTGAGACACCAAAGTCACTAAATAAATAACACTGACACAATAACTGGAGGCATCTCAGTCCAGGTGCAACAGAGAACATTGCTGTGTTCTGTCTCACTGGTTGGTGCTATCAGTGAGTGATTTAACTTGACAGATCACCCTCTAATGACCTGCTCTCCCATGGCTCTCTAAAAACCATATGTTAAGCAGGAACAACTTCTGGGCCAGTGCTCATTTAGCTTAAGAAATCTCCCTCACTTGATTCCTTGTGGTGAAACGGAGTTAAATTGGGACCCATGCTGGGGAGCTGCCTGATCAGATCTCTAATAAGGAAGAACTGACCTTGAACCATGTTCCCATTGTGCTGGAACTGCTGTGGCATAGAGAGGTGAAATACCCTTTCGTTACCTCCACACCTGTCTCTGAGACCTCATGGTAGGAGGTCTCCTGCTTTCAGGGTGCTCCTGGCATGGTCATAAGTGCTGGCAGAGATGCACATTGTGAAGCCACCCCTGAGTAACGTGCTGAGGACCCCTGAAGGGACACTTGCTCCTTGGTGACTCTCTTTGACATCAGTTAAGGAGGAGGAAATGATAGATTATTAAGTGTGGAATTCCAGGGACTGGGGGTCAGTTGTGGTTCAGGCCCTGGCAGGCTCTGGGTATCGTAGGACCCGTTTGCTCGCTCTCGCTCGCTCACTTCTGATTTACGTGTTTACTGTTGAAATGAGTCACGATGGTTGAACCTTGACCCTTCATTATCCAACCTCTGAATCAGGACCTGGAGGAAAGAAACATTTAGGGCAGCAAAGTCTCTGAAGGGTCCTCCCATCCTTAGCTGAAGCTATCAAAAAGGGAGGTTAGACTTGTGGCAAGGCTGTTAACCGTGTTAAACACAAAGATCTCTTCAGACAGTCCCTGAGCTGGAGAGGACATTCAGGGAAAGCATCATTAAACGTTAGGCCTGATTTTATAGCCTTTCTTAGGCATCTGCTGTGAGCCACTGGTAGAAGACACCAGGGAGAGATGGACCATGGACCGGTCCAGTGTCGTTCTTATGACCACTGAAGAATGGAATGAGATTTCCAAACAAGCTCTCAAACAACCGTTGGGAACCAGACTCAGATTACTCCCAGTAGCTGTTGTTTCATTGTGCTGGATGTGCTCCACTGCTCAGAACAAATGCTGGCTGGCTGGCACCCCGAGAATCCCCCACAAACCTTCTGATCCCTGGGCTGATGTGTGAAGTGATACGATGAGCAAACACAGAGATTAGATCATGCTCTGGTATCTTTTACACATACAGGGAAAAAAATTAAAACACAACCCCAAAACAACCCATTTCTCACCATCAGAAAGGAAGGGAGAAAGATCAAGGGAAAACAAGGGCAAGAAAAGGCATTTCATACAAAAGTTCAGTAATAAGAACGTTCCCGACAGCTCATTTGCAGGGTTTTGGTCACACTGATCCTGGCTTTTTTCTCTTCAGACTGCTCCATATCCTCAGGGAATTTATTGGAAAGTATTGTTTCCTGAAATTCCTCTTCTGGTATTCACCCTAAATTAGCTCCTTTTGCTTAATTGTCTCCCATTACTTTATTCCCCCCCCCTTCTCTCAGTCCTGATCCACCCCTTGGCTGCTGCCAACCCCTGCAACAGCACCACAGGTCTTGCAATAGTCACTGTTTTACTCTAATCCCCAGCATCTGGAAGCAAGTGGTTGTGCAAGGATTCCAGCTTTCATTAAACAAGTCTTTAGCCCTCAGAGCTGCTTAGAGAAGCCTGAAAATATGACCTGAGTGTACTGCAAAGACAAAAGAAAACGCAACAAGAGGGGAAGAAAAATGCTGAGTATGCCAAGCTCCAAGGAAATGGATAAAAAGGAGCAGAAATGAAGGTGACACTAATTTCAGGGTAAAGATTAATTCACAAACTTTGGTATTTTGGGTTGATGATACTGATGTTTGAAGCCAATGTTCCAGCACACTATAGTTGGGTTTGCAACAAGGAGAAACCAGACTGTTTTCCACTGAGAGCAGACGGAGACTCCAGTCTAAACTGTGTTAGACAGATGGGATACTTGCAACTGTAAGAAAGGTTGAGGCTCTGACCTGAGAGAGCATGGACTCCCCTTCTCAGGAGATCAATAAATGCACCACTTATCAGAAATGGGTTTGGTGAACCCTGGGTGGAGCAAGCTAAGAGCAAAGATGGGAGAGCAATGTCTGCATGAGCTCTGACGGCCACCTCCAGCCCTCTGCACGAGGATTTTCCCATCACCTCGCATCCAGCTTCTTCTTACACGGTTCTCTAACTCCACCCTCACCATGATGAGCAGCTAGGGATGGTGAGGTGAGGTGGGGTGGATGAGGTGATGTACTTCTAGACTCCTTGAAAGGGCAAAATCAGGTAGCTCAAAGCATTTAGTGCACACTCCTTGCAACAACGATGACCCCGGAGCTGCTGGAAACCTGACAAGTGACACCAGATTTAGCAGGGAAGGCAGCAGCTTGTATGCAGTTTCAGGACAGGAGCTCAAGTCAGCATGCAGGTTTATAAAAGCCTGAAAGACTGAGCAGGATCCTTTCTGATTCTGAGATCATCCAGAAGAAGGTCTTTGTTGGGAAGCAGGTAGGTACCCACAAGTCCATGTACAGAAAGGGTTACTGCTGCTGTTTACTTGCTTTAGCTGCACCTAAGAAATGGGAGGTGGGATAGGGAAGGTCTGTCCCAGGCCAGGGAATCTACCTCTTTTATGTTTTTCCCAGGATCTCACATCATTCAGGTCATTTCTAAACAACACAGGTTGCCTGCCCTTCACTCTGCTCCAGCACAGAGGCTTTCCAGGATCTCCCTTCACTAGCACATTAACTGTCTGATTTCCAGACTGACTTCTATCTGTGGCCAGTTTCCCATCCCTTTGTTCCTGTGCCAACACTGGCCTTTAGCTTTAAGAGCTGTCTCCCCACTTTGCTGTATTACTCCCAGATGTGTTTTTTAGTCACCAATTACATCCCTTCTTAGCCTTCATTTGCTAAGCTAACCAGGCCAAGCAGCTCTACATCCCTCTCATCACACCAGCTCTCTGTTCCCTGATTACCTCAGCAGCCTTTTTTCTCCACCAGCTACAGGAATTGTCTCATCAGGGTCAGTTACTGAGCTGTAGACCTCAGGAATAAAAGCAGGGTCTGGATTTTCTCCTTTGAATTGGGCTACACCTTTCCTCTGACCACAGATAGAGCAGCTGGGCACTTAGCACATCTCAAAAGAGCTAATGTGGAAGCCCTAAACAACAGAAGGCATAAACCAAAAGCCAGGCTGCAAAGCCTATCATCTTGCCAGGGACTTTCATTTAAACAGCATTGAGCTGTGTGACAATAGGGACTTGCATATTGTATTTAATCAGGAGAAACCTCAGGGAGAACTCAACTCACCTGACTGTTTCCATTCAAAAGTTAGTCATATTGGCTAAACAAGTCATCTGCTGCCCTGGAAAACCACTGGGAAGAGGCTGGTGTCTCCAGAGGGAGTCAGCAAGCTGGTTTTCAATAGTATTAAAGGAGGGGAGTAATCATCCTGAAGAGACAGTCCTCTCTCACGGGCTTTCCCAAGAGCCTGCATGGCCAGATCCAACTAGGACCCCTAATTGTCCAGAGAGCTACCAATCCCTGAGATAAACCTTGGCTTGAATCACAGAGGAGAGTTGGAGGCTCACACTGACTGCTCTCTAGCAAAGCTCAGTTGCAACCTGGCAGGAGCCAGCAGCTTGCAGACGTTCCAGGGGTTCACATTGACTCTGGATGTGTGCTGCACCTTCAGAGTTCACACAAGGTTTCATTTGCTTGTAAGTCTGTGTTATGACATGGAGGAAACTAAGCAGTAAGCACAAGATTTTAACAGTGTGTCCCTACATGTATTGTCTCAACTGAAGTTTGCCTTGAGCTTGGGGCAAAAGGGTCCTGGTTTGTATGCCAGGCAACTCGGGGATGTCGTGGTTAAAAGCAACGAATGGCTATGTGGCAAGAATACAAAGTTCTCCTGTATCCTGTGATCTCAAGCTTATGATTGACCCACAGGCGTCTTGTTAGTAATTTATACACTCTGCTTTCCCATAAGAGACAACAGCCACAGAGAAAATGCAACAACAATGATGCCAGCCCTAGAAAACCCTGAGGGGAGACGGGGCTGTGCTGCTCTGCTCACAGGGATTAGAGGGTGAGGGAATTCTCTGGCGTTGACTTCACGCCAAAGCAGTTCAGGACCTTTTCATCCACCTCATTGGATTATCCACAGGGAAGCCTTCTGACTCATTAACTCCATTGAGAAGGTCAAACAGGATTTGCAGCAACCTTAACCTCCCCTCAGCAAGTGGTTCTGGGCTGCAGGGATCGCCTTGGTTTCTGTTGCAGTGCAACAAGCTCCGAAGAGACACGCTGGAAAAATGTCTAGTTTCCCTTCATTTTATGAATGATTAGCAAAAAACAGCCACTGAATGTGGGGACAGAGAGGCCTGTGGGCTTTCATCCTTTTGCAGGGCTGTTTCAGGACCCTGGTGGCTTTCTCACTCTAAGTTGTGAGGAGTTAATGCAGCACGGGGACTACCGTGGGAAACACGACTAAGATACAGCCATAAGTTTGTAAAGGGATGTGGGAGAGGTCAGGTTGTGAGAAGCACCTCAAAGAGAGACAGATCCCTTCAGATCTGGGTAGATCTAATGAATTTCCTCCATCTAAAGAAGATTACTTGTCCTGAAGGTGTAAGGTTCTGACCCAGAGCTAGTGGTAACATGACAGTGCTCTTGTTAACTGCAATGGAGACAAGATCTTAACCTACAAAAACCTCCTGAGTCTCCTTCTTGAGAGGTTTTCAGACCCCCCTGGACACATTCTTGTGGCCCCTGATTGAGGGGAACCTGCTTTAGCAGGGGCTTGGGCTGCAGAAGCTCTGCAGGGCCCTTCCAGCCCCCACCAATCTGGGATTTGGGGATTTATGGGAGTTCTCTGACTGTCCTCCTGTGCACAGTCCCTGCCTTGTGCTGTGCCTTGAGCAAGCACTGAGTGGGAGATACTGGTCCAAACCCAGGACAGGCAGAAGACGTCAATTGCACAGGCTCCCCACTGGCTATTACATCAGCCAGCACCAGCCCTTGTTCTGTTGATGAGTGTGGCTGTAGCCCGTGTGTGGGGGGCAGAAAGAAATGCATCCTCTCCCAGACAGGTTTCTAGACAGCTAAAGGAAGGGAGCATGAGCATTCTCCCTCAGTAACATCTCAAGCAGCTGTGGCTTGTTACTTGTCTGTGCCCTGTCTGGTTTACATTCCCACCTTGGGAATTGGTTCCCATTTGCTGGTTCAGATCAGAGTGGAGAGCTTGAGGTCTGCTCTCACTTAATCAGATGGTTTGGTATCAGATTCCTGCTAACCTTTACAAAAGCATGGGGATTGGGTGTGGGGTTTATGGTACTTCTGTGCTGTGGAAATCACCTCCTTAGGTGCAACTTCCAGGACACTTCACAGAACCCTCTTGGAACATGGATGATCCTAAAAGTCCTTCACTTTAAGGGAGCTCAGGTATTGCTTCAGCTCCTCATTCAACCAGGTCTTTTATGAGCTGTTTTCAGTAGGGGCTTACACATAGAGAGTTCATGAAGTGGATCTTTGCTTATCAAAGGAGGAGAAAGCTTCCTGAGGTCAGCACAGATGCAGCAAAGACAAACAGTGCTTTACCTTCACGAAAGAGCAGTGATCACTCTGGCATAGAAACAGTGATCTGCTTGTGGTGATGCTTTAGAAGAGGAGTGAGAAAGCGAGTGAGCATGCTAAAAACACTGTGGAGGCAACCCAGCTGGAAAAAACAAACCAAGGGATGTCAAACAAGGATCATCAGGTGAGGACAACACAGGCATGAAAATATGCTGTAACCTGAAAGGGAAATGTAGGAGAAACATCAAAACAGGGCAGCTGAGCTGGGCAAACTCAGGTGAGAAGTGAGAGCAGCTTGCTGTGGGAGCATTCTTCCACGGGACAGGGATGACCTCCCTCTCTTCTGCTCATTGTACCTGGATATCTCTCTGCAGGTGAGTTTAGCTGGACACTAAAGACTGATGCAGGGGTATTGGGGTGAAACTAAGAGTTTCTGAAGACAATGGTCCATCTAAGTGACCAAACTGGTCCCTTTTTTTTAACTTATTTCTAATGCTTTTAGCCTGTATGTAGCACTGGGGAGTGCAGCACCAACTGCTGCATTACAGAGGTGCTTGAGCCTCTGCAAAAATTAGCCTGAGCCCAAAGGAGTCAGCCATGAGCTTATCTCTGGGGGAAGAGACACTGAGGGCAGGGAAGAGTGTGTTTAATTGTACAGCCTGTTGATCATCAGCTCTCTTCTAACTCCTTAGAGGGTTAAACTGGTTGTTCTGACTGCCCTTGTATGCCACTGAAATGCAAAGCTGGGTGGGAACATGCCTCAAAGTACAGCTGCAAAACAATGAGCTCAGGATCCACCAGGAGCCTTAACTAGGTGAGAGAAGCCATCCCTCCAGCACAGGCCAACAACCAGGATCTGGGAAAGGTTCATGCAAATGCTGGGACGTGCCTGGGGGACTTTGCAGGGGGTTGCAGCAAGCTCAAGGTGGTTTGCCCAGCAGAAAGACTCTGTGTGGTAGGCACGTCTTCAGAGGAGCTCTCTGTGGTAGCTGCCACACTGGAAACCTCCATTCAGCAGCATCCTATACACAGGCTTGAAAAAAGCAGCCAGATGAAGCTGTGCTCAGTGAAGGCCTCTATCCAGCAGCATTTAGCAGGGCTCTGCTTTTACAAGGGGGGTGAAAAAAGAAAGGGAAAAATCAATAAAAGCCTCAGTTGGTTTTTGCATAACAAATCAGGGAAATCTATGGCTTGAGCTGGAAGAAAAGGACAAAACCTGCTGCAGATAGAGAGCTGATGTCAGCTGTCATCCTCCTTTAGAAAAGCCAGGGACAATGGGTTGAATTAGGACGGGTCTGAAAGACATCCTGGTACCAGGAGCTTGGGTGTCCTGCCTGAAAGGGCTGCAGGGCCAGTCATTATCTGCAAAGTGAGGTCTCCTTTGTTAACCCTGTCAGCACTCCTCCACCCACAGCACTCGGCCCATATTCCTGGTGGCCAAGAAAACAAAACCCTCTCCCTGTGCTTTGGGAGGAGAGCAAGGCAAGAAAAGAAAGCAGAGGGAGGGCTGGGAGAGGGAGGGAGTGAGAGAAACTCATCTTGAATGCTCTGTCAGATAAGGACTGTTGAAATAAGCCTCTTGTCTTTTGCCTTCTTTCTTTTTTTTCCCCCTCCCTTTCTGTAACTCCTTCTACAAGCAGCAGCAATGTGAGGAAACAGATCATTAAAGGCCCTTTTAAAATGGCCCCACTGTTGTCCCAGGGCTGAGAAGGTGCACTGATGGGACAAGGGAAACCCCCAGCCAAGCAGACCTTTATCTCTTCCTAATGACTCCCAATGAAAAGGGGGTTTTTTTTACCTCAGGCCCTGGGCTCAGCCTCCTACCCTGGGAAGATTTCACTCTCAAGGACAGGAGAATAAGTCCTCTTGTCCATTTGCAGGCTGTGGATAAATGGACAGCACTGTTGTGAGTGGGTTTTGTGCCTCCACCACCCCCAAATGTCCTGGGCAGCTAATGAAAAGGGAGAAGCTGGAGGAACTGATCTCAGACACAAATGTTTCCACCTGTCTCTGTCCCTCCCTTCCCACCCTGCCTTGGGGATATTTCTCTCTCTTATCTTCTTTTGTTCTTGCAGGATACAAAAGGGTCCCAACCTTTCATCCCTTCTGTGCTTGCTCCCTCCTGATGGATCTTGCTGTGGGCTGATCCCAGATGCTCCCAAATCCCAACCAACCCTGCTGTAGCTGGAGTGCACTTGGTCCTGCATCAGAACAGGTTTGTATCTCATTGCTTGGCTTGAGTCGGCACAAACATTCCTATCCCTGCCACAAGCTCCCTCCTGCAAGTCCTTCCCCTTCTCAACACCCTGTGCCTCAGTTTGCCCATTCAAAGAAGAGCTGATGGTCCTGCACGAGGGCAGAAAGGGGCTGCAGAGTGCCCTGGAGCACAAGGGCTGAGGGCAATGGGATGAGGTTGAACAAGGGGAAAAAGTAGAAACAGCCTCAAGCTGCCCCAGGGAAGGTTGAGGCTGGAGCTGAGGCAGAACTGTTCCCCTGAGAGGGGTGTCACCCCTGTGCCAGGCTGCCCAGGGAGTTGGGGCAGTGCCCAGCCCTGGAGGGATCCCAAAGCCGTGGGGCTGAGGTGCTGAGGGCTCAGTGGTGGCTGTGGCAGGGTGAGGGCAGGGCTGGGGCTCAGAAGCTCCAGGGGCTTCTCCAACCCAACTGATTCTACATTTTCTTATTATCCACCTCCTTCACACCACCAAAGTCTGGATGCACTGTGCTCCTGCTTCCAGCATTTAACTGGGTAAGAGCTCCTGTTTGTCCAAAGCAACTGCAGTGGGATGGACTGAGACAGAACAATGCACTTACCTGGAGTTCTCCTGCCCCAGCTCTCATGTGGCTTGGCTTTACATGTGCATGTCTTTTAATGTCAGTAGAGAAAGGAGGTTTGAGAGGGAGATGGAAGTGGCAGGGCATGAATGTTTGCTTTTCCTGCACATGCAGGGCTGCTGAGGCTTGGAGTGACGATGTTTTATAGCTGCCCCAGGGGAGGCTGAGGCTGGAGCTGAGGCAGAACTGTTTCCCTGAGAGGGGTGTCAGCCCCTGTGCCAGGCTGCCCAGGGAGCTGGGGCAGTGCCCAGCCCTGGAGGGATCCCAAAGCTGAGGTGCTGAGGGCCAGGGGTTAGTGCTGGGCTTGGGCAGGGTGAGGGCAGGGCTGGGACTTGATAATCTTAAAGCTCTTTTCCAACCAGAACAAGCCTATGATTCCTGACCATGAAGGGATGCTTTGACCCACTGAGACAGAGGCAATGGTTAAAATCTTCCCTTTCAGCCAGCTGAGAGCAAAGATTTGGGGATGAGCTATTCCCCCTGACAGAGGAGCAACCAGCTGCCTCCCAGCTCTGTCCTCAGCCATGCCCCACGAAGGACATGTCACCAGTGCTACAGCATGGGGCACAGTGCTGGCTCCACGCTGCAAAGCTCCACACACCCAGGAGCAGATGGGTTTTGTCTGCAAAGGGTCTAAATTTACAGTGCAAATGAAACAACAAAAAGTCCAGAACCACCCAGCTATTTCTGAAAGCATTGGTTTTCATTTCCCTGTGTGCAGGGGCAGAGTCTTGGGGCTTCTAAAAACAATTAATGTTGGTTTATTGTACTGAATGTGTCTGTAACCTTTGGCAGAGGACCAGCAGCCAGGTTGTCCTGCATTGCCCTGCTACCTGATAGCCAGGGGGAGGAAAGATGGTAGAGAAAGTTCTCAGCTTGCTAGCCAAGAACACTGTGTGGTGTTATAAACTTCTTAGTGGTGCTGTTGTACTCAGCAGAAGTTTACTTCAGCCCAGGCACTGGTCAGGAGCTGATCCCTGAATCACAGAGTCCTTTCAGCTGGAAGTGACCTTTAAGATCATTGAGCCCCAGCCCTATGAATGTGCCTGTGCAAGTGAATTGTTTGCCATCACTTCTGCTGTCTGTTCTCTGGTGCTCAGCATCAGCCTGATGGCCACAGGTTAAGCAACACCACACTGGGCTTGTCCTCCATAGTCACCCTGGAGTCCACACATACCATCTGCCCCCACTGATCCCTCATCCCCAGAGATGTGCCAGGCAGATGACAGGCTGCATTCCCACCCACCCCTCTCTCCATTGCCATCTTTTTGGAACATCCCCCAGTGTTTGTGCCTGTGTATGAAACACACAAACCCACGTCACCCTGCTCTTCCAGCACTCCACGTGAAGGGAATCATCTGATGCTCCACTTCTGTTCCTCAGCCCATGTCTCTAAGCCTCTGCATGCAGCTTTCCCTTTCTACTGGCCTCCACTTTCTGCTCTGGCATGGGGTAAAATGACAGTCCCATGTGAACCAATGAGGGGTTAGTCTCATGGAAACTCAACCTGTGGCCCCTGCAGCCTTTGATGTGAAGTGCCAGCAGATTCCAGCAGCAGCCCCTCTCCTTGCCCTGAGGTCAACAGAGACAAGCATGGACAGCACTTTCCAGAGCTGAACTGTCTTGCAAATCAAGGGGAAGCCTCTCCTCTGCAGGGGAAGAGGCTGGGGCAGACAGCAGGGAAGAGAAACAGGCAGAAGCTGAGATGAAAGCTCCTGAATCTTGCCAAACATTTGAGGTAGGGGAGGGAAAGGACAAAGGGAATAAAAGGGCAGTGTTGTCTAAGACTCTAATTAACTTAAAAACAGAGTTTTCCTGGGCTAAGACAGATCTTTTTACAGAGTGGAGCCAGTTTTTATCTGCCCTTTGCAGCCCTGGCCATTCTTCCCCTTGGCATCTGGTTACCTATTTAGCACACTGGTGGCACGCACTCGCACGCCCTGGGCAGTGCAGGCAGGACCTGCCTGCTGCAGCTGCCTGGGGGTTTGCTGCAGGGTTCATCACCCTGCTGACAACATCCAACAGCTTCCTGGGGGCTTTCAGTTTGGTTTCCCAAAGCATCATCCGAAAAACAGAAAGGAGAGAGACGTGGTAGTTGGGGTTTTGTGCTGTTGGTTGTGTTCTGGGCGCCCTGAACTCCAGCAAGAGCTGAGAGTCGGCTGATGGATGAAGGAAGAGATGATGTGCAGACTCATTTTGTTGCAAGGGTGGGATTCAGGTGCCCAAGCAGAGAGTTAACAGCAAAAGGGTACAGATCTGCTGCATGTCATGCACGTGGCACCCACACACATTTGCCACATAACCCAGAGCATCCAAAGCTACACATCTTCATTTAGGCTTCTGAGTTCAAGGACTTATCACTAGGAGAAGATGAATCACCCCCTCAGATTTCCTTTTCACTCACTTAAAACCAAAGGGAACTCAAAGACTCCCAAAACACCCCTCTGATCCCCCCAAGGTTACTTCAGCCTCAGCCCAGCAGTCATCGTCAGCACCGAGTGTCCTGTTTGATGGGCAGAGTAACACCAAACAGTTCATGTGTGTCTAAGCCACGTCTCACTGCAGCCTCAGTGCTAGGGCTTATTGCAGGCTGTTCAGGATGGTTTCTCTCTTACTAGTGGTGGGTCCCTTGGACCTCCTGGATCATGAATGAATCACAGAATCTCAAGGGTTGGAAGGGAGCTGGAAAGCTCATCCAGTGCAACCCCCCTGCCAGAGCAGCACCACCTAGAGCAGGGCACACAGGGACTCATCCAGCTGGGTTGGGATGTCACCTGCAAAACTATCTGGAGATACCTGGTTTATGGATCATCATTTTTCTCTTGCTAACCTCCCTATGTTCAGCTCTTGTCTTTCTTCTCTCCTTGCATGGTAATCCCTTCATCACCCATCTCTTACTGATTCACCTCCTATTGTGCAGGGACCAGCCACCTTCTTTCTCTGCACCACTTCCACTTAAACTCAGAGCTGTCCTTCTCACCCCTCATTTGCCTTTGAAGTTTGCTGCTCCTCTTTCACATTGGAAAGAGGTTTCTCCTCAGGATGCACCTGCAAGCTCTCCAGTGTCCATGCAGTTGTTTCAGCTGTTCAAGCAGAAGGAGTCACTTCTCCCTGCAACCCTTCTCCTGCCCACACGAGCGGTGTGTGAGAAGGACACATCACCCTACAGAAGGTTTTGGGTCTTCTGGACAGTGCATCAAGCAAAATCTGGTGTCTCAAGCTGGACCAGCATGTGATGCAGGCAAAGCTGCCCATTCCATTTCACCTCTGCATAAACCTTCTGCTCTGCCCATTCATCTTTAATCCCATCTGCAGGTCCTGATTCACAGAGATGCTGGCCATGCTTGGAGGCTCAGACTTACCCTTGCCATTAAAGAGCTGGTAGCTGACATGCCTTATATCTACTGTGATGGGAGAAACAATGTGTGGGGTGGAAAAACTAAACTAGACACCCAAGATCCACAGGTTCACTGCCTGCCTCTGTGTTTGTGTCAAGCTCAGCAAATGTAACAGTCCCAACAGCAAACAAGTTGTCATCTGCAGAGCTAGACAAGGTCAGGAGCATTGCAGTGAAATGTTCTTTGCAGTCAAAATGGCTAAAAATAAGTGGCATGACATCCACACCATTTTGTCATTAGTTAGACCTAAATAGCTGGGACACATGGATGAAAGGTCTGTGGTTTATTTGCTTTCATGTGGAATTTACCCTGCCTTCCAAACACCCAAAAAAATGGGGTGTGTGTGTGTGTGTGTCTGAATATGCAAGAGTCATATTCATACTCTGTGCTTTTAGTTATTAAAAACAAAGTTTCACTCAAAACATGTGCTGGACCAGCCAGTAATTGTTATTTATTTAGCCAGATGTCACCTCTTGGAGAAGAGCTGTGCTCTGTGGGCTTCAGTCATAAAAAACAACACATTAAAACTGTGGAATGTTCTCCCCAAAGTGGAAACTCTGCATGGACAGACTTTGCTGAGGAAGGGAGGCCAGGGAGGCTGCTCGAGCCCCAGACCCTCCCTTGTCCTTGCTGCTTCACCCTTGCTTGCTGGCTCTGTTTTGGACCACCCCAACCTGCTCCCTTGGAGATGTGGTTGTGGGGACAACTCAATCCTGTGTCCCTACCCTGTAACCTGGAAGGGTGAGATTGCACCCAGATGGGCTCTGGTCACCCCCTGTGCTGCTCCAGATACAGTCTGCATCCACAAACAGCCTTGCAACACACTTATTCATGCTACAAGGGGATCAGCTTGAGCTATTGCAGCAGAGTTACTGTTATTTCAAACACTCTGAAGGGGAAAAAGCCCACAGACAATCTGAGACTGTGTTGGGGGGACTAAGAGGGGTGTCAGGTCCAGCTGCTACTTGATGGGGATGTGGTCAACCTTCTTCTAGCAAGGGCCAGAACTGAGCAGCATGGATGTCAGCCTACCTGTGCCCCTTGGTCCATGACTGTCTCTTTCTTTGCTCTACACTCCTACCCAGCTCTGTTTGTGGATGCACAATCCACTTGCACTCCTACACCAAAGACAAAGAACTCATTTGGCTGATGGAAGGCAGGGAAGGAAAGCTGCTTGTCCCTTCTCTGTCCATCTCAAGGTCTGTCAGTCATGCCCAGGGAGAGCCAGGGGGAGACAGTTCTGCTGTATAGGGATTTGGGGGCTGAATCCATCTTGTCACCTTGCCTGTCTGCAGCAAAGATGAGCTTTGCAAATCATGGTGTTGGTGGTGGCCACTGGCTTTGTGTTCAGTGACGTGAAGGAGAGGGGTGGAGGCAATTTATAAGTTAAACATGGGACGAAGCTGTAAACTCAGCTGCTCCTCCTCCTGCCACAGGCTTGAGGGGAAGGAAGGCAGGTGGAATTGTGCTGGAGTTAAAGTGAGGTTGTCCCTGGGCCTCTGTCAGCACCTGCTTTTCATGGCAGTGCCAGCTCCCCTGCTCCCAGCACGCAGGGAGCTGTGAGAGCCTGTAGAGCCAGGCAGCCTGGCGCAGACCCAGCTCCCGTGACACGACAAACACTCTGTCTCCCTACTTCTTGACAGACATCCAAAAGAGAAGGAGGGAAAGAGAGATTCAAACAGGCTGGGAGTGATAATGCCATGTGGAGAGGAAGCTTTTTCCCCAGGGACTGCATGATTGCTTCTATACCAAATGCTTGGCCATCAGCAGCCGCCCCGCAGAATGTGTCAGAATTCACAGGCATCCACGCAAGGAACAACGTGTGAATTTGGTGCTGAGATCCATTTTTGAACACAGAGGTAAGAAAGAAACCCCATCTTGGCAGTTCTGCAGTACACCTGACCCTGGGCAGCTTTTGTCCTGGAGACCTGACAACATTTGTGGAGCTGAAAGCAGCAGAACGATGGGCAGAGGGGGAATGTGTGTGTGCTGTGTTTGGATTCCCTTCAGTGATGGAGACTCCATCACAGCCCTGTGCCAGGACTGGACAAGGCTTTTAGTGAAGAAACTGTTCCTTATCTCCAGTCTAAACCTCTCCTGGTGCAACTTGAGGCTGTTTCCCTTCATCACTTGTGACTTGGGAGAAGAGACCAACCCCCACTCTTCACTGCAATCCCTTTTCAGGTAGTTGTAGGGATTGATGAAGTCTCCCTGTAAAACACCTTGTCTTCCATCAGGGGCTGCACAGGGGCAAAGGTGGAAAATGGCAACGATGTGCAGGTACCCCTAAAATCTGAGAGTTACCCATGAGAAAGGTGAGAACAGCAGAGGGATGGTTGGGGAGCAGAGGTGAGCTCTGGCTAAAAAGGTCTGATGAGGCTGGATTTGTTCAGAGTTCCTGCTTTATTTAGCAAATGGGTATCTGAGTAGGGCAAAGGAAATCACAGTGTTGAAAGGCCAGTGTTTTAACCAAAGCTTCTGTAAAACTGAGGAGAATCTAGTAAGTTTGAGTGCTGAAAATGCCTTCCATATGCTACACTGCCTGCTATAGTGTTAAGACAGCAAGGTAAAGAGGAAGCCTCATCTAAAACACCTTTGTGCATAAGACTTTACACAGTCACAGGCAAGGTCTTTCTTCCCATTTTCATTCCCATTTTCATTCCTAACACTACCAGCAAGGACATTTCTGCTTTCAGGGCCTGAAAATCATCAGCTGGAAATCACACTCTGCCTAAAATGTGACGTGCCAGTTCTCATCTGAACTTGAAACTTCAGCTTTCATTCCCTGCCTGTTGTTAAGATGCACCTAAACCCTCACTGAGGACTCACGTTTCTCCTGGGGGACATATCCTAAACCACCCAAATCCTTGTAGAGCTCCTGATGTTCTAACTCCCAAGAAAGCCTTGGTGGGGGGTTCTCAGATTAGGATGTCTGTAGAATTTCTGGGGAGGCTTCAGAGGCAAGAGAAGATGCTCTAACAGTTAAAGAAACCTCAGTTCTTCCTGCACTCTTCTGGGAGCTCTGGTGCTTACTAAACTCTCAGAAAGCCAGTGACCTTTCTCTTCTGGTTTAGTTCTCTGCCAATTAAATGAGCCAAAACAGAGGTTCATAGAGTGCCAGAGTCAATGCAGGGGAAGGAGCAGGACTGTGTGGCAAGAAGCCCTTCAGCAGCTGGGAGCTGCTGGAGCAGCTCAGCCCTCTTATAAAACCTTCCCCCCTCTACAACGTCTCTCAGGCACACCTACACAGTCCTAAACCACAAAATCCCTCCCACTCTCTTTATACCCACAAAGCCTGCACTTAGAGCACAAATGAGCTTGAACTTGCCACCACCAAACTAACCCAACCCTTGACCTTTAAGATATCCTGGACTGGGGAGGTTTTTTCCACCACAAAAGCTCCCTGGTGAAGCCATTTCCCTTTGAATAAAGTGCTTCAGTATTCACTGCTGGAAGGATTAGGGACCCAGGCACAGGAGCTGTGTGCTGTGGTGGTGAAGAGGAGGCTGAGCCTGGAGCTGTGCAGCACAGGGGGGAGAGCAGGCAACGTGTCCTGCTGCAAATGGTGTTGGTAACCCCCCCAAAAAAGCATCCAGGAGTCAGTGAGAGCAGGGCTGGAGGTCACAGGTGAACTTGGACAGGTCCCAAGGAGTGTCACCAGCCTAGTAAGGAAGCATTTACCTCAACCACAAAGTTGCTTCGTGTTTACTATGGTTAAATAACACAAATTCCATGGAACTCTTTGCTCTTGTGTCTTCAGGGACGGGGGGAAAAAACTGATACCTATAAGCATCATCCCTCATGGCTTTAACAGCTTTAGCCCTTGTTTGCTTGCTGTGTTCTGGTGGCTTTTGTGCAGTTACCCCAGCAGAGCATTGCTCCTTGCAAAACACACATTGCCAGGGACACAAGTTGTGCTTTGGGGCTACCACAGCACCATGCCAGGGCCCTTGCAGAGCTGAGAGCTAAACCTCTTTGCCTGAGAAGTGATATTATCAGCTCTTTTCTCAGAGAAACCCTATTGTGCCTGAATAGAGCCAGAGCAGGGAGGGATATAGGCAAAGAGATGATAATGATTCCTCTTTTTTTGAAGCAACATAAAAGAGAAGCAGGACTTGAGCAAGAAACCTGAGGAGTTAAGAGGCTGAGGTCTCAATGGAGATGGGGTATTCTTCACCTCACCAGGCCCTGGAGGCAGCTTGGAGTGGCCAGAGCCAGTAACAGGCTGCCTGATAAAGGGATCATTGACTGTGGAAGGTGAGCATGGGGAGGAGTGTTTTTGCATTAGATTTGGGCCAGGGCCAATGGACTTAATCAACTTGGCTCCCAAATCCCACCCTTGTTCACTTGGTGTTGGGAAAACAGGAGTGAGGTCAGCACAAACCCTGATGAATGGAGAGGCTTTTTCCTGCTGCAGGCTGAAAAGGAGAGAGAGTGATTCAGACCCACAAATCTCAGCTGCAGGGGCTGAGCTGGAAGGAAAGCAAGGCTTCTCCTGCTGGCCCAGCACCATGGGATTCAACCCCTGCGACCCTTCGTGTTCTCCTCTGCCAGGTCCTACAATGACTCTCCCATGGGATACAGAAAACAGGGGCTTGGGGACTTGGTAGGCTGGATTCAGCAGCACCAGTGGCCTTTGTCTTCTCTGACACAGCTTTCTACATTCAGCCCTTTCTGTGGTCACAGAATCCCAGGATGATGGGGGCTGCAGGGCCCTGCAGAGCTGCTGCAGCCCCAGCCCCTGCTCCAGCAGCTGCCCCTGGCTCAGGGGCACAGCAACGTGTCCAGTTGGGTTGGAAACCTCCTGAGGAGCCTCCACACCCTCCCTGGGCAGCCTGGGCCAGGGCTCCCTCCCCTCAGCACCAAAGCACTTGCTCCTCCTGGGCCAGGGGCACTGCCTGTGTGCCAGCCTGTGCCCGCTGCCCCTTGGCCTGCCACTGGCCCCCACACACCAAACCCTGGCCCCAGCCTCCTGACACCCACCCTGCAGGGACTGAGCAGCATTGCTGAGGTGCCCCTGAGCTCAGGCTTCTGTTCCCCAGTCTCAGCAGCCCCAGGGCTGCAGCCTTTCCTCCTCACACACATGTCCCAGCCCCTCAGCATCCTGGCAGCCCTGCACTGGGCTCTCTGCAGCACTTCCCTGTCTCTCCTGAGCTGGGCAGCCCAGCCCTGGCCACAGGACTCCAGCTGAGGCCTCAGCAGCTCTGGCAGAGCAGAGGGGCAGCACAACCTCCCTGGCCCTGCTGCCCACACTCTGCTCAATGCCCCCAGGACACCATTGATCCCACTGCTCAGAGTTTTGCAATACTCATAGATCTGCCCCAGTGTTTCTCCAGCACTTACACTGTCATATCTACTGGAGACCTGTTACAGTGTCCACACAGGAGGTTCTATATGTCTGTGTCAGCTGCAAGCTGTATGCCAGGCTGAGCTCCCAGTGTTACAGCCTCATACCATGGCCATGGTGAGACCCTGTATGTTTACAAAGCGATGGCAAATGAGGCTCTTTGGGTCTTGGGCTCTTGACTCTGACAAGGTTTTTCCTCTGTTTGTGTGGCAAAGCACATGAGAGCCCTTGAGCTGTGGGATCCAAGATAAAATTTACAGCTGTGGTATAAGTGGTTTCAGGTTAGTACCCAGTGACTCCACTGAGAAATCTGCACAAGGCAAACAGCTGGATGTCACCTCATGGGCTCCTCGGGGTGTTTCTGCTTGTGGGTTTGCAGAGCAGGGAGCTGGAGCTGCAGGAGCCAAAGGTAAAGGGAAGGATGGCTCAGGGGGCTTGGAGTTGATGCCAGAGCTGGGGATGTGTAGTGGTGGTGGAGGCGGCTTTGGGAACGTGTGTGCTGCTGCTAACAGGGAATCAGATGAAGTGATGCTGAAACTGTAACGGGGAAACTCTGATGGTTCCTCTTAGTGAAAGAGGTGACTGGACACAGAAGCTGAAACTACTGGAGAACACAAAGTGAAGTGTCAGGAGCTCAAACTATGGGAGTTAAATTGCAGAGGCTGGGGACAAAAATCTGAGGGAACTGTGTAGCACAGAGCTTGTACTGAAAGAGAGAATGACTCACTGTCAAATGCAAGGACGTGGCAAAGATGACAGGGAAGGGGAGAATGAGCAGTGGGAAAAGCAGCATGATATGGAGGGGAGAGTTTCCATGCTGCAAGGTATGTCATAGAACCATAGCATTGTTCTGAGGGGAAAAGGTCTCTATGATTGAGTCCCAACACTCCCCTGCCCCTGCCAAACCCACTACAAAGCCATAGCCCTCTGCACCTCAGCTCCACAGCTTTGGGATCCCTCCAGGAATGGGGACTCCCCCTCCTCCCTGGGCAGCCTGGGACAATGTCTTAACAACCCACTTTTGAGCATAGATAAGTCTGGAAAGGATCTCAGACAAGATTCCAAGTCAGAAGCAAATCTGAACTACCTTCCAGAGGTGTTTGTCTGCTTATTGGCTTCCAGAGACAGAAATACCATGACTGGGAAGTTTTCCTCCTTGTCTACCTTGGGTGCTTACTTTTGCCCCAACATTTTACTTCTGGACATCCCCAAATGTAGACAATGTAGTTGTCATAAGAAAGGAGGTCACCAAATCACACATGAAGCCAGGAACAGAGGGCAGAGGCCACAGCTTTCCTTCCTTGAGATGGGTTTCCCCACTTCCTAATTCAGGTTCTCAAGGATTAGTGAGCACAGCCCAAAGAAGACATCCACTGATACCTGCTTCCAGCCCACAGCTAATGTTCAGTGGCATTCAAAGTCTGTAAAAGAAACCCCTTTTCACCTGGTACCTTTGGAGCACAAGGCCACCAAGAGCACATGGGAATAACTGCCTTTCTAAATAGTCATCACTGTTGTTGAGGGTGAGGTGCTAATTCAAAGTTAATGGCACTTATAGAGAGTTTTCTGGCTCGTGAATGGATCCCTGCAGCACACCAGCAGCAAATCTGGGCTATGCAGTGCTCTGGGAAGCTGTCCTCAGCCAATCCTTCAAGCAGCTCAATGAGAGAGGAGTTGTCCACTTGCCCAAAGCTGCACCAGAGAGAAAAAGCACCAGGCAGAGTCTGACATGGATGGGAAAGGAAGCAGCAGCACTGCCTTGGCCAGGGATCCAGCCCACTGCAGAACTGACCTCCCAGTGCTGTACATCTGCCAGACCATGCCCCTTCTCTTCCCTTCCTTGGTGGTCACTTTGGGTGCCAGAGGGAACTATTCCAGCCAGGGAAGCAAGGAATAGGACTGCTTCAGAGCTAAGATGTGCTGTGTGGGTGGTGAGAGCTGCCTCGTGGGTACACAGAGGTCGGAGAAGGTTACCAGGACCTGATGCAGGGTTCAAATCAGTCCAAGCTACCCTGCACTTCAAGGAGTTGCCTCTAAGCTGGTCTCAAGGCCACATGCATCAATCACCACTACTTTTCCATCTGATGGAGGACTTGTGGCTTTGAGGTGAAGCCCCAGGTGGATCTCCTGTATGGATGAGATGGACCTTCCCGAGTGTTGTCCTGCTCAGAACGTCCCTAGTTGTGTGATACAGGACAGAGATGACGACTCCAGGCCCTTGCCAGAGAGATTCCCCCTGTGACAAAGCTGCTGCCATGTAAAGCACCTGAAAGGGTGATGTGATGACACAGATGTTGGGAGCACTCAGGTGTGTGTGAGGGTCAAGGCTACTGGCTGCAGCAGCGCACTGGTGAGAGAAGGATTTGGAAAAGCAGGGGGAAAGAGCAAAAAGGCAGACTCCTCAGAGCACTTACAGACACATGTCCTTCATCAAAAGTGAATAACAATCAAGAAGAGCAATGCAGGAAACATATGATGAAGCACCAGAAAAGGCAGAACAATGATGTGAGTCAAGAGCTTCCAGGAGACGTCGGCACTTCTCCTGAAGCTGGGGGCAGAGCACGCAAGGCCTGCCTGAGTGTCTCTCACAGCCCATTTGGAGCAGCTTCTCTGGGCCTGGATGCTTCCCAGGCTCCCATGACAAGATCATACACCATGCTTCACTTCCCACCTCACGCCATTGGAATGAGAGGATGAAGCAAGGGGCATGTGCTTTGTCACCAAAGCTCGTTAGGGCTGTCCCTCCAGAAAGCGTTTTGTACATGTGGCAAGGAAAACCCTCACTGATTTCTTTCTTCTTTTAACAGCAACAAAGGGTCTGTTTATCATTAATTAAACAGCTATGAGAACTATTTCCTCAGGACAGATTGTGGTGTTTCATTCAGCCATGGGGCTAGGATTGTCAACTGAAATTAGCATTAATTGCCTACATGCTCTTGTCTAACGAGCTATCGGCTTCATTCTGTGCTGGGGTCATCATGAAGTGATTATTGTGAGCCTTGAGATCCCACTTCTGCTCTGCCACAAACTAAGAGAGACAGCAACTCAGATTTGTCAAGCATAAACCAGGGTAATGCCTCTTACTGTTGACAAGAACAGGTTTCTGGTTGAGATCTGTTGAAACTTGTTCTCTTCTTCCTCCCCAGCTACCAAAAGGCAGCAATGCCTCCTTTGCTAAACAGGTAGGGGGGTTTCTGCAAATATGTGACCAAAGAGATAATAAGGATCAAAACTCTCACACCACCTTGGGCAGTTCCTAGAACCCTGCAGCAAAATAGGTTCAAGAGCAAAGCCATCAACCTTCTGAGCATCATCAGTCCAGCACCAGCTGGCTCACACCCCCTGTGAGACAAAGTGAAACGATGGCAAAGATCTAAGGTCTGCAGGCTCTAGTGTTGGGTGATGCCTGAACCTCAGCCCTTTGCTGTGATGACAGATCTACAGCTCAGAAATAAGACCAACTTGCTTTCTTAAGTGAGACTAATCCTTCCCTTTCCTCTTTTTGAGGCAAAAACCATTAAAAGGAGAGGAGCAAAGCCTGGCTGCATCTCTTCTGCCTTTGCTAGATCTGTATCATTACATAAGACAAGCAAAGCCTCCTTCCCCAGCCTCAAAAGCAAACAGCAGAGCACAGCTTGTAAACTCACTTCAGGAGACTCACTACCCCTTGTTCATCCTTCAGAGAGCCACAGAAAGGCACTTGGAGCTGAAACTCTCCTAGGATTTAAAAACAAAGCAAGGAAGCTCAACTCACCAGCGTTTGCTTTTGGGTTCTGTCTGACAAGCAGCACGGCAGAAATACGATGCAGCCTCTCCTTTTTTCATGTCATGCTCAGCTGAGATTGCTTCAAGGGGAGTGCACAAGCAGCCCACAGCATGGAAAGGAGATGTAAATCATGCCCATAAATCAGGAGCTCAGGCTGCAGAGAGAAGGGAGATTGCAGCAGGTGCAGAGATTAGATCCCATATTTTACTGCTCCCGTCACCCCCATCCCCTTCTGACTTACCTGAACAGCTCATAGAGGGAAGAGTCACTTTCTCCATTGTCCACAACATGCAATGAAGCTTCCTGCAGAAGCACAGATCCACCCCACAGGGCTTTGGGTCAGGGAACCAGCTTTTAAATGGAAGAGTTGATTCTTCTAACAAGTAAAGAGCTGCAGCTGAGTTGGTTCTTCTAACAAGCAAAGAGCTACAGGCTGAGCTGAAGGTCAATGGGGATGGTGTGATCAGTCACCTGCTCAACACTATGTGCAGTCACCCCATTTCCCCACTGGTGATCAAAACATGACATCTATCCAAGCTTGCTTTTCTCTAGAACTGGGGAATCCAGCACTCCTCTTTAGAGTTTAATCCCTCTCTTTACTTCCTCTGAGAGAGAAGAAACACATACTGAACTTCCCTCTTGCAGTGGTTTTTGGCTTCTGCAGCTCTTTGACACGTCCCTCTGTGCTGACCCAGGTGGTCACTTAAGCTCTGTAGAAACATCACACCTAAGGCACAATGGCATCCCAACACCTTCCTTCTGAGCTGACAAGCTTCAGCTCTCTGACACACCTAAGGAGGGATTAATCTCTAACTTTCAGGAGTTAGAGAAGGTGAAGCCCAACTTCACTAAAGGACATCTTGCCCAATTTCCCAACCAATCCTCTCTTCCTGAAGTTTACTGGTCCTTCAAAGTGCACCAAACCCCAGAGTCTGTCTCCCCAGCACTGTGCTGTGTGCTCTGAGCCACTGCTTCAGAGATGGGGCTTCTCAGGATCTCATCAATCCTTGCTGTGATTCAGTTGTAAGGGGAGCTCATGGTGAGCTGCCAGTCCTGTCTGACCTTTAAACCCTTTGAGGAGTTGCTGTTCTCTTGGTCTGTCATGCTCTGATTGTGGCCTGCCTGTCTCATGCTTGCAGATGCAGGGCTTTGCATCAGCAGAGCAAGAAGGTGCTCGTTACTAACTCAGGCTCTACACGATTTCCCAGTCCTCACTGTGATGTGATTTCATCTGTTTACTGCAACTTTACCTGTAATTCTTTCAGGGTTACATGTGTATCTGCAGATCCACCCTAGAAATGTTGAACACCATCAGGATTTAAGTCCCTGCAAACTTTCTTTCAAAGTTCCTTCAGCTCACCATGATTTTCCAGAGACACGTGCCCTGAGAGCTGTCAGTCGTCCTGCCCTTGATCCCACAAGTGCAGCAATACTGATCTCAGTGGTTTAATACGAACAGAAGTGTGGTGCTGAATCCAGCCCCTTCCACTGCCAAAGGACATCATGTCTTTAAAGGTACCTCTATCAGCCTGGCTTATTCGCTCGTCAAAAGAAACCAAAAGAGGGTTCGTCTGCCAAAGCAGTGTCTCAAAAAAAGACCCAACAAAACCCCATCTAATGGTGGGCAGCTTTTACTGCTGCAATGACTCACAAACCTGCTTTGCTGTTGTTTTCCATATGAGCTGTGTTGGCTTAATGATGCTACAACCAAGAGTCTCCCCCCCCGACCAAGCTTGGAGACAGATCAATGTAGGCAAGTGTTAGACTTTGCCTTGGGTTGAACTCTGGAGATCTGTCTGAGAGCACAGCTGCTTCCTAATTTCTTCCATCCAAAGATACTGACTGTAATGGTTTCAGCTCCAGTTAGGAAGTGAATCACTGGAGGTACAGCTTGGTCAAGGCACAGGAAGAGTCTCGATGGGTCCTTAAAGGATCATTTTCCTTCATTAACTCTGGAGCTGCTTTACTCTGCTGTGGGATTCACTGATTGCATGTTTTCCTCTCTCTCCTCTTACACAACTCTGATATGCAAGCAGGTCACAGTGCAGTCAAAAGCATCATTAACAAAGTTCATTCAAATGATAGCTGAAGGCTAAAGCACATTTTGAGGATTGAGTGCTGAAGCAGAAGTGCCATTTCATCTGTCCTGTGCTCCTGCCTGCTTTCATAGAACTGTTTAAGCTGGAAAAGCTCTTTATGTTCATCGAGTCCAACCATGCCTCAGCACAGCCACCACTAACCCATGGCCCTCAGCCCCACTGCTCCACAGCTTTGGGGTCCCTCCAGGGATGGGCATTCCCTGGAGTTGGGTGAGTTTTCCCCTCCCACTGTTCCTGGATTTCTCTGAGACCTGTCTGTCTCAAACAGGTTTGGTGTCTGAGCCAGCTGGGAATAGCAAAGTGGAGACCTCTGAGCATTACACCGAGGTTCTCAGAGGGTCAGAGGAATTTATCTCGTGTAGATGGAGAGATTCCAGAGTGTTAGCTGTAAAGGCTCAGCTAAAGCCAGGATCCTGTAAGGGAGAGTACTGGCTTGGCTTGGATTAAGAATCTGAGGGAAAGATGCCCTGAGAAATGTCTTTGTTGTGTGTTACATGTGTGCATTTCTAAAAGGTTGTTTTGTCTACACTGACACCTCCCAAGAAGCCCCATTTTTCCAGCACCAGCCTCAGATGTAAGCCTTGGAGATCAGGATCTAAAATCACACAGCACTGAAAGAAATACTCTGTCTCCAGCATGTATTTCATGCTCCAGTGCAAGGCTATGAGGGGAAAGACACTAGAAAGATGCTTGCTGGTTGTGGGTGATGCAAAGGGATGATGTGCTGCACAGCAAGAGTCCCCTGTCCCAGTAGGACCTGTGATGGACAAGCTCCTCTCTGTGAGGCTGCAGCCTGGAAATCACCACTAAATCACCCCTCTGACTCTGGGAATTGTGCACTTTGTGGGTTGTGTGTTGCCTACAGCATAGACCTGATACCCCAAGAACATCTGGAATCTGAACCTAGAGGCTTGCTGGTTTTGAAGGAGTGGATCACAGTGCCTCAGGTTCCTCTCAACTGGGCATCAAGAGCCTTAACCAAGGATTTTTAAAACTGGACACTTCAGAACTTGTCAGGGACTGCTTGTCTCCTGAGCTCCAGCCACTGTCAGCTTCACAAAGCCAACCACACACAACACAGAGAGGTGTCCTTCTGTCGTCTCTGCATTTCCTAACGAGAGGCTATTCCAGAGCTTCACTGTTGAGGTGATTTGTTCATGGCCAATCTACCCTGAGTGTCCTTTTGTCTTTTAACCTAATAGCTATTCTCTTCCTGAGCTTGCTCTCAGCAGTCATGTACAGTCATGTATGTGTACTCTTTTTAAGCAAAGCTACTTTCTTCTCTTCTTCCTCCTCCTGCTTACCTCCTCTGAGCTGGTTTTGAACACCAGTCTTTGTGTGTTCTCCAGACATGTCACCAGTGCTTTGTTTTCCCATGGCACTAAACCCCTTTCCCTAGCAGAAACACTTCTTCTGATGCAAACTTTTCCTCTTGTATCCCAGGTGGTTTGAAATCTTCCCAATGAAGCAGCAGCTCAGTACAGTGAGACATGCACAAACTAGATGAACCACTGAAGCAAGTGGTAAAACACCTTTTGCCACCACTGAGCAAGGTAAAGCTGAAAACTACTTTAAGAGAGAGGGAGCCCTGGCCCAGGCTGCCCAGGGAGGGTGTGGAGGCTCCTTCTCAGGAGGTTTCCAATCCCACTTGGACACGTTCCTGTGCCCCCTGAGCCAGGGGAAGCTGCTGTAGCAGGGGGTTGGGCTGCAGGAGCTCTGCAGGGCCCTTCCAATCCCCACCATTCTCTGATTCTGTGATTCTGGGTAAAGCTGAGAACCACTCTGCATGTGTTTGAGGGCTTGGAAGCCTGACTCACCATTGCCTCCATTAGGATAAGCCAAAGCTGGTGTGTGTTTTGCAGATCCCCAAAGTGCTGCTTTCTCCAAAACAGCGTGGGGAGGTAAAAAAAGGGGAAGAATTTCTTCCAAGTGAGCTTGGTAGGAGCTGCTGCAAGCTTGCAAAGAGGCTTTTTCCTTTCTCTTTTCCCCCTTCTAGGTGAATTTCAATGAGGTGACGGCCAGTCTTGCACAAGCTGCAGCTGCTGTAAATCCAAGCTCAGAATGTCAGAGTCGTAAACTATTTTGATGAAATGCCATCAGAGAAATCATATTTATCGGGATGATTTGTTGATACTGAATATCCAAACAGTTTGGAGTGCAGTAAAGTTCAGGGGGATGCAGGGATTTATGGCTCTCGGGTGCTGGGGTTGTTAATAACGCTTCAGGAGACTGTACAAGAATGTTCCAGGGACGTGGATGGCTCAGGCAGGGCGAGAGATGAAGAGTTTCTGAGTTCTGAGAAGAGCAGAGATGTCATCAGTGTGTTTACAGGAACAGATTAGAGTTCTATTACATTTGGAAGCTTCCTAGACCTGAGGAGAAGAGTTACTCATTGTGGCCTTCATTCCTGGCTTCTTCCAGTCCTTTTAGAGCTGTGGTGACTTGATTTCCACAGAATCACAGAACCTCAAGGGCTGGAGGGGACCTCAGAAGCTCATCCAGTGCAACCCCCCTGCCAGAGCAGCACCACCTAGAGCAGGGCACACAGGGACTCCCATTAGAACCTGCAGATCATCCACCACTCCACTCCTGCTCAAGCAAATGTTTCGAGTTTTCTAGCTCACCCTTGGGATCATTCAGCCCCAGAAAAGACAGAACAGGCTCCTCAGGTTTCTCCCCATCTCTCTCCTTCCAAAGCATCCCTTCAGGGTCAGTATGTGGATGTGCTGCCCTCCTGCCTGTCTCTAAACCCATAACCACGGCGCTAAGAGCCTGACCGTTATTTTTGAGCCTCACATCCCAAGCACACTGTTATCAGGTCTGCACCTGCAGT
Organism: Colius striatus; assembly: GCF_028858725.1. Taxonomy (NCBI): domain Eukaryota; kingdom Metazoa; phylum Chordata; class Aves; order Coliiformes; family Coliidae; genus Colius; species Colius striatus. Next base: position 99,727,175 of record NC_084761.1, read on the forward strand.
ACAGCACAGCTGGGCACAGCTCCTCCACCACCTATTTGTTCTTTTTCTCCCACTGCTCTGTTTTACATAAAGACTCAAAAAAGCTTTGCTGCACTTCTCCAGCTTGCTCCTTAAAACTTCCCTTTGACACGGTGTGTATGAAACACAAGGCGCTGAGGTGACTGGGCTGCTGGAAACAAGCCCACATCCCCTTTGTTTCCTTGTATTCTCCACTCCTTGCTGTTCCCCTGGTCTTAGCCTTTAGCTTTGTCTTCATGAGGATGTTACTGTGGTAAAACAGGGTCAACTGGCAGTGCCCCACTCCGAGCAGCCTGAGGAGCATGGGGAGCTCTCGGTGTCACAGCAGTGGCCAGTGCCAGGTGCCCTGGTGCCCCCCCAGGCAATGCTCCAACAGAAGCTGCACCTCCCCACCCCACCACACTTGTCTCAGCCTCCTGCTTTCTGACAGAGCTCCTATGTATCACACAAAAAACCTAAGGGGTTGCTTTATGGGGGAAATGCAATCCAGCACTCACACTCCCTGAGCAGACAGAGGACAGGGACTTGGTACCCGTCCCCTGTAATGCTGAGGAGCGTTTGACAATTCCTAAAGGACTTTGGTTCTTCTTGGGCACTGGCTTTCTTCTTGCTCACGTCAACACCCTCCCCATCTTGCTTTCAGCCTCTGCTGCTCAGTCCCAGGGACAAACATTTGCTCTGATTTTCACAGAGCAGCCTGGTCTGGTGGAAAGTGTCAATCTGGAATGAGAGGAGCCTTCAGGTCCCTTCCAACCCAAACCACTCTGTGACTCCATGATTATATTGAATGCAAGTTCTTTTCTTCCCTTAGTCTCTTTTATTGACTGGCTTTTTACCCTCTTGATAGAAGGAAACAGTTTCTAGATGCCTGCCTGCACATCACTCGTTACTTTGCATTCTGCTTCCTAGCCTTTGTATGCTCTGATCAGCGATGTCATCCTGTAGCATTGGCTCCAAGTCCACCATGAAGGCTCACAGGCAATGTGACGTGCCTCAGCAGGACCTAGTGTGACCTGGAGCATGGAGAAAGGAAGCACCTTCATCCTAAGGAAGGGTTTCAAGGATGCTCTCTGGAATAAATGCAATTCACCACCCAACTACTTGAGCCCTTAGTCACAAACCAGTGGCACTGGGGCACGAAGGTGATGGGAAACCCAAGTCTTACCCCAGCACAAATGCTGAGTGCTCCCAAATCTTGGGTTTGTCCCAGGGAGGGAAGTCTTGAAAGCTTTTGCAGGAAGGGAAGGCATCTTCCACTCACCTTGAGTACAATCAAGAGGCATCAGCTGCCCTTTTTATCCCTGCCTCTGAGGGGGAATGTGATGGACAAGCAATAGCTTGGGGAGTAGCTGCTTCCACAGCAGGAGCTTAGGTTATATCTGATCACACATTCTCAGTGAGTGGGGAATGGCTCCATTACATGTAATAACCATATTTTGGGAGGAATGTGAAGGTGGTCACATTTCCCATGAGCTATGTTCATCAGTTAAAAAGGAGCTGTCTAATTGAACAGGCTCTGTCAGTGAGAAAGACAGAATAGCTGTTGTCACAAAAGCAAAAGCCTTGCTTCCCATTTTTTGGCAGGTTTCTAACAAGAAAATGAGATTTTACCAGGGCAGAGAACAGACAAACACTTTCACAGCTGCAGCCTTCTCTGGTGGTGGATCAGGTGGATCAGAGCAGGATTTCATAATGCTCACGCTAAAAAGGTTCCCAAAAGTCGTCCTTCTCTTTCTTTCCTTCTTATTGCATCTTACAGCGAGACCTTCTGGTGTGGAAACACTTGAAAGCCTCTCGGTGAGATGGATGTTGAGAAACATCTGCCTCAGAATGGAGGCTGCTCTCCTAAAAGACAAATATTGGGCGTGTTTGTGGGGTGGTTATTTAACTTTTGGGGGGTTTAATAAACCCAAATAAGTGTCTATTAACAGGGTACTGTAATTGTGTGAGACCAAGCAGCTGAAGAGGGGTTTATTCCAAGAATTTCTAAGCAATGCTGCAATCCAGAATCTTATAATTAGAGGGACGTGGCACAGCTACTGTAAACCCTGTAAACCCTGAGGGTACTTAGGTGAGGAGCTTGGTATAATGTAGGGCTCATATACACCAGCCACACTGGAGAGCCTGACATCCTGCAGAGCTCAGGAAGCATCTTGGCTCACGTCTGCAACGATAGGAGCAAAAGCTGGAGGGACACATGGAGGAGAAATGAGAAGCAAAAGGTCACACAACAGCTTGTAAGGAGATGGAACAAACCACAATTCTGGGTCCAGTCTCTAACATCCACATTTGGACTGGGTATGAAACCCTGAAGCTTATACAGACTGTCTTTGCCACAAACAAAAGCCCAGATACTCCTGGTGTGGTCTGTGCCATGGTGTGTAGAAGGTGGCTCTGGTGTTTCTGTCATTCCTCAGGTGGTTCAGCTGTGGCTTTACACAGCAGAGTGATGGATTAGGGGAGTGGAGCATCTCCTTGTGCTGAAAGGCTGAGGGAGCTGGGGCTCTGCAGCTTGGAGAAGAGACTGAGGGGTGAGCTCATTCATGTTACAAATCCATCAAGGGTGGGTGTGAGGAGGCTGGAGCCAGGCTGTGCTCAGGGATGGCCAATGATAGGACAAGGGGCAATGGGCACAAGCTGCAACAGAAGAGGTTCCAAAGCAACACAAGGACAAAGTTGTTCCCTGTTGAGGTGAGGGAACACTGGCAGGGGCTGCCCAGATGGGCTGTGGAGGCTCCTTCTCTGGAGACATTCCAACCCAGCTGGATGAGTCCCTGTGTGCCCTGCTCTAGGTGGTGCTGCTCTGGCAGGGGGGTTGCACTGGATGAGCTTCCCAGCTCCCTTCCAACCCTTGAGATGCTGTGACCAGAGCAGGGCTGTGCAGACATGAGAGCTATCTGCATACCTCATGGAGTAAACAGCAAGTCCTGGGGCTGCAGAGGACATCCCCACGGAGCTAACATGGAACCACTGGTGTCTGAGCACCACACTGAGATCATCAGGATCTTTCACCTTTGTCTGCCCTTGAGCTACCTCAGTGCTCTCCCACCATCAACTCACCAGGGTCCCTGTGTGCCCTGGTGCCAGCTGAGGATGCTCCTATCTGCTTCATAACAACATCAGGGATTTTCATCAAGGATTTCAGGGGAAAGCCACTAAAAAAGCAGTTAAAGATGGGTTAACAAGCAGTTTGCATGGACAGAAAATGGAAATGCTGAGCTTGTATGTGGTAAGGGAGAAGGCCAGAGTGAAGTGTGTAGAAGGATGTTGGTTTCTTCACATTGATGCAAACATGTCAGCCCAGGAGGAACACAAAAACACACTGAAGACACCAGGAACACGAGGATGGAAATATTGTGTGAAGCAGAGGGAAAGAAAGCTTGGTTCTGCAGTTGGCTTCAGATGGCAGACCTAGGCTGGAATGTTTGTAACGAGCTTTATTGAGCCCAAGTGTCTTTAGCTCAGTCTTGTAGGGACACAGAGCTTGTGTGGATGTATTTGTGTGACTTTTGATATATTTCTTGGAGGCTCCTTCCTTGGAGGTCTTCAAAACCCACCTGGACACGTTCCTGTGTGACCTGATCTAGGTGGGAGCTGCTTCTGCAGGGGGTTGGACTGGATGAGCTCTAAAGGTCCCTTCCAACCCCACCATGCTGTGATTCCATGATGCCTGTGCAGTCTCACTCAGCTTTCCAGGGTGTCTCCAGCGTGTGCTGCTCATGTGAGAGTCAGGAAGCTTAGCAGCTGTTTGAGGATGAAGATGACTGATTGCAGCAGCTACTGGAAAAGACTAAAACCTACCTTCCATGAAGACTCTGCTTTAAACCAGGCTGGACCCACAACTAATTGTTTAATAGACTCCCAGCTCAGCTCTTATGGAGGGACCTTATGGGCTCACAAAGCCTGACTCAGATGAGCTGTCTTCTGCTCCAGCTGTTACAAACCACATCCAACCTGGATGGACAAAGCTGTGTCAGTAGCAGTGATGATGGGACCTGTGTGATCTCAGATAAGTGAGAAACTCCCTCCCTGCCCAAACATCACCTGGGGAGGACAGCCACAGACAGCCACAACAGGTTCTCTATTCAGGACTTAACAACACTTTAATGGAAGGTCCCTCAGCGACCTGTAAGTCACTGTTTATCACTGCAGAGGCCCCAGCAGCTGAGATAATGCACCAGCTTTATCACATTGATGGATGGATGTCTCCTCCCCACCCTCAGCTCCATCAAACAGGCTGCTCTCAGGAAGGAAACGCTTTGGCGCAGGGATGGGGTTTGGAATCTGTCCATTCTACAAGCTCTCAGCAAGTTGTCCGGTTTGAACCTGATTCCCAGAAGGTAATTTCCTGGGGAGTAATGCTTTTCCTTGCTGCCAGGCTCCTAATTGCACACAAACAATAAATAAAGGGCTTTGTTTGGGGCTTTTAACATTTTTATTTTATGAGGTTTTATATGAGTTCAGGACTGCCTCAGATGAGGCTGTAATCCTTGCTAAGGGAGCCAGGACTGGAATAACTATCTTCTGCGAGCCTAGACGTGGTCCTCAGCTCCAGAATCTCAAAGCCTTTCACATATTTATCCTGTGAAGTAGAGAAACACCCACTTTCAAAAGGGAACAGTAGCAAAAAGAGGACGAGGGACTTCACCGCTTCCACGGAGGAGACTTGTGAACAAAACCATCTTTCATCTACACTCTGTGTCTTCAGCCACCCACTCCCGAGGATCTGAAAGCCCTTTGCACACTGGGCTGAATCAAACACCCCCCCTGGAAGTGGTTTGTTATTTCTGCCCTGTTTTCCCAGATGGTGGGTGAGTGCAAACGTGGGAAAGCGAACTGGCGCTGTCAGAAGCACTACGGCAAAGGAGCTGCTGCATTGCAGGCACCAGGAGGATCCAAAGCCCAAGTAAACGGCCATCAACAGCTAAACCAGCTCTTGGCCTTCCACAGCCATCTCTCAACCAAGGTCTTGCCCAAGGCTCCACATGGTCTGGTGGCCAACGCCTCTGGTACGATGTCATTCGGCTGCGGGGGGCAGATGAGCCTGACAGCAGTTACAGTGTCCCGTGATCCTTGCTGTACCTTGGAAAGGGACAAGTTTCCCCTGAGTGTAAGCCCTGGGTCTGTAACAACCTCTCTGTATTAAAGCTTGACTCTCATTTTGGTGGAGAAGCTTCCAGGCTCTCTTTTCCAAGCTGCCTGATTTTTGCTTTATTTTGCTGCTTTGTTTTTGCTTTATTTTGCTGCTTTGTTTATCTCCCACAACAGCCTCATCAGAAAGCTGAGGCAGTGTGGCTGGGATGAGTGGGCAGTGAGGTGGATGGAGAGCTGCTGAGTGACAGAGCCCAGAGGGTGCTGAGCAACGGCACAGAGTCGAGTTGGAGGCCTGTGGCCAGTGGAGTTCCACAGGGATGGGTTCTGGGGCCAGTCTTGGTCAACATCTTCATCAACCACCTGGGTGAGGGCACAGAGGGACCCTCAGCAAGTTCCCTGCTGGCACCAAACTGGGAGCACTGGCTGATTGCCCAGAGGCTGAGCTGCCATTCAGCGGGATCTCGAGCGGCTGCAGAGTTGGGCACAGAGGAACCTGCTGAGGTTCAACAAGGACAAGGGCAGAGTCCTGCAGCTGGGGAGGAACAACCCCCTGCAGCAGCACAGGCTGGGGGTGACCTGCTGGAGAGCAGCTCCAGGAGAGGGACCTGGCAGTGCTGGGGGAGAATCAACTGCCCATGAGCAGCAACGTGGGCTCGTGGGCAAGAAGCCAATGGCAGCCTGGGGGCATTGAGGAGAGTGTGGGCAGCAGGGCCAGGGAGGTTGTGCTGCCCCTCTGCTCTGCCAGAGCTGCTGAGGCCTCATCTGGAGTCCTGTGTCCAGTTCTGGGCTCCTCAGTTCCAGAGGGACAGGGAAGTGCTGCAGAGAGGCCAGTGCAGGGACACCAAGATGCTGAGGGGACTGGAGCATCTTCCTGATGAGGAAAGGCTGCGGGATCTGGGGCTGTTCAGTCTGGAGAAGAGGAGACTGAGGGGAGATCTTATTAACATGTATAAATATCTAAAGGGTGGGTGTCAGGAGGTTGGGACATCCCTCTTTTCTACAGTAGCCAGCAACAGGACAAGGGGTGATGGGATGAAGCTGCAACACAAACAGTTCTACTTAAATATAAGAAAAAACTCTGTCACTGAGAGGTGAGGGAGCCCTGGCACAGGCTGCCCAGGGAGGGTGTGGAGGCTCCTTCCTTGGAGCTCTTCAAGACCCACCTGGACACATCCCTATGCAACCTGATGCAGATGGACCTGCTTCTGCAGAGGGTTGCACTGGGTGATCTCTAAAGGTCCCTTCCAACTCCCACCATTCTATGATTCTATGATTCTATGACTGTTTTGTGTCCAGGGCTCTACAGGACAAAAACAAGGAGGAAAAAAAGGATGGGAGAGGGATGAGTTGGAGCAGGGGAAATGCAGATTGTCCCTCAGACAAATACCACCCCCCTTAGGCTGTGCTAATGTCTCCTGAGGCACGTGGGTGAATATGCCATTGTACCAAACTAGAGGACTTGAAGCTCTCCAGAGCGTGTCGTCACAGAGGCATGAATTAGCCAAAGTGGCAGGACAGAGAAGCATTCCTCCTCCTGAAAACATCCACTGCTTCACCAAGGAGTTGCCAAAGAGTGGTGTCATGGCCTCAGATTCATGAAGATATCGTGGTGGTCTGAAGGGCAAAATGGTGTTACAAGGTTTTACAGCTGTGCCAGGCAGAAGCTTAGTGGGTACTGGGTTCAACAGGGAGAAAGGCTTTCTCTGGGTCTTTCTAACCCTCCTGGGAAAGCTGCTGCTGACATTCTGCAGAGCTGTTATTTTCTGCATGTGCTCTATGGAGTCTCACTGTGGACCTTCACGTGGCCCTGCTGGAAACAGCTTTTCCCCACCAGAAACAACTTTTCCCTGATGGAGAATCAAATCCCCAGCACTGCTCCACCTCAACAGCCTCCCAGAGTCCACAGTACCCTGAAGAAATCTTAACTATTGCTCCCCTCTTATCCATCATCACCTTACCCTGCAACCAACAGTAGAGATGACTGGAAGAGCAGTGAATCTGGTCTCTAGAAGAAGGGGCAGTCTTATCTGGGAACTCGTCTGACATGGGAAGGTGAACCATGCAGGATGGGCAGCTGTCATTTGGCAAAGCATCCCACAGACAAAGAGAGGAATCAGCTGATCAGCAAACAACACCATGTCCAAATTGATCTGAGATGCTGTCTTCTAGCAAAGGACCCTTGGTGGATTTGACCCATACCCTTTTCTTCTGATGCAGTTTTTGAGCCTGTGCTAGTTCCTGACTCATGAGTCTCCTTCAAAGGAACCAGTGTAGGCTCTTTGAGGATCTGGATGTTGTAACTCTTGTCATTGGAACAGGCTGCCCCAGGCTGGGTGTGGAGGCTCCTTCCTTGGAGGGCTTCAAGACCCCCCTGGACACGTTCCTGTGTGACCTGATGTAGGTGGGAGCTGCTTCTGCAGGGGGTTGGACTGGATGAGCTCTAAAGGTCCCTTCCAACCCCCACCATGCTGTGATTCTAGGATGAAGCCCCACTTAACAATCTAGCAGCTACTTCCCTCACGGGCACTTGGCATCTGAGCCTTGCTGTGTGGTTTCTCCCAGCAGAAAGACCCCTCAGCTTGGTGGGCAGCGTTTTGGGAGAGCCAGGCAGAGCTGTTCAGGAGTGACCTGGCCATGCTGATGTTGGCCAACTGCATTTTTCAGGCTGCAGAGCTTGCAGGGCTGTCAGTCAGCTGTGTATTTAAAGCCCTAAATCCCCACATAAAGCTCTTGGTGTGTTTTGAAGAGAACCATAATCAGTGTCGTTTCTTTGAAGGAATGATGGACACTGACATTTTACACCTGTAATTATGATAAAAGCTCTCAGCACAAGCCTGAGACTGTTTCCAGCAAATAAATCATCTTAACCCCTTGCTTTTAGGAATTTAGGGATCAGCCCTCAGCTATAAATTAGCAGCAAGTGATAATAGCTCTGCTCACAGCTGCCTTCTCATGCTCTGGAGATGAAACACACCACAGAGGAAGCTGGAGTGGTCACAGAGCCTCCTCCCCCTGCTCCTGCCCTACAGATCAGTGCCATGAACACAGTTACTCACCAACCATGCCACAGTTACTCACCAGTGGGCATCCCCACTTACACCTTCAGAGGATTTGATCCACACAGGCACTGAGTGCCAGCAGTAATGCCCAGGTTGGGTGCAGCGGATTCCCCTTTGCAGCTGAGATGGAAAAACCACCTCCATCCCTTCTATTGTCTTCTCTGAGGAAACTTATCAGGGTGTTTGGAGCCAATGCCACTGTGTGCTCTGAATGCAGGTAGGTCCCACCTTCAGAGCTTCACAGCTTTACTCCTTTTAAGGTGACATGTTTGGGACCATGTGGTGAGCCCCACTATTGCAGCTTGCCAGTGGGCTCGTGTCTGGACAACTCTGCAAAGGGAAGGTCTGAATCAGAGGAGCAGGACACATAAAGTGCAATGAAGATGTATTTTATGTCAGCAGGAAACAGGGCAGCTGCCAAGAGAGGAGGCCAGTGCTGCACAACCTGATGAGGTGAGAGCAGGAGCATGGGAGGGAGGAGTGGACATTGCAAGAAGATGGGATTTTAGTGTTGGGAACTCAGCCTTTCATCACCAGGGAGATGCTCCACTCCCTTCAGCATCTTGGTGGCCCTGCACTGAACTCTCTCCAGCAGCTCCCTGTCCTTGTGGAACTGAGCCATTGCCTTGAAGCTGATGAGGAGCAGGATGCAATCTCCCTGAGTTCAGGAGATCCCTTTGTTCCTTGTGATAGAGCAGGCAATGGTCTATCCTTTGGATAACAGGGAAAACAAATCCTGCATGGTGCTTGCCTCTGAGAGAGAGATCTGTGCTGTAGGTATCCACAGGTGGTCAGACAAACTCTCCACCAACTGGGCTTCCAGTCCAAGCTGGGGTCTTGTGAAGGGTCCTAGAAAAGCAGCTTGGATGAGCAAGCTAATTTTCAGGGCTTAAAACTAAGAACTTCAATTCCACCTGAAGGATGGAAGCCAGAACTTGATGTTACGGGTTTAGGGGCTGGAAATCCAGAGGTGCTGTCTCCATTAAAGCCACAAACCCCAAACCCACAGCACAAAGCTTGTAGGAGTCCTGGTCACCTTGGTTGTCAGGCAGAAGAAAGGTGGGGATGTCCTTGCTGGTTTTGGAAGGGGATTGATTTCTTCAATGCGCTCCCCAAATTTGGTAGGTGGGATCCAGCCCCATTTCCCCTCTGGCCATTTGTGCATTTTGCTTTGCAGGGCAGGAGAACTGGAACTTGAAGCTCCATATCCCCACTAAAGCAGTGATGCTCGAGAGTGCTGGCTCAGCAGTGGGGGGAGGAATTCCCTCCTCTGTGAGTATCCTGAAAGGAGAGCCAGGAAAACGAGCACAGATGTCACTAAAATGTATGAAACCAGAGCCATGATGGAACAATTTCCCACCCTGTGCCAATCACACGTCTTTGCATGACATAAACCTGCCCCAGCCCTAAGGAAACACAGTGATCACAAGGCTGATAAGCAAAAGGAGAGGAGAGGTTAGAAGGCACATGTGGAGAGGGTGGTAAATGCAAGAGAGGGAGGGAGAAGAATGGGAGGGACCCCAGAGAACCAGACTGATGGGGTTCCCATGGAGTGTGCTCCTGCCAGGATAATGTTCTGGGCTGTCTGTGCACAACATTTTGAGACATCTGACACCACAGAGTCCTTAATAGTGGGTTAGGATATTCCTGGGCTCATGTGGTCACAGGAGGAGGTGGGGGGAGACGAGGGAATAGTGTCACAAGTTACTTTGATCACAGGGAAGTAGACTTTTCCCTGCAAAATAAATGCCCTGGGGGATAATTTGTGCTTGATTCATCTCAGGGAGACTTTTCCATTGAATCACAGCATGGTGAGGGGTTAGAAGGGACCTTTAGAGCTCATCCAGCCCAACCCCCCTGCAGAAGCAGCTCCCACTTAGATCAGTTGACAAAAATCTTGATTTCATTGTTCTGAAACCCCCTGAATGTGTGATGCAACCTTAAGCTAAACTTGAGCAAGGACTCTGCCCTAGTGAGGCTTCACCTGCAGCCCTGCAGCCAGTCCTGGGCTTCCCAGGTTGAGAGAGACAGGGAAATCTTCTCTCCTAGCAATGTGAAGCTCATCTAAACCGATGGCTTTTCATCTTCCTGTAGCCCACAGCTTTGGAACAGCTCTCTGCTGGTGGCAGCTGAACGAGACAGAAGATGGGTGAGGAACAAAGGCACCACTTGTAAAGTGAATGCTGAGTCCCTCCCACTCGAAGAACAGTGCCATGGAATGTTACACATTCCAACAAAACACACCACAGGTTTGCCTTCTTTGCCTTTGCAAGGGAGAAGGAGCTTTATCAGAACCTGTTCTGCTCACTCTGCTTTGGCAACTGAATTCCACAGCTCTGGCTCTATCATCCCAGTTCATCTCTTCCTTCTTGTCCCCCAGAACAGCATCTGAGGAGGGGGTGGGTCCAGGCACTGCAATACCATCATCCCTCTGTCAGGTGTTCCCTGAAGTTATTTTGGCCTTAGTTCATAGAGTTTTAGTTTGTGTCCTCCTCAGTTTCCATAGCAAGTAAATAATAGGGGATAAAAAACCCCTCAAGAGAGCAGACACAGTGTGTACCATGGTCTGTACCACGTGGGCTGGTGGTCATGGGTCTGTCAGCATCCCAAGGTCACAGCACAGGGCTCATCCCCACCTTGTGCACAGGTCCAACCGAGGACAGGGAGCTGCTGGAGGGAGTTCAGGGCAGGGCCACAGAGATGCTGGAGTGGAGCATCTGCCTTGTGATGAAAGGCTGAGGAAGCTGGGGTTGGAGGAGCCTGAGGGGTGACCTCATTCATGGTTGCAAACCCATCAAGGGTGGGTGTCAGGAGGATGGAGCCAGGCTGTGCTCAGGGATGGACAATGACAGGACAAGGGGAAATGGGTACAGGCTGCAACAGAAGAGGTTCCAAAGCAACACAAGGACAAAGTTGTTCCCTGTTGAGGTGAGGGAGCACTGGCAGGGGCTGCCCAGATGGGCTGTGGAGGCTCCTTCTCTGCAGACATTCCAACCCAGCTGGATGAGTCCCTGTGTGCCCTGCTCTAGGTGGTGCTGCTCTGGCAGGGGGGTTGCACTGGATGAGCTTCCCAGCTCCCTTCCAGCCCTTGAGAGTCTGTGATTCTGTGATGCTGTGACCTGCCACCCTACAGACCTGCATTAGCACCTAACTGCCTGGCAGAACAGTGCAGGGATTCAGAAAGCCAGAGCAATTTCTCCTTCAAAGAACAGGGGCAAGTGGAAAAGCTGTAGGCCAGTGGGTAGGCAGATAGAGAGGCAGATGGGCCCCCCTCCTCCTGTTCTATCTCTGGCTGAAGGCTTACAGCAGAGGAGGTGTGCTATCACAGTAACATGTCCCATTTGCCAGTTTCCCATTACAATCTGCTCTATTGACTCAAGCTAACAAGTTAATGGACTGCTTTTTGTGGCTTTGGTACACCACAAGCCTAACTGTCCTCTTAGGTAATGCAGAGTGTGGGTGTGATAAAGCGACACAGCCAGGGTTGCAAAAGCCCTTCCAGGGAACAGTTGGTGTGAGAGATTCTCAACCAGCTTTTCTGCCCCTGGACTGGTTGCCAATAGCTGTCAGGTCTGGTTGGGAAAGAGCCACCTCCACCAAAACCTAATCATAGGAAAAGTCATATTGCCCTGCAAGGAGCAGGTAGGCAGAGCTGGAGCCTGCCTGCTGTAATGTCTTACAGTATTGCTTCTGCTTTGAATTCCAAGCTGCCTGTGGATTTCTTTGCCCAAACCTGAGGATTTCCTTGCCCAAAGCTGTGCATTTCCTTGCCCAAAGCTGTGCATTTCCTTGCCCAAAGCTGTGCATTTCCTTGCCCAAACCTGAGCACTCTGCAAGTTGTCCAATCGCCTCCATCACAGCAGCACACAGAAGCCACGGCTGTGGTCAGAGCTCACTGTTGCTGCTGCAAAACAGCTGCTAAAAGGCAGTTTCAGGCTCTGAGAGCCTCTGGTGTAATCTAAAGAAGCAGTCCTGGCAGCAGCATGAGCATTTCAGATGTTTTACACGTACATATATAGACATATGTACACATACATGCAGCTCAAAGCATGTTTTGAGGGAAGTCCCTGTCATCAGGTGGGAAGAGTCAGAGAAGTGGTTTGCTCAGGGTCTCACAACAGACTGAGGACACAGGAATGGCAACACTGGGACAAAATAAGAGGTTTGTGTAGCTGGGTATATATTCCCAAGGTCAGACATAGCCTAACCTGTCAGAGGAGCCTTGTTTACATTGATACAAGTGCATTGAATGACCCAGGAGTCATACCAAAGGACTTGCTCCTCCTGAGCCAGGGGCACTGCCTGTGTTCCAGCCTGTGCCCATTACCCCTTGTTCTGCCACTGGCCACCACACACCAAACACTGTCCCCAGCCTCCTGACACCCACCCTTTAAGTACTTTTAAGTGGGACAGTGCTCAGAGCAAGACCTGTCCCTCCACAAAACCATCCCTGCTCCTTCCACTCCTCCATAAAGCCAGCTGGCCTGCTGTTATGGGGCAGCAGGAAAGGGCTGGGGATACTCTGTGCTAAAACAGTGTTTTATGCATTCAACCACACTGGGGAAGCTGACCTCTCAGTTTTGGGGTGCCTGATTCCAGCTGAACCCCATCCCCTCACCTCTCTGCACAGCCAGCTCGGGGCTGCCAAGCGTGGAGGGTTCCTCCCTGATCCCAGCTCAGCGGGTCGAGGAGCTGCAGAAGCAGCCAGAGATCCATTTCATTCCATTTCAGTGCTCACCTACAGCAGAGAGGGGAAGCCTCAGAGGAGGTCCCCACCTCCCCTCACCCACCCACCTTCCTGTGGCTTCCAGGAACACCCAGGCTCGCTCAGGCAGCGAGAGCACGAGGCCCCCCATCCCGCTGCCCTCTGGCACCAGGCGCTGGGGCAGCAGACAGAGGGAGGGCTGTGTACAGGGAAACAATCCAGCCTTGTCTCCCGTCACGTTTGGCTTCAGCACACGGGTCCCCACGCAGTGCCTGGGGAAGGTCACAGCAGGGAGGGTGGGAGACTGAAGTATTTTGTGCTTTTCCAGCCAGGCTGCAGCAGTTTGGTGACCCCTGGAAGCTCAGTGGGGGCTTTACGAGGAATAGGTCACCAGGAGAGACAGAGCAGCCCCGTGGAAGGGTGCAGGAGGGAACTTTTTCACTGAGAAGGAATGCAGAACTACTTTTTCACTGAGAGGGTTGTTATAGCATTGGAATGGGCTGCCCAGGGAGCTGGGGCAGTGCCCAGCCCTGGAGAGATCCCAAAGCTGAGGTGCTGAGGGCTCAGTGGTGGCTGTGGCAGGGTGAGGGCAGGGCTGGGGCTCAGCAGCTCCAGGGGCTTCTCCAACCCAAAAGCTTCTGTGATTCTGTGATCCCACAAATGCACCATCACTCCCAAACAAGTCTCCCCATCACTACCTCAGCTTACCCTGTGCAAAACAACCTCCCAAGCACAGGGCAGGAAAAGCTTTCTGAGCCTGAATGCATTTGTTTCTCTCAGGTGAAAGGGGCCAGAACTCAGGGACTGCTATTAGCTCTGATTTTCCTCTTGATGTTGTGGGAGCCTAACAGAATGCAAAGCCATTCCTTTACAGCCAGGTCTGAGGCAGCAGCCTCAGAAATAACCAGGGGCTGCAGATGTTTGTCCCCCTGGTCCACTGGTCAGAAGAACAGAGGATACCAGGGGACAAGTCTATACCAGGAGCTCATGTCTATGCTGTGCAAGCTCTGAAACTCCTGTAGCAAGAACTTTGCATTTGTGGAGGCTGTAAGAGTGTCACTCCCACAGACACTCAGGTCCCAGAATGCTTCAGGTGCTGGGTGAGGTAGATGCCCATTTGGCTGGGGCACTGAAACACATGGCATCAGCAGCATCCTATCTCTTAGTGCACACCAGGCAGCTCAAGCAGAGACATTAGAGCAGGAGATTCCGTTGTTGAAAGCAACAGTTTGCATCTGGCCAGGACTCAGGGTAAAGCCACTCCTGTGGTTGCAGCACGTGCTGGGAGGTGGCTGATTGTGTTTGATGTGAGGTACAGTGGTGGGTAATGAGATATCACAGCTCTTCTGCAGGGGGCAGGAGGGGCTGTGGGATCTGGGGCTGTTCAGCCTCATCAACACTTATCAGTCCCTGCAGGGTGGGTGTCAGGAGGCTGGGGCCAGGGTTTGGGGTGTGGGGGCCAGTGGCAGGCCAAGGGGCAGCGGGCACAGCCTGGCACACAGGCAGTGCCCCTGGCCCAGGAGGAGCAAGTGCTTTGGTGCTGAGGGGAGGGAGCCCTGGCCCAGGCTGCCCAGGGAGGCTGTGGAGGCTCCTCAGGAGGTTTCCAACCCCAGCTGCTTTCCATCCCTGTGAATCTTAACCCTACATGAGAGCATCCTCGTGCAGCCCTGCCAGGGCATGTTTGGCAGCTCCTGTCTGCAGATGCCTGGAATACAGCACAAACCTGAAGTTTACAGTTGCTTCTGCTATAAACCCAACTTGAACACGGGTCCTGTGGACCAGGGGTGGGCACAGACCCTGCTGCTCTGCTGCAGAGTCCCACTGCACCTGCACAGACACCTGGGGCAAATGTGGCCACCAGCCCTTCACCAAGCAAGGCTTTAGACAGCAACCACACTTCTACTCAGCTACTGACTTGAGGCCAGGGCTGGCAGGGGGTGAGATTTCATCCACCTCTTCCTGCCCTTCCCTTTGCCAAGGGCCTTTCCAAGCCTTCACCCAGCTCCTCTTCTGAGGTCCCATGGGATCACTGTGCACTTTCCTGTTCCCCCTTAACAACCAAAATGCATCCTTTCTCATCAGGGACTTATGGCTGGGGTTACTTCAGTTAATAGAGCAGTTAAACAAGACAGCTCTGGCTGCACTATCCTTAGGAAGGATTTGTTTTACTACCCTGGAGACAGAGAATACAGTAGTGGCTTTCAGACCCTCAGACTCTTTCCTTGCATGAGGCTAAAGGAAATCAGAGCAAGCCTGGTATTCCCCTATTTATCTGTCACAAAGCTTCAGCCAGGGGAAGATGCTGCCATCAGGGCTTTGGTGTCCCCAGCCAGCAGTGGCAGAGGCACATGACAGCAACAATGGCCAGGCAGGGATGTTAGAAATCAGTCTGAGCAGAGCCCACTGCAAAACAAGCACGTGATCTGTGTCAGTCCCACATGGAAAAGTGGGGAAAGCAGCAAACTCTGCTAAGACAAAACAGATGCTGCTTCTGAGCAGACTGCTCTGAGGGGGAGAGGCGTGGATGGAGGATGTTGTGCCATGCAGCTGCAGGGTGTTTCCAAAGGGAAACAAGTATACAGGGTAGCTGTGTGTCAGAGTAGCAGGGAGACTTGTGCTGAAATGAAGGAATCAGCCAGCAAAATACCTGCTGCTTCCCTGCCTGCCTTCCCTTGCAGCCTGTGTGCAGACAGCCCTCCCTGGTGCATCTCTCCCCCAGTGAAACAACAGCTCTGATGGCTGGGGCAGGGTTTGGGGTGTGATGGACACACTGGGGAGGCTGGAGCAGGAGACTGGGTCATGAAAGGTCCATGAAAGGATCCTAGAAACATCCCTTTAAGCCTATCCCCAGCATCACTCCAGCTACTCTTATCCTTCCCCCACCCCACAGCCCCATCACATCACAGCCAGCACTGCAGGGATCTGGTACAGCTCTGGGCTCCCTGTGCATATCCAAGTTCCCAGACCATGGCTCTTCACCCCCTTCTAGTGGCCAGCCCACATACAGAGAGGCCAGCTCCTCTTCCAGATCATCACCCAGGGTCCTTCCTCCACAGAGCCCTGGGCAGATGCCTGTCCACTCCAGGGCACCAGTAGCTCCTGCAAGTGCCTTGTGCACCCAGGAAGAAGGCTTTGCTTTTGACTGATAACAGCACAGAGCTATGGGGATGTGACCAATCATCTACCTCAGCCCCATGGTCTGCCCTTCCTCCACAAGCAGGGGGACTTGCACAGTTCTTCTGCCTTCTCCCCAGGGGCTGCTGAGAAGAGGGAACTCCTTTAGTCTTTCCCTAAGCCCTCCCATCTCCAGATGTGTCATTTCCCTTCTTTCCTGTCTTGTGAAGGTTATCAGGAGTAGCTTCACAGGGTCTACACCTTGGTTTGCCTTTTCTACCTTAGCAGACAGTCTCTTAGACATCAGAGAGCTGATGCCTCTTCCCAGCAGCTGCTTCAGAGGTGAAGCAGATGCCAGGAGACACCAGTTTCTGGACTGGAAGTGGTTTTATCATCAGCCCAGAAGAGATGAAGAGCCTCATCCTGAGCCCAGCCTGTACACCTAAGGCTTTGTGCCTGAATTTACCAGGACTCAGGAGGGTTTTTCCTCTCTCTTTTCTTCACAAGAGGAATAAAAGCACCTCTTTTTTTGCTTCTCTTTGCCTTTCCATCCAGCAGTAAAACCCCATCTCTAGATTCCCTTGGCAAAGGATGACACAGAGTGCTGTGGATTCCTCCACTTCACACTCGTGGCTGCTTCCTCTAAGGAATCTGGATGCTCCTGGGCCCAAGGGTGCCTCTCCTGCCATCCTTATCCCTCAATGTTTCTCAGTGGCCACCTTTAGGTATGGTCCAGAGAGGCTGTGAGCAGTTAGGACCAGGCATGGAGACTGAGAGCAGTTATCAGGAGCTCTTCTACAGATGAGGACTCATCAGAGAGCAGAAGAAAGATGAGAAGAGACAGCAAAGAGATTCATCAAAGCACACAGGGAAGACAGAGGAGTTGGGACTTCTCCTTTCCCTCTCAAAAGGAGAACTGTGTCCAATGAAGCAAGCAGTGCTGGAGCTCAAGGCAGAGAACTGTGTCCAATGAAGCAAGCAGTGCTGGAGCTCAAGGCAGAGAACTGTGTCCAATGAAGCAAGCAGTGCTGGAGCTCAAGGCATGCAGACAGTGGCCCCTCTCAAAGTCTGTGATTAACCTGTGGGACTCCTTGCAGAATGATGCTGGGCAGGTTTGCAAGCTTCTGCATGGATGGAAAGCACGAGTGCAGAAGTTTGTAGGAGGAAAACACTTCAAGGTCTGCTAAAAGCCACTGAGGAACTGCACATCCCAAAGGGCTGGGAGGTTTCCTCAGGACCACCAACGTTCACTTGCCATCATCCTTGGCATCATCCCTTCAGCAACATCCTGGCTCAGCTCTGGCAGCTCACCTGCTGGTTGCCTCAGCCCTGAGTGCAGAGATGCAGGACACCCTGTGAAAACCCATCCTAGGAGCAAGGGGAAATCTAGCCCAAAGCAGTCCTGACCCCAGCCAAAGCCTCTGTGTGCTTCCACAGCACAAATGCACCACTAAACCCCAGCAGTCTAACAGGGAGAACCTTCAGGGAAGCAATTCCTTTTATTCTGCTCTTTTATCCTCTTCAGCTCAGCTGTGGTGGCAGCACTGAACAGAGCCTCCCAAACATTGAACTCCCACGGCACAGGGTCTTTGCCAGGTCTTTGCTCAAGCCCTTTGCACTACATTTTGCAGCATCTTGGCAGAAAAAGGTGGCTTTCCATGGGAGCAGTAGTCAGCAGCAGGTCTGCCATGCTTTGAAGACCTTGGGCATTCCAACCTGTGTGGGTAAAACACAGAAAAGAAACTCCCCCCAAAAAAAGGATCAGAGAAATAAAGGAGAACCAAAACGTGCTTCCAGTCCTGAGTGTGGCTGGCACAATGCAACCCAGGGTGCTTCATATCTACAAGGTGCTGAAGAGCTCCTGGCTCATAAAATCATAGATTCATAGAATGGTGGGGTTGGAAGGGACCTTTAGAGCTCATCCAGCCCAACCCCCTTGCAGAAGCAGCTCCCACCTAGATCAGGCCACACAGGAACGTGTCCAGGTGGGGCTTGAAGCCCTCCAAGGAAGGAGCCTCCACACCCTCCCTGGGCAGCCTGGGCCAGGGCTCCCTCCCCTCAGGACTTAAAGTTTTCCCCTATGTTTAAATGGAACTGTTTGTGTTCCAGCTTCAGCCCATCACCCCTTGGCCTGTTGCTGGCTACGATAGAAACAAGTGCTGCCCCAACCTCCTGACACCCACCAGTGAGATGTTTGTAACTACTAATGAGCTCTCCCCTCAGTCTCATCTTCTCCAGCCTGAACATCCCCAGGTCCCACAGCCTTTCCTCACAAGGAAGATGCTCCTGATCATCTTGATGTCCCTGCACTGGGCTCTCTGCAGCACTTCCCTGTCTCTCCTGAGCTGGGCAGCCCAGAACTGGACACAGGACTCCAGCTGAGGCTTCAGCAGCTCTGGCAGAGCAGAGGGGCAGCACAACCTCCCTGGCCCTGCTGCCCACACTCTGCTTGATGCATCCCAGGATGAGATGTGGTTTGGATACAAAGAAGGGGAGAAAACCAGAGAATTTTACAAGTGCCTGCAAAGAAAAGGAAGAAAACCTTTGTTTGATCTGTGTTTCAGGTGACTCATTTTCTTCTGATGCCCATCTTTGTGCCAGCTGTGTTGTTTCAGACGTGCATCCAGACCTGGATCTAGGCCTCTAACGCTGTGAAAACAAAACATCTTGAAACCAAAACTAGAGTTGAGTAAAAATCTTATTTTACAGTGAGCAAAGTGACTACTTTGTTCAGAAAACACCAGCAAGGGATGTGTCAGCACAGCCTGCCCTCCCCTCCCGTCCGTGAAGCGTGTGTCTCTGTGCAAAGCTCTCCAGTTGCAGCTGGCTGCACCCTGATGGAGCCTGCTGCTCTTGCAATCTCTCCAACTCTTTTCTCTTACAAGAAGTGCTGTCTGCTGTGCCATATCACTCCAGCCATGCTGTGATGGTTTGTTCTGCTCCAGCTCCAGGCTAAACAAAAGGTTTCATGATATTGCAGTTCACTCAACCTCAGTGTAAGGTCTTGGAAGAGACATTCACCTTGGAGAAGCAGTGGCTGGGCTGGGGCAGAGGGTTGTATATCCTCACTGCACAGAGAAAAGTTGTCCTCTGTCCCTGAAAAGTCTGAGGGTATGTGAGAAGTTGGACATGAGGTTCAGAAGTCACCAGATCAGTCCTTGGGGTCAGTACAGGTAAGAAACATTCCTGGAGGACAAGATCTTGAGAGGCCAAGAGCTCAGTGCAATCCCCTAGTGACTGCTGAGTGCTGGGAGCTTATCACCAGGGCAGGCATCACTCATGTTTGTCCTCCTCTCACACCCCCTTTAACCACCCATGTTCAGCCACCACCTGAGACAGGGCAGTATCAGATGGGTTATTCATCTGGTGGTTATTTGAAGCTGAGCTGATGCTTTGTTAGTCTCTTTCTTTGCTGTTTTTCCAAGTGTTGAGGTTTTTTCTACTTTTTCTCATCTTCCTTTCATATTTTCTCCTTTTTTTAATATTTTCTTTTGTCTTTTCTCTCCATCTTTTTCTTCCTTCTCCTCTCCTCTCC
Source organism: Colius striatus (assembly GCF_028858725.1). NCBI lineage: Eukaryota > Metazoa > Chordata > Aves > Coliiformes > Coliidae > Colius > Colius striatus. The sequence goes on from NC_084761.1 coordinate 99,746,700, forward strand.
TCTCCTCTCCTCTCCTCTCCTCTCCTCTCCTCTCCTCTCCTCGCCTCTCGTCTCCTCTCCTCTCCTCTCCTCTCCTCTCCTCTCCTCTCCTCTCCTCTCCTCTCCTCTCCTCTCCTCTCCTCTCCTCTCCTCTCCTCGCCTCTCCTCTCCTCTCCTCTCCTCTCCTCTCCTCTCCTCTCCTCTCCTCTCCTCTCCTCTCCAGCTTTCTTCACTGGTTTTTAAAGATTGCTTGGTGAGGTCAGCCTAGAAACTCTTGCTCAGCTATATTCTCCATCCAGGGCAAACTGTGGCCTCTCTCCCACAGTTTCAGAACCTGGGACAAAGTCAGTCCCCTCTTGGAAAAAACCCTTGGTCATGCAAAGAAAAGGTTGCCTGCACATCCTTACCCAGCTTTGCTGCTGCTGTTTCTCCTCCTGCCTCTCAGGGCAGTCAGGGAAGCTGCTCTGCTGAGCCACGTGCAGCAATGCAGTGGTTTTGTTTATTGTGGGAGGTTGCAGCTGCTTCGTGCTGTCTTATGTTATTACCTAATGTAGGGTCTGGCTGCATTGCTTTTGACAGGGCAGGACTCCCAGGATACCTATGGCCCTGATTCAGGAAAGCAGTTAAGCACAGCTCTGACTAGAACACGAGTCAGGGCAGGACATGCATGTGTCCCATTGACGTATGTGGGAATGAAGCATGTGTTTAAGTGCTTTTCTGGCACATGATAAGGTCATGGATGAGATGATATGACATGGTTCCCTGCACGAGCCAAGACATTCCTTCCAACCCTATATTCCTGACACACATCAGGCTGGAATTTCCAAATATAGGCTACTAAACACAGTCCCCCCAGTGATCACGTTTAACCTTTAAATAGATAGATGTGACAGAGCACTTTAAGGGTGCTGATGATGGGAAGATCCTTCTCACTTCGCTCTGACAGTGGCAGATGGGGGCACATCACCTCTGAAGATCAGGCTGCATCTGTCTTGCCCCTCGGATACAGTCACACAAGACCCTTGTTTTTGTTTCCCACGTTGTAAAACAAAGCCTTTCACTTTGCTTACTGCTCTGGGATTCCCTGCAAGGCCCAGGAAAAGCTGTGCTGTGAGGAGACCTCTGGGCTCTTTGCTTTTTATTCTTATCAGATAGTTTTGTCACTTATGCTCAGTGACAAAGTGCTGGAAGTTGCTGAGTGTTTCAGTCAGGTTCTCAGAGGAGAAGAAGAGTGATGCTCATACCCAGAGCATCTTTAAGATGCACAGGTTGGACTAAGCCAGTGTGCTGATAGAGGGTCTCCATTGGAGCCCACAGGGAAACACACATTGGCCTGAAGGTCCAGGCTCCTGTTCTGCACATGTCTGTCCAGATCACTCCTCCTGCTCAGGGAACAGTGTTACATGCACCCAGGGAGAAGAGAGACAGAGTACATCCACAAAATCCACAGTGTGGAAGCAAGTATTTGAGGCTGTGGGTGTCTCACTGCATGAGGCACCTTCCCAAGGGGGTGCTGAGAGGCATGAGAGGCAGAAACCCACTTGCTCAGACAAAGCCTTAGCATGACATTCTTTCCCTTAAACCAATTTAATTGTGGATTAAAAGAAAATCTTCTCCACTGAGTAACCCTGGGCTGTATTTCATCCTTCTTCCCACAGTGGCCCAGTGAGCTGTGGTAAGGGATTTGCTGCACACAGGCAGGCAGGCAGTTTTGGTTGCCAGCACGTTCAGGATGGTGAGGGGTTTTAAAGGAGATGGCAGAGGAAGATGAAGACCTGATAGAAACTGCAATAGTAGAAATGCATGCTGGCATGCAAAAGTGAGGGGATGGATGCACAGTCATCAGACCAGTCAGCACAGACAGGTAAACTGGGTTTGTGCAAGCTATTTGGATAGATGAACACCAAGGCAAGAGAAGAGCAGAGAGTGGTTGTATTGAGCTGCAGCACCTAACCCTGCAAAGGCCAAGCCCAGGTGAGTGGACAGCCCACTAAGTGCTGTGTCCTGTTATTTATTACTGGGGTGCCATTCTCCCTGCAGGTCTCACCAGGGGCTGGAGGGCACTGCCCTCATTGCATTATTCACCTCCTCACGCCCAGATGTTCTGCACAACCCTTGCACTAGTGTTAGCCAGCTCCACTTCTTTTACCTTCCCAGTGAATTATGGCCCTACAGTTTTTGCCCTGCAAAGGCTGGAACCTCATAGTTCACCGTGGCAAATGCATTTGGCTCCAGCTGCACTCATCAGAGAAGGCAGGCTCAGAGCTGAGCTGAATCGAGTTAGCTTATCAGGACAGGCAGGGAGCAATTTCTTCTGCAAAGAAGCAAGCAGAGCAACACCCAACACCAGGGCCATGCTTGGCTTTTTCCTTTCAGAAGGATCATAAGGTGCTGGCAGGTTCCTCAGCTCCCTGCAGCACGTTCAGAGCTAATGAGGAAGAAACAGCTCAGTCGATGGGGAAACGTTCCTCAAAGATTTACAAGGGTTCCTGTGGCTTCTCAATGCAGCAATTACATGTCATTCCATGCAGTTTGCACTTTGCTCTCCAGGTGGAAAAGCCACGGGTTTGGGATGTCTGTGCATGTGATTGGGAGAGGAAAATGCAAGATGGGATCCTCCTAAGTTATTTTGGGGATCAAATGTTGCTGAGGTCTATTTAAACTCACCAACTCTGTTTTGTTTGTAGTGTCAAAGACATGCCCTTGGGTTGAAATGCAGTCTCAGATCTCATGGATGGCCAGGTACTTGATTCTCTAGTTGTTTCCATGGACAGGAATAACTGCTGGTAAAAGATAACCCCAGGACACGTTCTGCAGAAATCTGGGCTGGGATATCATGTCTTGAGTACTTCTGATCATAGATTCATAGAATGGTGGGGTTGGAAGGGACCTTTAGAGCTCATCCAGTCCAACCCCCTGCAGAAGCAGCTCCCACCTAGCTCAGGTCACACAGGAACGTGTCCAGGTGGGTCTTGAAGCCTTCCAAGGAAGGAGCCTCCACACCCTCCCTGGGCAGCCTGGGCCAGGGCTCCCTGCTGATAGGAGTATGAGAATTGAAGATAAAACCACCTTGGCTTGAGGCAAAGACAGAGACACCCTTTCTACTTGGTCTTCCTATCAAAGAGCATTGAAAAGCTGTTCCTTGTCTTGCTGCAGAGACTTAAACCCCAGCTGAAAAAGGAGCCAGGCAGACAAGCAGTGTGAGCCCAAGGAAGCATTGTCTCTCTACACAGACACAAACTGAGCAGACTAGATGTTTGAACAAAACCCCCTGAAGCTGCAAGTTATCACTGATTAAAGAAAAAGCTCTCCCAGAGAGTCAGAAATATTCTTCTGCAAATTAAACAGAAGGTGTTTTAATTGTTATGCCAACACGTGTGTCAGGATGGATGACTGCACTGCAGTCAGACCCACAGCTCTGGGACTGAGACAACAGCAGAGCAACATGAAATCCCCTGACCAAGAGTTGTGTTTCCCACCCACCTTCCCTCTGTGCCTTGAGACTGAAGCCTAATCTAAGGAAAGGGTGGGTTTATTCCTGTGAGAGAGAAGCTCAAAGGTAGCAGATGCCTGGCATGGGTTGCTGGAAGGGCATTCCTCACAATCTTGGGGCTCAAAGTTTCATTAGCACCACTTATGTTAATTATGTGGAAGGAAACACAGACATCTTTCCTCCAGAAATGAAACCTGAGGTTTCTGTGCCATTGCATCACTCCAGAGACTGGGATTACAGAACCCCTCACCCCCAAAACAGTGTGTCCTGAGACCATGCAGAAGCTGAGCTTGCACTGAGTATTCCCAGCTCCTCCACTGGCACCTCAGATCCTGCTTTGGCTTCATTTGATGCCTTTAGTTGAAATCTCACTCACTGGTGGGCAACACAGTGACATCACGACTAACTCCGTTTGGGTAACAGATAATAAAGCTGCTGTATGGGAAAGAATTCAATGTTGCACTCAACTAACCCACCTTAGAGAGAAATAGGTCCAAAGCCAGGGAGACACAGCCTCCAGGGCCACTTGCTTCAGCCAGACGTTATACCTGGCATTCAGGAGCTGGGACAGGCAGAGATCTTTCCCCCAGGGATGGGCACGTGACTGAGTCAGAGGGTGTTTCAGCCAAATTGAGATGAAACAGGTAAAGAGGAGCCTGTTTCCAGTTTCAGTTGTCCCCACTCCTGCAGAGAGAGGAAGCCTTGCAGAGAGCCTATGGTTGATCAGAAGATGAGGGTGTTTCACTTGGAGAGCTGAAGGGAGGTGAGATGAATCCCTCCATAGCTGCTCTTCTGGTCTCTGCCACCACCTCCCAGGATTTCCTCAAGACAAGTCCTCTGCAGGAGATCAGATCTGTGTTCAGCTGCCACCAGAGCAGTGGGAAAACACTCCAGGCACCTATTTCTCCAAGAGAAGCCATTACTGGTGGCCCATGTCCTTCCGTGCCTCAGTTTCCCTCCCCTTTCAGGAGCAGGCTTACTCACACTGTTTCCCCTTGACAGCAAGATGAGGAACCCTGCTTTGCCAAAGCACCCTGAGCTGGGCTCCACTGACAATGTTCCCCCAAATCTCTTTGAAGTCCTCATGAGTTAAGCAGCCACTGAGGAACTCCACTGAACCAGCAACTTGTTCACTCATCCCTGCCACAAGAGTCCTCAGAGCTCCCTGACTGGATGCACGGCCTGGAAGCCCAGGGCACTGTTACACCAGCGCAGGGAAGGTGATTAATGGTGGCTGCTGGTGACAGCAAACGCTTCAGTGGGCCACCACCAGCCATGAGGTCACAAACCAGGAGCTGGGCAGTGGGCTGCTCTCACTTCAATAACTACAGAGCTGCAGAGTGCCAATGAGCTGTCAGGGTGAGGGGGGCAGAGTCTCCAAAGGAGGTGAAGCTAATTAATTTCCATTCCCTCAGAGGACAGTGCTGCTGGTGTTTCCAGCCCCCCTCTCCTCTTTACTTACCCTTTGGGATCTCAAGGGATTGCCCCGTGACAAATTGGAGTTCTCTGCTGAACCAATTGCTTTTTCTTTCTCTTTTTTTCCCCCTCCCTCCCCCTGCTTTTTCTCCCTTTTCCTTTTTTTTTTTCAGTGCTAAAGATGAAAGATTTAAAATGCAATAATGTTTTGTCTAAATTCTTGTGGAAATAGCTTATGACCTTTCATAGAGAAATGTGGTTTCAGCTTTCCGGTAAGAGAGCTCCCAGCTAATGATTTAGCTCTATTTTCTAATAAATAGTTGGCAAGAGACGACCACTCTTATACCCTTTGTCATTAGGGACCCATTATTTATGACTCAGAAATGAATCATTAGGCTTGGCAAACAGCAATTTCTTTGTGGCCAATGTATTTTTCCACTCGGTAGCAGAGCGTGCTTGTAAATTCTTCCTAAAAATTACCACTAAAGTATCTCCAAACAGACTCTCCTCCACACTGCCATAAATTCTCCCCACTTTGGTGACTATTGGTGGTCTTCCCACCTCAAGAAACAACCAAAAGAAAGGGTTTCTTTCCCTTTGTTCTTAAGGCCTTTCAGGTTTCCCTCCAGCTAATTACACTTCTCTTTAATAGGGAAACGTGGTTTGTTTTCCTGACAGCCTCCCTTTCACAGGATGAAATGTTTCCTCCTGACAGAGCCTTCCTGTCTTCTGTATCCTGGCTAACTCAAAGCCTCTGAGCAATTAGGGTTGGAGAAGACCTTTGCACTTTCACTTACCTGGTGGTGTCTGCTCGCCAGGGGCTTCCAAAAGGCGTTTTCATGGGAAGACACGATGACACGTGCTGGGCTCGAGTCACCTGAGGGGCAAACTCCCCCAAAGTCTCGAAGCATGTAGGAGAAAATCTCAAGCCAACAACTCTGTATCTCTTTTCCTTTCTCTCCTTCTCCCTCTTAAATCATTTTTCACCTAGTTGAGAGACTCTTGAACCTGCTCCTCTCTTGCACTGTGAGCACGTCTCAAGGGACGATTGACCCTTGATCAGGGCAAGGGAACTGAAAGGAATAAAGGCTGAGGAATATAGCTCAGGCTTTGGCCCAAGTGCAGATGTTATGAGTGCTCAGTAATGCCTGAATCCAGGAGACTGTTTCTTACCACTCAGCCTAGCTGCAGGAATCGGATCCCAGCACCATCTTTCCTGACCTCTGGGAAGCTGCAGCTCAGAGCTGAGGCATCAGCTGCTGGGAGAATTCTGAGCAGGAGAAGAAAGAGGAGATCAAGAAGCCTTGCTAAAATCCAGAGAGGGGAAAAACAAAAGTGCAACCAGAGGCTTGTGAGTGTTTGTTGCAACCCTGTGCTGACGACGCAAAAGAGATGGAGCAAACCTTCCACGTTGAGAGTCAAAGGTTTTACCACTGGATCACTTCATCTGGAGTCCTCCAGAGCAATTTGCTCTGCAGCTTGGGGTCCCTTTAGCATCTCCTGCTTCCCTGTAACATCCAGCAAAGACTGCTTTGCCGTGGCTACCAAACAAACAGAAGTTTAGGGGCAGAGGAATGTTAATGGTGGCCAGTGCAACAGGTAAAACAATCACTGGGAACGGATTTTGCTGGCAATCAGCAGCACACCAGCCTAGTCCTGACCCAAACAGAGAGAGAATAATGCTTCTTTCCCCAGCCAAAAGTGCAGTTCTAACGTTACATTTAGGGTTTGGTCAAAAGTTCTCTTCTTATGCATTTTCTTCCACGGAAAGCTTACAGGTAAAACATACACAAAGGACAGGAATAAACACATTTTGACTGAAGTTTGCTTCTTGGGCTGTTGGCTTGGTTGATTGGTGGGTTTTTTTCCCTTGGGCAGTATGGTGGCAATTTGATTTTCAAGAAGGTGCCTACAAGTCAGCCAATAGGTCAAGTGAGGAAAAAAGAGAGAGGCAGCAGAGCACTGAAACCTTTGAGGAGCAAAAGAAGGAGCAAAAGGCTTGGGAGAGCCAGAGCCAGGGTGTAGGAGAGAGAAATATCCATTGCAGTGTCAGGAAAACTTTCACAAGGCAAGAAAAAAATCACATGTGGGTTCTGAGAAATGGAGCTGTGGATATACAGATGCTCTTGGATCTACTTTCAAAACCCACCTGGACACGTTCCTGTGTGACCTGATCTAGGTGGGACCTGCTTTGGCAGGGGAGCTGGGCTGAATGATCTCTAAAGGTCCCTTCCAACCCCCACCACACTGTGATTCCATGATTCTAAGCAACCTTAATGTGAGGCAGGGGGAAAGGAGAAGAGGTAGCTGAGGATTGCCACTGGGATATCTTTGAGCTGGAATGTAAACATAAAACCCAAAACACACCAAAACCAACCCAAACCCTGTTGCTTTCTGCAGCCTGGGATTTTGTTGGAATCTACTGGTTTGGGTTGTTGGTTTGGGTGGGTTTTTTTTAAAGATGAAAAACAAACCTTTCCATAAAAATCTGGACACAAATGAGTTCTTTTGGTCCAGGATGTGTCTGAGCATCTGTCATGTGCAGAAGATGCTGTGTTCCCTGTTGGATCAGGTCACATTCATCTCATGGGAGCATCTGCTTGCAGACATCTCCTGACCAGACGCTTCAAAGGCACCTGTGAGAAGCTTTCACCAGAGAAATTAGTTTCACCTGTTAGTGGGGAACATTCCCATTTTATCCTCCTCCCTTCTCTCTCAGTTCTAGCCAGATGTCAGTGTGGTGCTCCAAGGCAAAAGGACTGTGTTTTCTTCCTAAGCTGATGCCCATTTCTTTTGGTAAATCAATTCTCAGTAATTTTGTCTCCACACACCTGAAGAAGCCACAGTTGATTCTTGCTGAGCTCTTCAGCCATAGTCTTCAAGGACCAGCCAGCTTTCTCTAGATTGAGGACACAGTCACCAGAGAAGAACACTTTTGTGAGCCCATGTCCAACCCTTTCAGAGGAGAATGTGTCCAGAAGAGCTGAGGGGGTTTTATTACAAAAGAAGCAGCGTCTCTCTGCCAAACTTGCACATAACATGAAGTGAACCCACACTGAACCTTACTTAAGGTTTGAAAAAGTTTGAATAACCTTTTCCTGCTCAATATTTTCCCTGTACCTCAACGTTTTCCAGTTCAGAACAACCCTGAGAGCACACATGCCAAAAAAGATGGAGAATAAAGGACAAAGAAAGAAACTCAACATCTACCCAAAATAAAACCCACCCTCAGAAGACCCTTCTTCTCTCCTGGGCATTCCTGGACCAGCTGGAAGCTGAAAATACCAGCAATTTCACAGGGAAGGAAAGACTACAGACCCAGGAGGTTAAACAAACACCATCCAGGTTCTTGTTTGGTTGGTTGTTTGCCAAAGCCCAGACTGGAATACAATGGAAGAGTTTATCTTTCCTTGTTTTTCCTCTAGCTGTTTGTTTAAGTCTAATCCTGCTACATTGCCCTTTCTTTTCTTTTTTCCTGGGAGTATGTAAGTTTACTACATGTTTAGTAAGAGTGAGCATGGGTCTGTCTTGTAAGGAAAGGTCCACCTTATGGGCTGAGGTTGCTGACAGAGTGAGCATCTTGACTGAGCCATTTGTCTGGGCTTATTAGTGAAAAAAGGTCGTCTCCAAAAGGTGGTACTTGCAGTTCACAGACCCTCAGACAGCTGAAGTCAGATGGAGTGAATCCTGTCACTGTTATGTGACAAGATTACCAGAGGAACTGGTAATTGCTATGGAGGGCAGCTTCCTTGATAGGGATACCACCATATCACTGCATGGCTATGACCTCCAGAGCAACCCAACCCAACCCAACCCAAGACCTCAGAGGATCAAGCTCAGATGCTCCTTATTTCAGCCATCAAACACACTGCTTAATGTCTGATGTGCTTCCTTAGTGCATCCCAACTCATCCATGGGCATCCCAAGGTCCAAAGCAGGTATGCACCTTCACTCCCCTCGTCCCTGTGCCCTGCTCTAGGTGGTGCTGCTGTGGCAGGGGGGTTGCACTGGATGAGCTTTTGAGGTCCCTCCCAGCCCTTGAGATCCTGTGACATGAACCCATCACCATCAGGATAGAGGTCATCAGCTTCAGCTGCCACAGTTGAAGGGCACAGTGCTCTCCTGGCAGACACTGACCTCGACTCCCACCGTGCTGGAGGGACATGTAGGATACAATTCCACTGGTAAGTACCCTCCTGAGGTGCATCTCCCAGATCTCCAAACTTACCAAGCTTGGATTCATGTCAAAGTTGGACTGGATGATCTCTAAAGGTCCCTTCCAACCCCTCCCATTCTGTGATTCTATGTCACAGAGAAATTTCAGAATGCACAGCCTGGATCATTTTGGGGTGAAACTGAGCCAAACCACATGCTCTCGGAGCAGACCTCCTGTGCTCAGACTGATGGGCATTGAAACCACAGGATCTGATTAAAACCAGTCCAAAAGCACTCCCTGCAAACAGAGATGGCATGGCCATAAGGCCCACAGATATTTGGCTCTGCAGTACCGGCCCTTGCAGCACAGGCTTTGTGGTGTAAACACAATCTTGGTGATTTATGGTTGTAATGATGTAAACAGAACCTCTATGACTTGAGTTCTCAAGGGTTTCCATGTTACCTTCCCACCACTCTTGCTGAAACCAATGGTTTGCTCTGGACAATCTGATTGCTGGGACAAAAGAGAGCTGGGGATGAGCCATTTGAAGTTCACTTAGTGATACTGGGGGTGAAAACTGTCATACATGCAACTGAGATAAAACAGCAACATCCAGCCAGGTAGCTGAGTATAGGAAGGGCTTAAGAGTACACGGTCACATTTGTGAAAGCTGGAATGGACATGTTGAGCTCCCAAAGACAAAGGCAGCTGCACACGTGGGCATCTCTCCAAGCCATGAGCCCTCACCACAGGATTAGCTCAGCTTTTTTCTCTGTTTGCACATTTTCCCTGATCTCTCCCCTCATTCCTGAGCTTGGTGCCCCACTGGAGATGCAGCATCCAGCCCACTCAAGTGTCCCCTGTGCACACTCAGGGAATTGTCTTGACTTAATGAATGCACAAAACATTGAATGGATAAGCTGTGTTAAAGCTCACACGTTCTTCATGTGCACAACCTGCTGTGGACAGAAAATCTCTGTGCACTCAGGTCAATATAACCCAGGTTAATCTTTCCAGATGCCCAAGTTCCATCCTTGGCAGGAGTAAATGATGTCTCAGAAAGCTGGTGTAGAGTGAGCCACCTCTAGTCTGCTGAATGCTTTTGTTTGATAGCTGGCTGCTGTTATTTCTGCAGAGCTTGACTCTCCTACCAGTGAGTTTGACACTCAGGGAAGGAGCCTGTGAGCCCCACTCATACAAAGAGTTCAGGGGCCATCTGCCTTCAGAGGTGGAAATCCCACTTGTGAGAGATGTAGCCAACAGAGTGAGACCTTCCTCTATGCCAGGCACAAGCAGGGCAGCACCTTGGCAATGACAAGCCATCCCATGCTTGCTTTGACAGCATCCATCTCACGATGCTGTGGACTGTGCTGGGTCAAGTGTTGCATCTTGCTCCCATTTGCTCTCCAAAGCCATATCCTGCTCCTCCATGAGTGATGCTGGAGGCAAAAGGCCACTTTCCCCCACATCTGACCACTTTCTAGCCTGTGTTTCTTTTTCTTCCTGCAGCCTTTTCTCTTAACATGGTTCCCCTTGTTATTTTCCACCCATGCTTGTCCTCACCTCTTCCCTACCCTGAAATGCAAATGGGTTGGACAGTCTGTTCCCCAGCAAGCCCCGAGGGGCAGTGGGACATTATTTTAGTGTTGTTTACACTTCTGGTCATCAGCCCCAGCGAACGCCCACGGGCTGGAAACCCATCCTAATTGTTGTGACTTGTTTGGGGTTGGTTTTTCTTTAATCCCCTCGTGGAAAAAAATCTGTTAGTAGTTAATCAGCACTAAAAGCTTGGTTTTCAGCAGCACTGAGATGTCTGTGTTGCATCCAGGGAGTGACAGACACTGTGAGAAGAGGCTGCGACGTGGGGATGCAACTGGAAACCTGTCTCTAAGAGCTCTTGGAGCATCTCAGCTCCTTAAAGAACAGCCCTGCCACAGCATTCTCCATAGATAAGTCACTTTTGGCCACAGTGGTCCCAATGGGGGTATTTGCTTCAAACATTCCCATCCTTGAGAACGTCCTGAATTAGCTTCTCCTTATTTTATTCTAAACACAGGTGTTATTTACAACAGAATATGAGCTGCAGACCAAATAATACAGCATTCATCCAGCCTTGTATGCACTCACACTGTGTCACCCCTTCTTGTGAGTTCTCATCTATCCTTTTATCTACTTATCCTCCCATTTCTCTACCCACATTATCTGTTACCGTCGTGTGTTTGTCAGTCCAGGTCTACACATGCACACAAACGTAAATGCAAACACCCTTTCTGTGTGTCCTGCCAGGCTTTGGAGCAGCAACAGACCTGATTCAATGTCATCTGTCCCCACTGTAAAATAGTCAAATAGGCAGAAAACAAAGTTGTTATACACTGAAAGCAATGCCCAGGCTGTAACACAGATGGAGAAATAGAGGGATGTAAGGGCTACTGCTGTTTGAAATGCATCTGTGAGCCTCTGCTTGGAGTTACTGCAGGGGAAGCTGTTTTCAAGAGGAGGGAAGGAAGGAAGGAAGGAAGGAAGGAAGGAAGGAAGGAAGGAAGGAAGGAAGGAAGGAAGGAAGGAAGGAAGGAAGGAAGGACACACAAAGCAATCAACCAACACATATTCATAGAATCACAGAGTGGTGGGGTTGGAAGGGACCTTTAGAGCTCATCCAGTCCAACCCCCCTGCAGAAGCAGCTCCCACCTAGATCAGGTCACACAGGAACGTGTCCAGGGAGGTCTTGAAGAGCTCCAAGGAAGGAGCCTCCACACCCAGCCTGGGCAGCCTGTGCCAGGGCTCCCTCACTGAGACACTCAAACAGTTTTCCCTTATGTTTCAATGGAACTGTTTGTGTTCCAGCTTCATCCCATCACCCCTTGTCCTGTTGCTGGCTACTATAGAAAAGAGGGATGTCCCAACCACCTGACACCCACCCTTTAGATATTTATACATGTTAATAAGATCCCCCCTCAGTCTCCTCTTCTCCAGACTGAACAGCCCCAGGTCCCACAGCCTTTCCTCAGCAGGAAGATGCTCCAGTCCCCTCAGCATCTTGGTGTCCCTGCACTGGCCTCTCTCCAGCACTTCCCTGTCCCTCTGGAGCTGGGCAGCCCAGAACTGGACACAGGACTCCAGATGAGGCCTCAGCAGCTCTGGCACAGCAGAGGGGCAGCACAACCTCCCTGGCCCTGCTGCCCACACTCTGCTCAATGCCCCCAGGCTGCCATTGGCTTCTTGCCCACGAGCCCACGTTGCTGCTCATGGGCAGTTGATTCTCCCCCAGCACTGCCAGGTCCCTCTCCTGGAGCTGCTCTCCAGCAGCTCACCCCCAGCCTGTGCTGCTGCAGGGGGTTGTTCCTCCCCAGCTGCAGGACTCTGCCCTTGTCCTTGTTGAACCTCAGCAGGTTCCTCTGTGCCCAACTCTCAGCCTCCCAGCTCTCACTGACTGGCAGCACAGCCTCTGGGGAATCAGTCAGTGCTCCCAGTTTGGTGCCAGCAGGGAACTTGCTGAGGGTCCCTCTGTGCCCTCACCCAGGTGGTTGATGAAGATGTTGACCAAGACTGGCCCCAGAACCCATCCCTGTGGAACTCCACTGGCCACAGGCCTCCAGCTCCATTCTGTGCCATTGCTCAGCACCCTCTGGGCTCTGTCATTCAGCAGCTCTCCATCCACCTCACTGCCCACTCATCCCAGCCACACTGCCTCAGCTTTCTGATGAGGATGTTGTGGGATTGTTATTCCGAAACAGAGTATTGCTGGTGTGGGAAATGAGCTGTGGAGGTCAATGTGCCAAGCAGTGGGTACAGCTGCCACGTGTGACCAGCACCCTGCAAAGCAGGGACAACCTCCCAGCAATTGCTGTGTCTTACAGTGGTACAGAGTGATTGTTTTATGTTCTCTCGAGATCTTTCCTTCCCTCAGGTGCCCCAAAGAAGAGATTAAAGCCAATGTCTCCCAGCTGGAAGAGGGGACATATTGTCACCCTGTCTATAGTTGTACCTTCATCTGGGGAAAAAATGCAGATGGGGAAGGGAAGATGAGGATGGAGAGTTTGCACCTCAGTATCCCACCCCATGGTAGTTCTATCCTTGAGTGATTAAAAAAGCCATTCCTTCCCATGGAGTACAAGTGACACATCCTGTCATCCTAAAGGGCCTCCAGCTGAAATATAGCTCTGTCTCTGAAAAAGGGCCCAGAGCCTCACAGCTCTGTGCACCAAGTCCTGACACATTGCTGGAAAGGTCCCCCTCACAGCTCTTCCAACAATAACAAACCTTTGCAATGTGCTCTCATATATCATCAACAATTAAGGACAGTAACAATCCAAACAGCCGTCTCTCCAGGGATGGAGGGAGGGAAGGAAGGCTTATTGGGCCCTCGAAGAAATGTAAACCCAGCACTGTGCTGGCCTTGGGGTTTCTGCCTGGCTTTCAGAGGCTGTGTGTGACCAGGATGCCTGGGCTCCTCAGCTGCAGCGTGGCTCGTGAGGGGGGTGGATGGTGCACCCTGCAGCTGCCAAGAACAAAGCCTCCTTGGAGAGAGATGCTGAGGCAGGAGTCTGCGGCACTGCAGGCTTCCAACCCTGCCATTCTTTGGACCTTGCACCACATTGATCTCCATCCAGCCCATGATGAGGAGAAGGTGCAATCTAGACAGGGACATGGCGCTGTTTGGTGCACTCACCTATTGGGCAGCTCTCCCCAAAGCAATTACTTTTGCAATTACTTAGAAGCAGCTAATTGTGCCCCAGGGCAGCTGGATGGGTGCAAGGATCACTTTCCCAGGCCTTGCCAGCCCTGCTCTCCTGTGATGTGGTTTAAGGGGAACAGGGAGGCTGCTGGGAACTGCTGAGTGCTGTTGGCTCATGGAGGCTCCAGGAATGGAGCAGACAGACAGACTCTGCTTTTCAGATCCGTCGTCTGCAAACGGGGCCGGCTGGAGGGCTTCTGGGGTGGAATTGCTCCCATGGCTCTCCTGGAACAAGTGTTTCACCCTTACTGCAGGGGTTGTAGCTTGCTTTCCTCCCTGTCCTGAGGACAGCTTGGCTGTGTGAAGAGATGGGACATCAGAACCACAGCGTTCTGGGCACGAGAACAATGTCACACCTCCCCAGCCAAACACACCTTTCCATGTGGAAATAAGAGGAGAAATCACATAGAAATGGCTTGTCTTATCACCTAATACTGCTCAATATCCCTTCCCAAGCGCTTTGGGAAGAGCAGGAATCCTGTCTGATACACCTATAAGTCATCAGAGTAAAGGAGGGGGTTGGAAGTGGTTGCTCTGCCATTTCACATGAATCATAGAATCACAGAATAGTGGGGTTGGAAGGGACCTTTAGAACTCATCCAGTGCAACCCCCCTGCAGAAGCAGCTCCCACCTAGATCAGGTCACACAGGAACGTGTCCAGGTGGGTCTTGAAGCCCTCCAAGGAAGGAGCCTCCACACCCTCCCTGGGCAGCCTGGGCCAGGGCTCCCTCACCTCACAGAGAAAGAGCTTTTCCTTATGTTTCAATGGAACATTTTGTGTTTCAGCTTCATCCCATCACCCCTTGTCCTGCTGCTAGACACCATAGAAAAAAGTGCTGCCCCAGCCTCCTGACACCCACCAGTGAGATATTTGTAACTGTTAATGAGCTCCCCCCTCAGTCTCCTCTTCTCCAGCCTGAACAGCCCCAGGTCCCACAGCCTTTCCTCATCAGGAAGATGCTCCAGTCCCCTCAGCATCCTGGCAGCCCTGCACTGGGCTCTCTCCAGCACTTCCCTGTCTCTCCTGAGCTGGGCAGCCCAGCACTGGCCACAGGACTCCAGCTGAGGCCTCAGCAGCTCTGGCAGAGCAGAGGGGCAGCACAACCTCCCTGGCCCTGCTGCCCACACTCTGCTCAATGCCCCCAGGCTGCCACTGGCTTCTTGCCCACGAGCCCACGTTGCTGCTCATGGGCAGTTGATTCTCCCCCAGCACTGCCAGGTCCCTCTCCTGGAGCTGCTCTCCAGCAGGTCACCCCCAGCCTGTGCTGCTGCAGGGGGTTGTTCCTTCCTAGTCACTTCCTTGGGCTCATGCATTGGGAAAGGATTTGCAGCCTGTTCTTAATCGTCAAAGGAACACGTTGGATCCCAACCTTGAACCCGCAGGATGTGGCTCTGCTGAGGGCTCAGCACCCACCACTCTGAGCAACCCCCTGTCCAACTCTTTACCCCAACATTGCACAGAGGTCTTGTTTTGCCCACTGTTGCAGAAACTGTTGCATGTCAGGAGGTTGGGGCATCCTTTTTTTCAATGGTGTCCAGCAACAGGACAAGGGGTGATGGGCTGAAGCTGGAACACAAACAGTTCCATTGAAACATAAGGGAAAGCTCTTTCCCTGTGAGGTGAGGGAGCCCTGGCACAGGCTGCCCAGGCTGGGTGTGGAGGCTTCTTCCTTGGAGGGCTTCAAGACCCACCTGGACACGTTCCTGTGTGATTTGATCTAGGTGGAGCTGCTTCTGCAGGAGGTTTGGACTGGATGAGCTCTAAAGGTCCCTTCCAACCCTCACCACTCTATGAAACAGAAACCCTGCCCCAGCCTGTGCCATCCTGTGCCATGGGACAAGACCCATCCCAAGCACTCTCAGCGGGCAGCTGCCCACCGCAGCTCCACCACCAGCATTGCCAAGGACAGCCTCTGCTACCTTTGTGCTTTTTGGCACGCTTTGGCTGACCAAGTGCTTCAGCATTAATCCCATTTCCTTCTCAGGTCCCTGTTGGACTTCTACACGAGGCTCAGATCAGGCCCCAGGTTTCTTAAAGCTGGCCCCTTGCCTGCCCACGCTGCCGGGCCAAGGCACGTCCTGAGCAGGCCTGGAGGAAAGCTTTGCATGGGACAGTTTTCCATTGGCAAACTCTACATCAATGAAACCCAAATATTTTGTGGGTGTAGCTCCACTTCCACAAAATTCTTGGCTGAAGTTGTCAAGCCCCACATCGCTTCACCTTCTGCTCTCTCCTTCCCCTTAGGGTCAGGAACACGCTTTGTCTGACCAGGCAGAGCCCACTGTGTGCACACATTGCTCCTTGGTACACTCCTGTTTTGGTTTTGGGGTGTTGGTGACAGCTTCAGTGCTTCACAGCATGGTGCAGTCTGGACAGGAGGCGTTTGTGCCTCGTGGAGACGAAACCTCAAACACAAACAACCCCCGTGACAATGAAGCACCACACCTGATGCTGCTGACCATAAATCCCTCTGTTTCCACCTAGAGTCCTTTTGGAAGTGCCATCTCGTGAGAAGCTTCAGCTTTTTCCCTCCTGTGTTCCAGTTTCTGGAACAGAAACGCTGGTGTTTCCCCTGGGAAGGAAATCTCATTTTTCCAGGGGGTTGCAGTGATAATCTGGGTTAGAGGGAGATGGTTTCAAACCTGCTGTTGTAAAAGAGGTTGTTCAGCCAGTAAAAATGGTGTGAAAGGAGTGGATCCAAAGATAGATTTACAGGGGTTTTTTTATGTTTCCCCTTCTTAACTTATGTATCCTTTTATGGATTTATTTCACCTTCCTGACACTTCTTTGTTATGAGCACCAGACGTTTTCACTCGAAGATGCTCTGATTAATCTGATCAACTGCAAGGGATCATTCCTGTGTCCAGCTCTGGGCCCCTCAGTTCCAGAAGGACAGGGAGCTGCTGGAGAGAGCTCAGTGCAGGGCACAGAGATGCTGGAGTGGAGCATCTGCCTTGTGCTGAAAGGCTGAGGGAGCTGGGGCTCTGCAGCTTGGAGAAGAGGAGCCTGAGGGGTGACCTCAGTCATGTTACTGATCCATCAAGGGTGGGTGTGAGGAGGCTGGAGCCAGGCTGTGCTCAGTGATGGCCAATGATAGGACAAGGGACAACGGGGACAAGCTGCAACAGAAGAGGTTCCAAAGCAACACAAGGACAAAGTTGTTCCCTGTTGAGGTGAGGGAGCACTGGCAGGGGCTGCCCAGATGGGCTGTGGAGGCTCCTTCTCTGGAGCCATTCCAACCCAGCTGGATGAGTCCCTGTGTGCCCTGCTCTAGGTGGTGCTGCTCTGGCAGGGGGGTTGCACTGGATGAGCTTTCCAGCTCCCTTCCAGCCCTTCAGGTTCTGTGATTGTGATTCTTAAACTCCCCTTTAGCCCAGACAATTGCTGCTGTTTCAAAACTGAAGAAGAACTTGTGTGTGGAAGCTGGGTTTTAATAAACACACCACTAGATGCAATGAAAAGCATCACCTCTTCCTCCAAGCCTTGAGTAACTGTTCATCTAAAACGACTGATGAATGACAGTTTTGCTCAGCCTGTGCAGAAGTTATGCTGAGGCAGCATCACACACAGCCACAGCACTGGTGTGACACCATGAGAACAGCCCCACCGAGTCAAACTAAAGGTCTTACCCTCTCTCTGACAGTGACCAGCACCAGATACATAGGAAAAGTGCCTAAAGAAAGTGAGATTAGAGCAGTCCTCTGGGGCTGTACTACCCTAAGCTCTGGGAGTCAAAGATTTTGGAATTCACTGGGATTAAATTTACATCTGGACTATCACACTTAATAAGCATGGATGGATTTATTATCCTCCCTAATTTATCTGAGATCTCTCAAATTCAGCAGGCTGGGACTTGTTAAAATCATTCCATCTGAATTATTCTTTTTGTTTCAAAAGTTCATGCTCAAAAAAAAAAGCATTGCTTGCAGGCACAAAAATAGTCTCATTTTAGCTTTGTCATGTTTTAAATGTCTTCTCTTTTATCCCTCCTGCCCCAGCCCAGTGAGCTGCATTTTAACCAGACGAGAATGTCTGTACGTTTCATTTAGATGGATGGTGAATAGTTGGATGATTCTTTCAACTCCCTAACGCTTCAGAATTGAGCTGGAAATGTCTCTTAGAGGCAGATCTTCTTTTCTTTTGTTGGTCTGAATACTGTTCCCCATCATCACAGTGGAATTTCTTCATTGCACGAATCATAAACTTGTGTGTTTGGGGGGGAATCACAGACTCACAGCATGGTGGGGGCTGGAAGGGACCTTTAGAGCTCATCCAGTCCAACCCCCCTGCAGAAGCAGATCCCACCTAGATCAGGTCACACAGGAACGTGTCCAGGTGGGTCCTGAAGCCCTCCAAGGAAGGAGCCTCCACACCCTCCCTGGGCAGCCTGTGCCAGGGCTCCCTCACTCAAACACTGAAGGAGTTTTCCCTTATGTTTCAATGGAACCGTTTGTGTTGCAGCTTCATCCCATCACCCCTTGTCCTGTTGCTGGATACCACCGAAAAAAGGGATGTCCCAACCTCCTGAACCCATTTTGGGTGGCCAATTTTATATTACACTGATGTAGTGCACCCATCTCAACCTCTCTTACCAAGACAGCTGATGGTATGAGGAAGACAGCATGGAAAAGAACATGTT
Organism: Colius striatus; assembly: GCF_028858725.1. Taxonomy (NCBI): domain Eukaryota; kingdom Metazoa; phylum Chordata; class Aves; order Coliiformes; family Coliidae; genus Colius; species Colius striatus. The sequence goes on from NC_084761.1 coordinate 99,765,121, forward strand.
TTGTGCATAAATTGCTCTATTTGAACACACAGTCATAAGTAGAGCTGGATTTAGTTTACCAGTCCTAAAGAAGTCAATTAAAGGAGGAGAGACCTGTTAGAAAGGAGAGATGTTTAGTCCAGGAACAGGTTTCAATGAAGAGATGAAGATAAGGACTTGGAGGGAGGGTGGATTCTTGGTGAGGAAGCACTATCTGATTCATCACCCCATCAAATCTAAAGCAAAAAAGAACCAGGAGCTGTAATTTGGACTCAATTATTTTAGCATGTTCCTGGTGTTTTTCTCTCCTGTTCATAAAATCAGGAGCAGTCACCATAAAATAAGGGGATGGCTCTTTATTAACTCTATGTGAAAATGAGCACACATAAAGAATCTCTAAGGGAAACTCCTGAGTCTGGGCTAGCAGTCAAGCCTGGACCCTTAAATCTTAATAAACTAAGACACTGCTTCTTCTGGATGAAGATCAGGAGGAACCAAAGCCAATCATCCTCTTCCTGGCATAGATCTTAAATGTAGAACCAGCCTTTGCTGGGAGTTAGCAAGCTGATCCTCTAGCCTTCAATAAAACAAGCCATGAAGTTAACTCTGGAATGAAAACTTCTGTTGAAGTTAATTGGCAAGCTTGGCAGGTTAATTGGCAGGGTTAATTGGCAACTCTGTTTGTTTACTTGCTTGTTTTTAATACAGACAGCTCCAGTGAGCTAAATCCATCCCAGATGGTTGCTCAGGTCACCTCAGAGGGGTTATTTTGCATTGGCTTTGATGGAGCTGTGCTGGGGTGAGTTTGCAGAACTGCCACCTTCCATGAAACAGCTGCCAAGCTTCCTTGCCACAGGGGAATCTCCCTGGCTAGCTGGGCTGCCTGGCCCTTTCTACTGCTGCCTCTTCCCAGAAAAGTGAGTTGTTCCAAGGTTCTCTGCACCCCTGCCCTCACGGGATGTCTCTGTACAAATATGGCCCATGGGCCTCAGCCCTTCCCATATCCACATCCCTTGAGCTCACACTCAAGGCCACACTTGGGTCTGGAGCAAGTCCAGGCTCTCAGGAGAGGCTGATGATGCTCAGAACAAAGCCATGATTCTGAGCCCTCCTGTACTTGGACAGATTATGCCTGAGCATCTCCTCTCCTGCACAGAGTAGCTGGTTGTGTCTACACTAGTAAGCAAGATGTAAACCAGGTGACACTTTGTGCACTGGCACATGAGCCTCCAGTTAAGTTTTCTTCATGCTTTCTGCCCACCAGCACTTTCCCAGACACCCCCATGCTCAGCCACAAGGACAATAAGGGTAACTCCTGACACACAGGGTTACAGAATCATTTAGGTTGTAAAACATCCTTCAGATCATCGAGTGCAAATGTTAACCTGAACTCCAAGCTCCATCACTAACCCATGTGCCTAAGCACCATGCCCGCACATCGTTCACATACCTCCAGGGATGATGACTCAACCACTTCCTTGGGCAGCTGTTCCAATGCTTTGTGAGATGGCTGAGGCCATCATCGTTGGAGGAGCAAGAGTTTAGCCATGAGCACATAATCCTGGCTAAGCAACGTCACACTGGAACCAAGGACAAAGATCATTCTCTTTCTTAAGACATACACAGATTTGGGACTGTGGTGCAACCAAGTTAACAGCCTGGACAGACATTTCATGGGTCTGAAACTCAGCACAGTCAGGTCTGACCATGAAGTTGCTCTTTCACCTGCAGTGCTGAGATCTCCAGAGACCCATTGGATGAGGAAGTCATTCTCATGGAACAGGAGAACATCTAGTAAGAGAAGCTAAGGGAGACAGGAAGGTCTTACAAAGATGGGTGGTTATTGACCTCATTCATGGTTACAGATCCAGTAAGGGTGGGTGTGAGGAGGGGGAAGCCAGGCTGTGCTTAGGGATGGACAATGGTAGGACAAGGGGCACAGGGACAAGATGGAACAGAAGAGGTTCCAAAGCAACACAAGGACAAAGTTGTTCCCTGTTGAGGTGAGGGAGCACTGGCAGGGGCTGCCCAGATGGGCTGTGGAGGCTCCTTCTCTGGAGACATTCCAACCCAGCTGGATGAGTCCCTGTGTGCCCTGCTCTAGGTGGTGCTGCTCTGGCAGGGGGGTTGCACTGGATGAGCTTTCCAGCTCCCTTCCAGCCCTTCAGGTTCTGTGCTTATTCCCTTTGTTTAGAGTTGGGTGCAGTTGTATCCAGCCTGAGTTCAGATCCAGTTCAAGACTTCACAAAAACTACAAAAGCTTGGTTACCAGAGCAAACCAGTCAGAACCAACACCCATCAAATTCAACTGTTGGTGCAAAACACAGCCTCAAAATTCAACATTGAAACTATTGGGGGGGGGGGGGGTGTCTGACTGTTTGTTTATTTTCTGCCTTCAATGACAAACATTTTCCAAGCATTTTCTTGTGTTGTCAAATAAACACAGGGTTGGGGTTTCTTTTTTTTAAGAACACTTTGTTTCAGTGAAATAAAACAACATCCAACATATCCCTCTGTCACACTGAGTGTCTGCAACAGAAAGGATAAATCTTAGGGCTGGAACCGTTCTTTCAGCACACGCTCATGTTGCTGGAACTGCCAGAACAACTTTTGCTGGTTTACACAGCTCAGGGATGACATTTTTATGGTATTCCCAGGAGATTAATGTGTCTTTTTGGGGTTTTTTTTCCCCCCTCTCTCTCTCTTTCATTGAGACATGTCTCATCTGCAAATGAATCAAAACTTGGCTCAGTCTTTCTGGGAGCTTTCCTTCTTTCATGTATCTCTTCTTGTTTAAAGATCTCATGAGCTCAAAGAAGAAGGTATTCCAGACCTTCATCTGATCTTTCAACTCCAGGCAGGGTTAACACTGAGTCTGTAACACTTTCCTCTGCTTCTGTGTGACATATTCCCCTTTGCCTACTGCTATTAATGAAAAGAGTATATGAAAAAGAGAGATTTTCCCTTTGTTTCTCCTTTATGTAAGCTGCTTTTTCAAAGTAAAGCAGAAATGGTTCATGTTTCCCATTGACACAATAACAGCAAAACAAAACAGGCCCTGCTCTGGCAGGGGGGTTGCATTGGATGATCTTTAAAGGTCCCTTCCAGCCCTTGAGGTTCTGTGACAAGACAGTTCCCAGCAACCTTCAGTTACTTGAAAAATGCTTGTTTTCATCTTTACAATTACGACACATTTGATGCATCTTTGCCCTCTTCTGGCAGAGAAAGCAGATGGTTTGAGATGTCCATCAGCAGATGTTCCTGAGCTCCAGGGACCTTGCAAAGGTGTCGGCAGCAGAGTGCCAGCTTTACCAGAAATAACAGAACCAGCACTAACAGGGAGGGAAATGACAGCAAATGGGGAGATGAGACATAGCCACGTGAACCAAAAGGAATTAGTGGTGAGGACAAATTGAGGCACAAGTATTTCTTAATGCTCTGTCACTGGAGAGGACCAGGAGGCAGAGGAAATGTTGTGCAGGCAGCTGCCAGCTCCTCTTGGATTTTGCCATGCTACCTGGGGGCCTCTAAACGAAATCTTAGCCCTGTGCTAATAGGGGCTCTTTCCTGTAACTCCAATGGGAAAAGGTTGTGTTTTAGGAAGAGAAGAAAGAGAAAATTATCTGCTCCCCTCCATGTCAGTGCTCAGGCTTCAGCCTGAGCCAACATAAATGTATTTGGGCAACAGAGGGTTTATTGTTCCCATGGCCCTACCGTTTTCTTAAGAGCATGTTTTGGAGGGGAAGGTTTTGACAGGGCTGGTTAAAGACATCATATGTTAAAGAGAGTTTGGATGTTACCTCCTTAGTCACCCCACCTGTCACTAGGTCACCCTGCTGTTTGTCAAGAGGAAAAATCTCTGTTTGGTAGGAAGCAGCCGTGAGATGGAGGAAAAATCCTGCAAACCTGCTGTTTTCTTTTAATAAGGGGAGAGGGAAGGAGAGCTGTGGCTGCTGTGATGTCATCAATCGGACCCTTCTGTCTCACAAAATCTCCTGGAACCTGCTCAAGACATACAATCACAGTTAGGCTTTCAAGAAGTGATCATCTGGTAGAATTTAGGGCAGCTTTCAGTGGTCTGGTTTCAGAGGAAGTGCTGTCTGGGTGCAAAGAGAGAAGAGGGAGTCTGTACAGAGAGAGTCTGAATGTTTCCTTCCTGGGAGACACAGACTAGCTACATCCTCTTTCTCTCTATATAAACTGGAGGCTCCATCCTCTGCAAAACACCTCGAGATGCTGCAAGGGTGTGTCAGGAAAAGGACTGGTCACACAGGGCGAAATTCCCCTTGCAGAACGAGAGACAACCCAAAACTCAGCCCACACAAGAATGGGATTTCCACAGCCCTTCCTATTCGTGCCAGATCCCTTTGAACCCCTCTCGGTGGTGGCTGGACATGCTGGGATACAGATGTGATTCCTGTAGGCACAGCAGCCCTGTTGCCACTTCACACCCTGGCTGCTCTTCACGTTAACACATCGCTTCAGACATCTCTGCAAAGAGAGGAGACAGAAGTGCCGAGGGAAAGGCGCTGCAGTCACGACCTTCCCCTCCCCTTTGGCAGATGCACAGCTGCTTCTTCTCCATCCCAAACCATTCCCTGCAGCAAAGAAGAGATGGTTGCATCTATTTCAAGGTGTCAGCCAAGGAAAACAATGTGTGACCCGGCTCCTAATCCTACTGCACATGAAAGTGAACGGGCTGCTCTACCCCATCTGGACTGTGGCACGTTGCAGACTGGAAGGATGTAAAACATAAACCCAATCTGCCCAGGCCTGGTGGGTCAGAAGCTGGTGCTCAGTTAGTTATGACAGAACGTTTGTTATCCCAGGAAGCAGGAGGAATGAATGTAAATCAGTTGTAGAGATGGTTTGAGCCAAAACAAGTGTCCCACATCGCTAGGAAGCCTCTGTAGTCTGTTAACTGCTTCCATCTATTGGAAAACTTCACATCTCTGCTACAGTGAAGTAAAGGCACACTGGAAGGGAGATGTGTACAAGCCTGGGAGCACTTCAGAGATCAAAGGCAGGACCACGTGGCCCAGGATCCTTCTATGCATCTGCTGTGGTAGTTATGGATCCATCACTTCCCTGGTTTCTGTGTTCTTGCCTGCTTGGATACATCAGTGATGTCACCTTTGCATTTCTGTGTCTGAAAGCCAGTGATGGCCTCAATCTGTAGACTTATATCCATGTTCCTGTGTGACCTGATCTAGGTGAACCTGCTTCTGCAGGGGGGTTGGACTGGATGATCTCTAAAGGTCCCTTCCAACCCCTACCATTCCATGATTTACACCACATAGGTGTCTTCAGAGACCAAAGGCAGGACCACGTGGCCCAGGATCCTTCTGTGCATCTGTCCTGGCACAACTCTGTCTACAGCTGAGCAGGACATTTGACCCTCTCTTTCTGGTCAATGAAGATCAACTGTGTGATTCATTTGCCTGGATGCAGGTGTCTTAGTGTTGTTTGAGATTTCCCAGGGTATCTCAAAAGGCAATAGGTCGTTATCTACTGATTAGTGCCCATGCTCTGAACTGGTGAGATGGCTGTTGACTGTAGCACTCATTCTGGGTGCCTTAAACTGTGTACAGAATGATACCTTGGCACTTGATCTTAACTAGCCACTTAAATGGAGGTGGTGTAGAGCCATGAGACAGCATCATCCACCTCTCTGACACACCTTTGGGTGGATTGAAGCACCTTCTGTAACTACCAACTTCTCTCTATTGACCAGAGACAGATTAAGGGTGGTTGGCCCAGACTGGAAAGCTGGCTTGAATCAGATTAATTTCCATCCAGCTTGGTTAAACTCAGATGAAACTTCATTCTCCATCCACACATTAACATCTCCAGGACAGGAAAGACAACAGCAAGTTAATTGTTTTCAGCATTTCCTTTGGTGTGAAGAAGATGTCCCTTTTGAAGCAGAAATGTCACAAGAGACTCTTCCAGGAAAACAAAACCAGGGCATGCAATGCCAGTGGGGCTGATAACAGTGTCAGAAACCCCCAGCAGTGACATCAGTAGGAAAGGCCATGACAAAATCCTGATAGTGGTGCTTCTGAGAGGCAGGGTGTGTGACTTAAAAGCACAGGAAAGTAGCCAAGCAACACAGAACAACAGAATTAGCTTAGAAATATCTCTAGAAAAGGCTGCTTTGGACAGAATCCAAAGCGAATGCATAAAACTGCCAGATCAGAAAAGAGTATTTCACATCTAAAGCCTTGATGAGAACAGAGATGGAAAACAGCAAAGTTATCCTGGGACTGCTGTCTGGGTAGGAGCTTCCAGAACAGCGAAGACTGCACAGAATGTGAAATGAAGTCTCAAAGCAAAGCTTGTAGAGAGGTCCCCTTGGAGAAGAAGAGGCTGAGGAGAGACAGCAGCACTCTGCAACTCCCTGACAGGAGGCTGCAGGGAGCTGAGGATCCGTTTGTCCAGTAATGAGGGACAGGACAAGAGGAAATGAGCTCCAGTTACCCCAGGGGAGTTGAGGCTGGAGCTGAGGCAGAACTGTTTCCCTGAGACGGGTCTCAGCCCCTGTGCCAGGCTGCCCAGGGAGCTGGGGCAGTGCCCAGCCCTGGAGGGATCCCAAAGCCGTGGGGCTGAGGTGCTGAGTGCTGTGGGGTAGTGGCAGCCAGGGGCTGGACTTGGTGATCTTGAATGACTTTTCCAACTCCAAAGGGTTCTGTGATTCTCTGATTAGATGCAAACAGTGTATCAGTGTACAAATGAGCACACAAGTGGGGAGTCAGACTGGATAACCTCCAGAGGTTCCTTCCAACCCCAACCATTCTGGGATTCTGTGATGCTGTGTGAGTTTGGCATCTTCCTGAGAAGTGAGACGTGCTCACAGAGGAGGGAAATCACTGGCCTGTGTCACCAGGGGCCAGAAGTGTCATCATAAGGTAGAAACAGCCCCACTGAAGAAACTGAAACTCTTCCCAAATTCACACCTCTGATGATGACTTTATGGAGACTTCACTGTTTGACCTTCACTGCTCCTTGGGAAAAAAACCACAAGGAAAATCTCCTCAGTAACTTCTCCCTTGTGCAGTGCCAAAAGGCAAAGCCCTGGGGAAGATACAAAGGAATGCACAGTGCTGTCACTCTTACCAGCATCGAGGAACTTATCAGAAACAGGGAAATTAGCTCAGTGATGATACAGTCTTTCTTCCTTCCTTCCTTTCTTTCCTCCTTCCTTTCTCTTCTCATTTTCCTTCCTTCTCCCTTTCCTTCTTCTCAAAGAAACAGCAAAGTCACAACAATCTGCATTTAAAACCACAAGTCCCTCTGGCCCGTGGAGAAGTCTGGAAGCAAAAGCAACACCAGAGCTGCTGCACAGTATCAGCTGTGCTAAAAGGGGACTGAGCAGCAAGTCCAAGGAATGTGCAGCCAGACATTCTGAGAGAGAGTCAGGAGGGACACGATGTGCTGTGAGAAAAATGGGAGGAAGCGTGTCTTATCAGCCTGAGCAAGTCTGCAGGTTGGAGGAATGGTCTGGATTGGCTGCATGTGAGCATCCAAGACTGTAAAGCAAGGAGACTTTGTTTGCTCCTGCCATAGCCTTCAGCATGTAGACACAGGCTCCTGTGAGTGCCTAGCAAACTGATAGATGCACTCTGATATGTTGCTGATGGTTAGATTTGGGGTTTTGTTTCTCCTGAGGTGATTCTGCCCAACTCTGCATGCCCAAGCCCTTCAATCAAGTCCCAAGCATGCACCTGAGAAGCCTGTGAGGAACTGATAACAGTTGGTATTGCATGTGCACACTAACTCCCTGCTTTACCCAAGGACCAGAATAAAAGCCCCCAAAAGTGCATATCACCTGCTAATCAAATACTGTCCAAGGTGAATGAAGAGAGGCAAGATTTCCATCCCGAGGTACTGAACTTCCTACACAGCAACACATCCTCAGGAAGGGGTGGAGAGGCAACGAGGAGGCTGTCTGATCCCAGTGGGGCCAGTTTTACACAAGGATTAAGACTCATGTGCTCCAAGGTACCCTCAGGGAGAGGGAAAGGCTCCATCCAGTCCAGAGGTACCAACCTGACACCTTGTCCTAGAAGCTGATTTTTACCTCTGCTGTAGCAGGTGTAAAACGTTGCTGATGCTGCAGCAAATACCTCTCCCCACGTCCTGTGCCTCCTGCCAGTCTGGCCAAAAAAAAAGGGCCTCTTCTCCACATCAGAACAACCCAACAAAAGGAGCCTCCACACCCTCCCTGGACACTCACCTGCACAGTAAAGTAGTTTTTCTCCTTATGTTTAAGTTGAATTTCCTGTGCTCCAGCTTCTGTCCTTTACCCCTTGTGCTGTCACTGGAGGTTACAGTACCACCACCCTCCATCCTTTTGGCATGCAGCTCTTAAATACTTGCAAGTGTTAATGAGCTTCCCCCCCTCCCAGTCTCCTCGAGGCTGAAATCAATCAGCTCCTGCTCCCTCTGTCCCAGAGCCAAGGTCCTCATGCCACTCTGTCCACTGATTGCTGATGGGGAGAAGCTGCCACAGACACCCTGGGCTCAAGGAAAGTTAACCCTAGCAGGCATCACTCCAGCCCTTCCTCCCATCCCAGGCTATCACCACACTCAAGAAAAGCTGGTGTTAACGTGTTCCCTTTGCTTTCCTCTTTCTTTTTGCTGTCAGTGAGGTGAGCAGCAGCTCCCCTGCAGCCTGACTCTGCCCTGCCCTGCACACACGTTGGTGTGGTGGTGGAAATTGAAGGCGTGATGGATGACAGAGGTGAAAGAAAACACAGAGGGCACAGGGTTTGCCTATTTATAGAGGACAGTTCAGAGCCTGCCTCTTAAATATACATTCCTGATAAGTGAATAATCTCTGGCAGGGCATAAAAATAGCTCTGTGGCTCCAACCATAATTACACAGTCATGGTTCAGTAACCTGGCCTGTATCAGATAGACTACAACTGTCACTGATGGGAAAGGACAGAGGCAGAGAGGAGAAAGAGGACAATTTAAAGTTCAGGGCAAAACACGGTGTTTTAGATGCTAAATATATGAGTGTAAAACTGAAGGGACTGGACTCAGGAATGCTGCAAGTAGTGCTCCTGATTTGGAGGCTGAGGAGGGGCAGAGAGAAGCTGGACACCTCCTGCTCTGAGGAAAAAAACCTGCTTCTCTCCCCATAGAACATATTGAACCTGCTTGGCCAGGTGGGTTAAAGATAGTTAGTGGGGGAGTCAAGTGCATCTCCTGATGTCCCTGAGTGGAAAGGACAGGAGGAGGTATCAAGCCAGGCCAGTCCTAAGGTCCAATCTGCCTAATACCCTGCCTCTGATAGCTGTAAGACCCTCATATTTTCTGAGGATGGCACAGGATATCTGCAAAAGAGAGATGGGGAGTATCAGCCTGTGTTCATCTATGTTAACCCTTACATTAGAGTCCACTTTAAACTCTGAAAAACATGCAATATGGTTTTCTTTCCCCCTATTCCTTTGCAGAACCCTTTTTTCTTAGCCATGAAAACCTTTGTAGAACTCTTGGCCTCATCAGCACCCTGTGGTGATGCCACTGGCACTCTGATCATAATCTGCCTCTGAGCTGGGTTCAGCTGCATGCAAACAGGGGCATGGTGTTTGTAATTCTGTGTTGCTGTGGAGAGGAGCTGCACAGCCTTTCACCAGCATCACAGCAGAGCTGGGATGAGATCAGGCCCTCACCTAACACAGGGCAGCTGTGTGCTGAAGGGAAAAAAGGGTGGGAGAAGGAGGCTCATGACCTGCAGTTCCTCCCAGAAGATACACTATGCCTTTTCCCTTTGCAGAAGATACAGAAAGCCCTTGCACGTGTATTATCTCACCCTTCCCTCAAGCAGGGATTGGAGAGAGCTGACCTTGCTATATGGCAGAGAGACATCCAAGGTGAACTCTCTGCCTCCAAGGTACCACAATCCAAGAGCCAGGTCTGGTAGGTAAGATCAGAAACAGAGGCAGAGCTCCTGGGTTCTGGTTAAATTTGGCTGACTGTGTGGTTTTCAGAATGGAGTGAGATCAATCTGACTAACTGCTCCTGTCTAACAACCACATGTTGATCTGATCTGGCCACTTAAACCCCTCTGTCATCACAATTTACCTTTCCTGTCCCAAACTGCAGACTTTGGATGGATGGATGGATGCCCCATGGAGCTGCCTCTTCCTCTTTGAGGGCAGGATGGATGGCTGTTAGATGTGAAATGAAACAAATCCCTCCCTTAATCCCTTTGGTATGTAACTGTGCTGTCACATTGTTTGGGGACAGGTTGCTAAATCAGCATATAACCCAAGGTTTCCTAGTGCATGAAGAGCCAGCTTCACCCAAAGGTTAGGCAGGACAGAGACATGAGCTTTAAGGCCACTCCAGAGAAGGGAAAAAGCCCAAATTGGTCTGTGTCTTACTACAGTTACCCTGATTCTTCAGGAAAATAAAGTGTTGGGGCTAGTTTGTGGTTACATTTTCATTCCCTGGTTCAAATCCAATGTTTCCAATCAACATGCCCCCAGCAGTCTGGAAGCAGGAATCCTTTCTTCTCATAACCTGGAAAATCATTAGAAGTGTTCCTTAAAGCTTCACAATATCCTTCAGAGCTTGAAAACATCCCTCAAAGACGTATCCTGTGCTGGCTGGCCTGGGCTGAACTAGCCCATGGTCCAAAACACCCACAGGGGAAAAAGAAAGGTCCATTTCAGTCAATACAAGGAAGAACTTGAGTCCAAAGAGGGGAGGTGACTTGCTCAAAGAAGAGCTGGGATCAGAGAGGAGGTGACCACGTACACAGCTGGATAGTTCTGCTGTCTGGGCACTCTGCCTCTCCTCAGCCATAGCTCCATTCCTCCTGGGAAGCTCTGAAGAGAAGGGCACTATTAACTCACTGAGGAGCTCAGGTACTCTGGCAGAGGAAAACAGGCAGGAATGGTGAGCTAAGTGAATTCAAAGATGCTTTGATTTCTAATGCCTAAGCCAAGAAGCAAATGAGCAGAAGCTGGATGCACACACTGATTGCTATGACGCTGTCTCCCAGCTTCTCTCCCATCACTGCCAGCACAGCACAAACCCACTGAGATGTGCTACCCAGAGAGGCTCTACAAGCTTGAGGAAGGGGAGAATCGAGCTCTGCTTCGTGCTCTCTCAAACCACAGCATCTTCAGTGGCTCAGGGCAACACCTTAGATGTCAGATTGGTAGATCACATGGTTTGTATTAATCACTTGATTGTACACAAAAGCCTCTTTGCCTGCCTCCAAACTGCACTTTAACCTAGAGCTTTGCAAATCTCAGCTTTGGGAAGGCAGCTTCTGTTTTCCTTCCATGAAGATCTCCAGAGCTAAACCAAATATCCCAGCTTAGCCTTGGTGACAGTGTTTGGTGTTCCTAGGCTTGTGTCACCCACTGTAGTCGCTGAGATCCTTATTCACTGAGGTCCTAGATGGCACTGCAGATGGGTAAAGCACTGCACACTCCCTCTGGCTGGCTGCTCAGCAGGTTCACTGCTTGTCTTACGGGCAACAGTGACTCTTAAATGTCTCCTTGCCTCATCTCAGCATTTCAGTTTAGAGAGCAGACATCCACAGCTGAGCCCCCATGAAACATGGCACTTCAGTGGGCTGTTCCTCCATCACCCAGCCTCTCCTGGAGGTCATTAGGGCAGACTGTGCATATCACAGCTTGGTCCATTCATCAAAACGATGCCAATGGCTGTTTGTGCCACTGTTCTCACCTCACATCCAAGCAAAGATACTCTAAAGCAACCATTGCCCATCGGCCCTAGCTGACATCTTATCAAACCTCAACAGTTCTGAGCTCTCCCTGAGGATCTTTGAATGTCACTTTCACCCCATGGACCAGGTATCCAAAGCTTGTGGGACTCTTCTCTGAGTCCGGTGAAGGGATGGTTTCCAGCCTTTCATGTCACACTGTGCAATAGGATACATGATACCAATCATCTGCCATTGCAGAACAGCTTGGTTGAAAAGCACCATAGGGCTGCAATGTATTCCAAGGGCTCCAAAACCCCAGAGGCCTCATCTGGTGCAAGGAATTGCTGTCAGAGCCAACACTTGACCAGCCACTCAGTTTATGAAAGCAGAAGGACATGGGGCTGTTCAGTCTGGAGAAGAAGAGACTGAGGGGGGAGCTCATTAATAATTATAAGTATATAAATGGTGGGTGTCAGGAGGTTGGGGCAGCACTTTTTTAGATGGTGTCCAGCAACAGGACAAGGGGTGATGGGATGAAGCTGGAACACAAACAGTTCCATTGAAACATAGGGGAAAACTTTCAGTGTGAGGGGAGGGAGCCCTGGCACAGGCTGCCCAGGCTGGGTGTGGAGGCTCCTTCCTTGGAGGGCTTCAAGACCCACCTGGACACGTTCCTGTGTGACCTGATGTAGGTGGGAGCTGCTTCTGCAGTGGGGTTGGACTGGATGAGCTCTAAAAGTCCCTTCCAACCCCTATGAAAAGCCTTTTATACTCGACTCCATCCCATCTTTAAAAAGCGCTGCTCTGGTTGTGTTGCACTGCGAAACCTTTACTCACATCCTCGTGCCTCACCCCAAAGACACCACTTGTGCTGTGCCTGGCCACACGTAGGCATCTGGCATAGACACCTGACTATCCAGGAGACTCAGCTCCAGCACTGCCACCTCTTGGCAAAGCCCACAAGACCCAGCTACCACCAGCCCTGCCTGGCAAAAAAAAAGCTGCTTGAGGGGAAGAGGAGAAGTGCCAACGTCTCAACTGGAAACAAAGCACTAAACCAATTTCCTCCAGAAGCTGGTGCTGTGAGCCCCCTGCCCCAGCAACTCAAAGCAAAGCCACAGTTTCTCCTGTTGCTTTCCTGGCCATCCTCCATGTCCTCATGCAAACAGAGATCTCTCCTTGCCTGTTAACTCTGGTTCACCAGCTCCTCTCCAGCGCCGCGTCGACGTTGGCACTGGGGAATGTGTTTGTGTTTGTTTTGAGTTTTGCCCTGAGCCACCACAAATCCTCAGGGCCAGATTTCAACTCGACACTCTGTTCTGGGGAAGGCAGCCTGTCATCAAGGCCTTTGCTTTGTAGGAGGGGAAACTTGTGCTTAGCGTCAAGCCTGGGAGGAGGAGGAGGGAGAGGGGGGCAGAGGGGGACTGTTGTGCTTTTTCGCCTTCCAATTCAGGGCCCATTGCTCTGTCCTTGGCCTCCTTTATTCCAGCTCCCTCTCTTCCAGCCTCCTCTCTCCTCTCCCTCTGGAATCAGCTTCAGAGATGCTGGAGGCTGGTCCCAGGTCCCCCACTTATGGAGGGAAAGCACAACTGAGCTGTGCCCCTCTGAGTGCCCGTGGCTGGCAGCAGCCCAGGGATGAGCCTCTCCTCCAACACCTCTTGCTGTGCCCAGCCCCAGGAGCAGCCACCAAGGGCCCCGGGTTGGTCTGTTTCACATTAAAAGGGATTTTGTCTGTATTGATTAGCTTGATTTCTTGTGTTTTTCTCTGAAGATTGCAATTTATCTCTCCTTCCTGCCAAAGCCACTGGAAGTGGTTGCAAATGGCTGCCCTTCACACCAGGCAGGCAGCAAGCACCATGCCCGTGCAGCCTGATCCCACCCTTCAGGACACAAGTGTCCAACACAAAACAATGAATCTAAAGCATGGCCTGGCTCTGCAAAATAAGCTTTCTCTGTGGTGCCAAGCATTTCTTGTCTTCCTCCGAGCTCTGTTAGCCTACAGCAAGTAAAAAGTCGTTCAGGGGTGAAGGTTTGTTTGCTTTTTCTCCTCCCTTACATCCAATGGCACTGTCCTTGACCTGCCAACCGAAACCTGGAGAGACCTCCCAGCTGACATAGCCAAGAGGAGGTGGCAAAGGAGGGTGTCCTTAGCGACCCATCTCAGCATCCCCACGACCTGGAGCATTGTGCTCCCCCTTTTTAGCAGGGCCATACAAGTCTAACAAAGAACAGAGCTTGGCCTTGGACCTCCTTGTTTCTAGATTGCCAATTTGTCTGTACTCAGCAGAGGGCTCTTTAATGGAGCAGACAACAGCTTAACAAGTTCCAATGGCTGGAAACCGAAGCCAGACAAATCCAGTCTGGAATAAAGCACATTTCTTTCTCTTTCAGTGCAATAATTAACTACAGGAATGACTTACCTAAGGCTGGTGTGGGTTCTCCCTTTGAAATGAAGACAGGATGTCTCTCTCAAACACATGCATGGGCTCCCTCGTGAGTGCCAGTGCAGGAGCCCTGGGGCAGGTGTGGGGATTGATGTGGGAGGTCAGAGATCTTTTCATGTCTCACATTCAATGAATCTACCATTTGCTACAGGAGTTGGATCCTTTTCCCCTCTGAAAGGCTGCATTTCAAGTGATTAATGTCCAGCAGGATTCCTCCAGTCTACCAATCCATTTCAGACTTTCTTCCCTAAGCCCTTTCCTGATAGGCAGAGGACACCCTCGCTGCCTTCTGTGCCAGCTCAAAGGCGTTTGCACCACACTGCTTCTTTCCCCTCATGCTTTATCTTGGAGCAATCCTCTTACATTCCTCTCTGAAGAAATACTTATTACTCCCTGATGCCTTTTATTTTCTGCTGGACCCTCCAAAGCATCCATCAACAGGGAAGGAAGAGCCTCAGTTCCTCTTAGGAGAGCGCGTGGAGTGAGGTAACTGCCACATCTAACCTGCGGATTTCTTTCTGGCAGAACCACAAACTTCCACTTAATTCACAGCCACAGGATCCCAGCTCCTGTCTGCCTTTATTTTTGCAGAGCAGCTAGGAATTTATAGTTTCCAGCAAGCCCACAAGAAGAGAGACAGAGGGGTTTTTATCCTTAGCAATGGTATCGATACACTGGGTCGGGGCCATTCTCTAGTCCCAGAGTATTGCAAATCTAAATTAGATCTCAACAAAGAGAGAGGTGGGAGCAACCAAAGGCATTTCCACATTATCTCCACCACTAGCCTTGAGCCTGTGTTCTTTCTGGCTCATGCATCTCTGCTGAGGGAGGGAAGCCAAGCCGTGGCGTGAGGAAAGCCACGGCTGCCCCAGCTTCCCATGGCCATACTGCGTCTGAGAGGCAGCCTGCAGCTCCAGCTGCCAATGTTCACAGTGTTTAAGAGATCTCGCTGTTTAAAGACCAGGTTCAGGCTGCCTAGAGATCATATCTGCCATTTCAAGTAGGAAACAACTGGGCTTTTCTAGGGGTGGCCACAGGCAGTCTCATCTGCCTGGGGTTGGTGGCAAGGCTGGTTACAAGGCATGATCCCACTCTGGAAGACTGCTCTGTCCAGCCACAGAGTTGAAAAAGCTTCTGCTAGCTTCTGTGACTCCATGGAGAGAACTAGATGGCATGGATATTTGTGGGTTCATCCACATCTGATATTCCAAAGTGAACATCATCACAGTAGTATCTTATTGAGAGAAAACCCATTCACTGTTCTCTGTCCTGCCACGTGGCAAGAGCCTGCCTTCTCCATGCCCAAGCTTGTGTCAGGCAAGAAGACAGCTCAACAGACTGCAGCCATAGTCAAGCACACTCACAGAGTGCCAGGCTGTGCATCCCCAACACCATGGCTCTGCAAGCCAGTGAGCTGCTCCTTGGCTTCAAGGATAGGGGATAAACTGCAAAACTGGGTTGAGGAAGAGGAGCAGGACACAGGAGGATGAGTCTCTCACATCAAGCACATGGTCTAACTGAGATTCAGGGAGCTTCAGTCCACACCAGAACTGTGCTGAAAGGATGAACCCTGGGGTTACCCAAAACTGGTAACAGAAGATTTTATCCCATTAAGGTTTGTTGCTGTCCCCACTCTCCTGAAAGCTCTCTGCTCCTCTCTGTTCCCCTTCTTGGTCATGGTTCTCACCACCATCACTCAGAGCCAGCTGAGGACACGCTGAGCAACTGGGAAGGAGCCTGGGGAACAGCAGAGAAAGGGTAACACTGGGAGCCCAGCAGCAGAGGTGGGAGCTGCAGCGAGTCCCCAGGGCAGGAGGGGAGAGGGAAGGCATCTCACACCGTGAGTGATCTCCCTAGGCAGGCCTGAAAATAGGACAAGCTCTTGGATGGGAGGGGGAATGTCACAGCGCTGGGCCAGCCAGTCTCAAGATGCCATGAAAACAGCCTTTCCTGGCATGGATTCCAGCGTTTCCAGCCAGAACAGGGAAGCACAGAGACAGGAAAACAGTGGAAGAAGAGGAGAGAGGCGAGAAAACATCTCAGAGCACCCGCAAAGAGAGGTCAGTGCAGGATGAGACATGGGCTGAGGCACGGGGCCACCCCCGAATGTCCCCACCGCCCTCCCGCCCGTGCCCAGGGGACAACAGGGACGTGCAGACTGGAAGGATCCCAGTGCCTCCCTCAAGCAGCACGGATGGCTCAGCTTTGATGAAGGTGGTTTTGCTGAGAGCCAGCTCTTGACCGCAGGGTTTAGCCTTTAGGAGCCTTCCTCCTTCCCTTGTCCAACTTTACCACTCCCATCCTCACATCCTTGGGCCCACGGCGGCTGCCACCCAAACCACAACCTAATTTGACGTGTCAACGTGCCCCACGGAGGCACCAGTGTCCTGCTGATGGAAGAGGTTATAAAAAGAAATGTTCCAAGTGCCTTTGGATGAAGTAAAATTGTAAGAAGAGAAGGGATGGGAAGGCTATGCTCTCCTTTTTGGGGAGTGTCTGGCATCTTGCTGCAGAAAGCCTTTAGCACTAAGGCTTCAGATCTTCACCCCACCTTCATCCAGCACTTTCAGACCTTTTTAGCCCAGGCTCCACTGCAGTGGCTAAAAGCAGTTCACACCTCACCCTGGGACCTGTCTCCTAGAGATGCAGCATCCTTGGGGCTGCTCAGGTGATGTTCAGCAACCAGCCTTGGGGGTGGAAAAATACATACAAACATAAACCCAGATAGATCACGGATCCCTGTGGGTTTAACACAGTAGCTGACCCCAGATCCCTGGCTCCCCAGTTGCCTCATGCACAGACATGCAAACACAAACAATTCCCTCTGCCAGCTGGTTCAGACTGAGGATCTTACCAGGATCTTACTGGGCAGCTGACCCTCAGGCTCCACTGTCTCTCCAGTAGCTGGGCCATGACCCAGTGTCTGGTACCCAGTCCTTTGTGCACACAGAGCCCCTTATCTGCAAAACTAGCTGAAATGAGGGGAAAAAAGGACAGTCTTGTACCAACCTGCCACCTGTTTACATTCAGCCAGTCCCTTTTGACCTCTTATCTCTCTCTTTTCCCACACTTCTTCCTCCCTAAACCACTTTCCACACTGCCCACCTTTGGTTTCTCCCTAACAATCATGTTACACCCTAAACTGACCACAATAAGCCTGCAGCATTCCTGAAATGCTTCCTCTGCATCCCCTTCATCTGTGAGGTGCCCTGGAGAACACTTTGCCTTGACTTATGGTAATGGGTGTTACCCCATCCACGGAGCCAGCTCATCCTGTGGGACAGCCCTGGGCTTGGCTGTGTTTGTGGAGACGAGCCCTCATCCACATAACACCCACAGCCCCTTCTTTGCCAGGGAAACACCATTCTCCTGTGGTTTCCAAGGGAATTCAGGCAGCAAGCCTGAAGGTGAGTGCCAGAGCAGCACACAGCAGCAGCACCAGACTTCAGCCCATCCCTGCATGGGGATGTCTATTGAGCAGCCAGATAATGCTGAAGAAAATCTCCTCTTCCTCGTGATAGAGGTGTTGAACCTGCAGACACAATCCCTTCCCTGCCAATGCCGTGCACTCCCCGGTGTCTTTCAGCTCTGAAGCTCTCACGCCATTTGGACGCTGCCTTTGCTGCTTAAGGACTGAAAGTCCAGCCCCAGTGTCTGCAATCAGTGGGACAAACTGCCATCAATCACAGCTGTCTGCCACAGGAGCCTCTGCCCACTTGTCCTGCAGCCCAGTTACGACACCCTCAGGGCACTCAAATGCCTTTTTGGCAGCGGAGAGAATTGAAACGGAGAGCGCGTGCCTGAACTCTAATCATCAGGCAGCAAGAGTCAGGGGTGGAGAGAGCCATCAGCCTGAGCCTTCTTGTCTCTGTTCAAGGTACAAAGCCCAGAGCAGCTCCCAAGACAAGCCGAACAGCCACGGGCTCGGCACAGAGCAGCGTTTGTGCGCCGCCGGCCTTCTGCGGCCCTTTCGCTCACAAACACTCCTGGGTCTGTTCCCTTCCCAGGGCCAGGGCGCTGTGCCCTAGGAGCCATGGTGCAGGGAGCACTTCATATCACCTCAGACACACCGATGTTGCTCATACCCAGGGCAGATCCTTTTTCACTCGGGCCTTTCTGTGGTTTTGGCCACGGGCCGTGGCCCGCGCCGAGCCCCGCGAGCTGGCAGGGCCCAAGCACCAGCTCCCCGACACGCAGCTGAAACGTTACCAGCACTGCCCTGGGATGACAGAAAAGAGCTTGTGTGAATTTATTGGCTTAATGAGGAGGCAGGCACTTTGGAAAGTGATGTGGGAGGTGGCGTCGGTGACTCAAGGGGTGGCAGGTTTCCATCTCGCGGCCGGAGCGTCCCCACGGGGCTGGAGGGCACTGGGCCGGCAGAGGCGAGGACAGAAACAGGCATTGTCCCAGCCCAGGCCTTCAGGAGGCCCTGGCACGCCTCTGTTTGGCTTTGTTTTTCTTTCCAAGGGAAAAGTGTTAACCTCCTGCTCCTCCTCCTCCCTCCTCAAAGCTTCCCCACTGGGGTAAAACTGCTTTCTGCCCTCCTCTCACATTTCCACTCCACACCCCGTCACCTTTGTCCCCTGAGGGATGCTCCAAGCTGGATGCACGTGCTTATCTACCCCCTGGCTTTATAACTCACGTCTCTTCTCATCCCTGAGACACCCCACGGGTCAAGAGGCACTTTCTAGTTTATGGATGTGTAAGTGATGTTGGACTGTGATCAGAAGCCAAAACATGACACAGCACGGTGCACACACAGCCCAGAAAGCCAACCATGTCCTGGGCTGCATCAGCAGCAGCGTGGGCAGCAGGTCCAGGGAGGGGGATTCTGGCCCTTTGCTCTGTTCTGGTGAGATGCTCTCCCTGCAGTGCTGCCTTCAGCTCTGGGGCACCAACATCAGGACATGGAGCTATTGGAACAAGTCCAGAGGAGGCCACGGAGATATCAAAGGGCTGGAGCCCCTCTAATGTGGAGACAAGCTGGAGAAGGCTCTGGAGAGAACTTAGAGCAACCTCCAGTCCCTAAAGGGCTGACAAGAAAGATTCAGAGAGACTTTGTACAAAGGCCTGGAGTGTCAGGACAAGGTGTGATGGCTCCAAACTGACAGAGGGGAGGTTGAGACGAGACGTTGAGGAAGAAGCTCTTCCCTGAAGCCCTGGCACAGGCTGCCCAGAGAGGCTGTGGCTGCCCCAGCCCTGGCAGTGTCCCAGGGCAGTTTGGATGGGGCTGGGAGCAACCTGGGCTAGTGGAATGTGTCTCTGACCATGGCAGGGGATTGGAACCAGATGAGATTTAAAGTCCCTCCCAACTCGAACCATTCTATGACCATAGGTGCCATTTTTGTTTCAGAGGTGGTGGATGGATAAGTCAGGTTCCTCAGACAGGCTACAGCTGTCCAAGAAGCCCCAGTCACAGCACTTGTCTGACATCCTCTGGCAGCTCAGAAAGACTATAGCTGTGATGCTCACCTTCAAGAAGAGGGGATGACACTCCAAATGACAACTCTTAGAGGGCCCAAGGGTGACATTTCTGCCTGGGAACAGACATCTTTCAAAAGCTTTGTTTGGCTTGAGCTCTTGCTGTTCTTTGGATCAAAACCACTTAGGTTTTGGTTGAGACACAGCAACCTGGGTTGAGAACGTGAAAGTTGGTTGGGTTTTTTTTTTCCTAGAAATGCTCATTTTGCAATTTCAGTTGTTGCTGGTGGTCATTTTGCTGCCAGAAGACTAATTCTGAGCCCAAAATCTGTGCTTCTCACTCTCCAAACACCCCTAGCCATAGGCTGTTAAAAGAGGCGAAGCTGTTACAGTGGCAGCTCAGCATGGAGCTCCAAGGAAGCCGTGAACAACGCAGCTCTGCACTGTTAAAGCATGAAATTGGCATGGAGAGGAAGGAATGGGCTCACTCACAATAAATCTCTCCATTGGGCCCTTTCCATGATGTACAGGGCTTTAAACAAATCCAGGAATTAATCCTCTTGGAGGTATCTCTTTGGCAGGTCTCAATACTGGCCAGGACAAGGAGAGAGAAAGTCTGAGTTGCTTGTGCTTGCAACTCAGAACACTGGCTTCGTGATTCTCTCTGCAGTAAAAGCCTTCTAACCTTTGTTCCCATTTGAATTTGTTCCCATTGTTTAGGCTCTATCTCTACAAATGCTGATGCAGCCTTCCTGGGAGAATGCTTTGACCAGTGGGCAGCAAGGCTGGGTGGCCTGACGACGATGTAACGAGGATTTGAAGGAGCAGGGGCTTCAGTCCCCTGGTAGCAAGCAAGTCTCCTGGCTGTTGGGCTATCAGTCCCTCCCATGGTTGAACAACATACCTGAGCTGCTCAAATGAGCTCATTTCCTTCATAAAGCACCAGGATCTGTCAGGTAGGTGAGACAAGGTGTTATGGTAGAAGCAAGGGAAACCAAAGCAGTGCCTTACTCAGTCAGCAACCCCAACTTGCCTGTCAGTTACCAAAGAAAGACCTCCTAAGCCTCCTTCCTCGTCTCAGAAAGTCCAGGTAAGAAAAACTGTGATGATGGAGCTGAAAAAAAGCAGTAGCCTAACGTGCTAAGGAATACAAGGGAGAGGTGACTGGTGCATGACTGAGGAGCCAGCTCCCAGGAGCACACACAGATCCCACAGGTCTCACAACCCTACATGCTGATGGGAAGGTGCCCTCTTTTGAAGTGACACCGTGCAATGCTCATCAGCAAGGCTGGATACAGGCTATGATGTGGTCTAACCATCACTGCTTAGAGATAGGCAGCTGCCTTCCTCAAGCTCCTCTCTGTTCTGCTGCCAGGATGTTATTGGCCACCTTTGCTGCCAAGGCTGGTTGCCCACCCAGACCTCCAGCTGCTGTTCAGCAAAGCTGCTCCCCAGACAGGCAGCCCCCAGTCCCATTTTTTCCCCCTAGTTCACTCTTTTATGAAGTTTCTCTCCTTACAGGTTCTCCACTGATTAATCACACGGCGACTTCCACACCACATGTGCCCTTCACAGTTGGAAGGCTCATAAATGCAATTTATCACGTGAGGCTCCGGGTTTTTCACCTAAAATGGGCCAAAGCCTCATATCTTTGATCCTTCTGCCCCAAATCCACTGTGATTAACATCAACTACGAGTATCAAAGTTCAGTAGAAGGGCATTATCAGGCAGAAGGACGTGCACACAAGGCCATCTCAACTGTGTTTCTTGAGAAAGCCAGGCCTAAATCTCAAATTGCATGCAATTCCCTGGACAGAGAGCAACTGAACTTCAGTTAACTGGGATTTTTGAGACATGGCATGGCCTAGAAGAGGATGTATTTGCCTGCAGAGTGTGTCTAGTCTGTGCTGAGGCTCAGCAAAGGGGGCACAGTTAGAGCTGAAGCACAGGGTATGACACAGCTTTTGTTCTTAACCAGTTTACCTCGGTTTGGGAATGTCTCCAAGGAGCATAAACAGTGCACAATGGCTCTGTCACAGCTCTATGGTAAATGTAGGTCCCTCTGAAGATCTCCTGATGAGGTGGGACAACAATCTTTGGGCAGAGTCTGAGGATGAGCACCCAGCATCCCACTGCACGTTCGTGTAGTTCTCAGGGTGACAGCTGAGAAGTGCTTATGTTTCTGATGGGTTTTTCTTCATGACTGCAGGGAAATTTGTCTCTCAGCCAAGCCATCTTAGAGAGCAAGAGTGGCAGAGGCAGGAAAAAGGCAAGTTTGGCACCGTGCTTTCGAGACTGTTCATTAGGTACGACGCAGACGTTGGATAACTTTCACAGAGACTCAACATATCATTCAATTTCCTCTTTCTGCCCGTGAATCCCAACACTCCATGAAGAAAGACTGAGAATTCAGGCAGTGGCTGATGGGGAAAAGGTCTCATTTCAGAAAGCAAAGGGCAAGGACAGCCCCTTTTTCCCCTGCCTTGGTACATTTAGAGCTCTACGTCTCCCCTAATTATTGTTGATTGAAATTGTGCTGAGAGACACACCCTGTGCTGTAAAGCACAGCCCTCAGGATGGAGAACAGCAGCCCATTTCTGACAAGCATCTGGAAGGTGGAAGAGGCTGTGTCAAGTTCTGGGCCCTTGAACTGTGCAAGCTGGAATAAATATGTTCAAAAGGACAGTTCTCGGAACAGAAAATCGTGGGAAATCAAAGAAAAAGAGACGCTGCTTGGATCTGAACCCTCACAGAGCTCAAGATGTTTTCATCAGTAGGAATCTGAGTGCTGTGAGATCCTGGGAAAAGTCACCTACCTGGCAAACCAGGCTTTTTCATTCAACACAATTTGGAAGGGGCAGGAAAACCCCATCATCTGCAAGGTCGTGTGAGGGACTCCTCATTAATGCCAACGGAGAATTTAAAGGAACAGTGATTTGCTTTCACTTCTGGCGACTGCAAGCTCATATCTGCAATCAACTATGTCCATTCTACCTTCCCTCAGTGTCTACACGTGCAGAATGTCACTGCAGCTGGTCTGGAGAGAGATTTAAAGTGTCATTCCCTTTTCAAGGGTGCCTTGTCAAAGAAGGCAATGGTAAGAGGAGAGCATAGCTCTGAAAGGTCCAGGATGTGTTTCTGCTCTACTAAAAGCTTCCTTTATGCCCTGGGGTAAGTCACACAGGGTGGCCCTAGAAGGAGACTTGCAGTGTTTTACCACCTTCATTGTCAAAAACCCCAATAGGTTGCCCTAAGCCGTTGTAGGTGCCTCATACCTGAAAACTTTCAAGACCAGGCAGGACGAGGTGCTCAGCAATCTGATCTAGTTGAAGATTTCACACTCACTGCAGCTGGGTTGGAGTAGACATTTCAAGGTCTCTTCCAATCTAAACCATCCTATTGCCTTTCAAAGAGCCTCGAGGCTGACCTCAACCCATCTGCAAACAGTCATTAATGAGGGGAAGGTCAGTCCTGCCAAACAGGAATCATAGGAAGCAGTGCAGCAAGGAGGGGAGTGTAAGCCAGGGGGTAGGAAAGCTGAAGACTGGAAGACGTGGGGGAAGAGTGAATCCAAGATTGAATTATAAGAGTCATCATAAATTCTAGAGCCCAAAGATACCAACTGACCTCCAGGTATAAAACAGAAGCAAAGGGAGGAAAAAGAGATTTACCCTGAGGTAAGAAAGTACCCTGAGGAGGGACAGGGTCCCTGCTTTTAGTAGAAGGTCACAGGTTCCTTGTTGTACAGAGGTATGGCTTCAAGAAGGTGCAGCACACTTCTTCCCTCTGGTAACTCTGATCCTGGGTATAACCCCTCTCTCTGAAACAGAGAGGTGCAACAGGTTGGAGGATTCACAGTCCACTTTCCCCTCAAATACAGACAAAAGCTAAGGTGGACGTGTCACCACTGAAGGATGCTTAGTGGTGCTATATGTCCATTTGTTCCACCACAAATGACAACCACCACACTGCTGCAGAGCACTGCCTCCTCCTCCCATAGCTCCTGAAGCATTGGGGTATCCTAAGGGGTACACACTGAAAGAACATGACCTGTCTTTGGCAGTCAAAACTAGGGCTTTGAGGACATGAGATCTGTGTTGAAGAGATAATCACAAGCACGGAGAAGAACAACCCTCAGAGCGATGTTTGTTTGGGAAAGAGCAGGTATAAGTCACCCATTAGTCATTTTAGGCAGATAATTACCAGCAAGTTTCCAGCCACCGAGACAAGAAGGCTCTGAATGTCTTAAGCAGCTGAAAAGGGCCAAAATACTCATAGTTGTAAGAGAGCTGTCATGGAACCCAGCATCCCTCAACCACAGGGACCTCAGCCCAGCAACCCCAGAGGATTTTCAGCTTTGATTTGTAACGATGAGGCCACGGATGGAATTCTGACTGATCAATTCTTTGGCCCAGGTTCCTTGTTTTAACCCAGGCTTTGTCTGGAATTGGAATGGAAATAGCCCAAGAAAGATATTAAACACAGCTGTCCTGGCTTGCTTGCCCCAGATGGAAGCTGGTGTTGCCAAATAACTTGTTGGCCACCCTGTTTCCAAGTACATGCACATCCTTCTGGCAGGTAGCTCAACTTCGAGGCGGCAGCCTGACCAGGACTGGAATATTCTTGAAGTGCATGGATTCCTATTATCTAATCATGCATAGAAAGCTTTTCATAAGAAGTCTGGAAAGAGAAGAAACTCAGAAGCTGAGAACACATTCTCTTCCTTTGACCACATTCTTCCCAGACGTTTGGAGGAGCTCTGGTCTGTAAATGACATTGGTGGCAAGTGACCAGCCACAGCTACGAGACCTTTGTCTTTACAGTCTAGAGCAAATTTTACAGCAAATATTTCACCTGAAGCAAAACTAGAGGTGAAATTCTCCATAATTATTCCCAGTTGCTTCATAAGACATTAATTTTCAACTGTTTACCCCTAATTTGAAAGTAGTTATGCTGTCTTCAAGTAACTGCTTGTGTTTTCTTCAGAGGAATCTATGGAGAAGAGGCAGCACTTGTGTCTCTGTAAAAACAGGCTGAAATATCACACAACCACAGAATCTTAAGGGTTGGAAGGGAGCTGGAAAAATCATCCAGTCCAACCCCCCTGCCAGAGCAGGACCACCTAGAGTAGGTCACACAGGAACTCATCCAACTGGGTTTGAATGTCTCCAGAAAAGGAGACTCCACAGCCCATCTGGATATCACATGGGCAAGGAAACGGTTCTTTCTCAATCTCACGATGATTCTGGTGTATCAAAGGCTTGCCACACGTACGAGATCCCAACATTTCACAAGTAAACCCCACCAAACTTTACAATCACTTGCCACCTGCACAGGCTACGGTGGAATCTTCATACGAGAGCTCTGCTCTCCTCTGCTTAAAGCAGACGTCAGGCTGCTGTTCAGCCCAGCTCAGCAGTGAAAGCTGGACTGAAGAGAAAAGGTGCTCTCCACACACAGCCTTACTCAAAGCACTGTCAGGCAGTGGAACTGATTGGCACACGTTGCAAAGGGCAAGGATACAGAGAGATCCAAAAAAGATGAGCTAAACATTGGATATGAGTTACAGAAATGTCAAGACTGGCCAGAGATGCTAAATGCTGCAGGGATTTTAATTGCCTGTTTAGAGGAGTCCTGGAAAGGGTCTAAATCCCAGGAACTATGCTGTGTCAATACTATTCATTTATTAAGTCACAAATTAACCTTCACTGGCCCTTTTGTGAGGTGCTGTGTGTTGCTATTTGCAGCATCTGCTCTGAACCACCGCTGCAGGCAGGACACAGCGGAGCCTGGGATGGGTCTAAAACCATCGTTTGCCCTATGGTGGGAAAACTCAGCCACCATCATCTCCAAGGAGCATGTGATGAAGGTGGGGTTGGGCTCTCAGCCCCCAGCCTTTGCATCCCTGGAAATGTTATTAGCTTTGGCTCATCGACTTTGCATTCACGACTTTCCAAGTCCTCCTCCTACCCACCTCTTCCTCCAGGGACAGCCTCACCCTGGCAAAGGCTTTTACTGCCGCCTGGCACAGCGAGTGACAGAGTAAGTGAGAATCCAGGAGGGAGGAAACGCTGGAGCCGAAGACATCTCCCTCAACCAGAGCAGACATTGCTGACTCAAGAGCCTGTGAGCACATGCTGACAGTAGCCAAGGCTGGATATGCTTGTAGCACTTCCTAGCCCAGCCTGAGGGGCTGAACAACCCAGAGGAGGGGGGGAAAGATGGAGTAAAAGAAAACCTCCAAGGGTGTATGAAGAGGGAAATAGCTCATTGTTCAGTATAAGCAAATATTGATCAAGTGTGACACGCTGTGAGGTTCTGCTAGGAAGCTACTTCATGCTCCCATCCCTATGGCATCATTTCTGCCCCAGCACATGCAACAGCTCCTCCTGAGATTTGCAGATGCTTACCTAGACCTTGAGGATAAACCAGCACTGAGGAAACCATCTCCTGACACAGAAAGTAAAAACCCTTCAACCTCACAAGGCAGGAAGGGCAGCCAGTGGGAGAAGATCTCTCTCCCATATGCCACATGTTGTAAATGAAAGGGTAGCTATTTATTCAGTGATATCCATCTCACCTGGCTTCCCAACCTCCATGTCAAACTCAACTCACAGCTTGGGCTCCCCCTCTGTCAGGAAAGTGGGAACAGTGCACCCCAAGGGATGTTCATCCCATCCCACGTTGGATGTCTGAGTTGCTTGAGGTAGATGCCTCTCAGAGGTGTGGCCCTGCCTCTGGTGATGAGGGCAGCCCATGCAACTGGTTAATCCCAATGCATCTAACAACTATTGCTGCCTCTCCCCTGGCAAATATCTTGCCTATGTCCTTCAGCTTATCGTGGAAGTTCCAGAATATCAGTTGTTAAGACTAGATAGCTCACAAATATTTCACTGAGGTCAAGGAAGAAAGATGGAATCCATCAGTGAGACCAAACTTCATCCCTGCAGGAATGACAAGAGCTTGTAAAGCTAATGGGACACTCTGACAAACAGAAAGGAGACATTAGGTCAGATGTGCTTCTCCACAGCGTCTCTGGGACACAAGAGGTAGAAAGGCAGTTAAATTACTGTCATGAGTATATAAGAAAAGAGACAACCTTGAAAACAATATTTCTGCTACCAGGATGTAGAGAAACCCATTCCATGCAGGTATATCATAGAATCATAGAATGGTGGGGTTGGAAGGGACCTTTAGAGTTCATCCAGTCCAACCCCCCTGCAGAAGCAGGTTCACCATGATGAGGTCACACAGGAAGGTGTCCAGATGGGTCTTGAAGCCCTCCAAGGAAGGAGCCTCCACACCCTCCCTGGGCAGCCTGTGCCAGGGCTCCCTCACTCAAACACTGAAACAGTTTTATCTTATATTTAGGTGGAACCTTTTGTGTTCCAGCTTCATCCCATCACCCCTTGTCCTGTTGCTGGCTACTATAGAAAAGAGGGATGTCCCAACCTCCTGACACCCACCCTTTAGATCTTTATAAATGTTAATAAGATCCCCCCTCAGTCTCCTCTTCTCCAGACTGAACAGCCCCAGGTCCCACAGCCTTTCCTCTTATGAAAGATGCTCCAGTCCCCTCAGCATCTTGGTGTCCCTGCACTGGCCTCTCTCCAGCACTTCCCTGTCCCTCTGGAGCTGGGGAGCCCAGAACTGGACACAGGACTCCAGATGAGGCCTCAGCAGGGCGGAGTAGAGAGGGAGAAGAACCTCCCTGGCCCTGCTGCCCACACTCTGCTTGATGCCCCCAGGCTGCCATTGGCTTCTTGCCCATGAGGCCACGTTGCTGGCTCATGGTTAGCTTATTATCAATGAACACTCCCAGGTCCCTCTCCTGGAGCTGCTCTCCAGCAGGTCACCCCCAGCCTGTGCTGGTGCAGGGGGTTGTTCCTCCCCAGCTGCAGGACTCTGCCCTTGTCCTTGTTGAACCTCAGCAGGTTCCTCTGTGCCCAACTCTGCAGCCGGTCGAGATCCTGCTGAATGGCAGCTCAGCCTCTGGGGAATCAGCCAGTGCTCCCAGTTTGGTGTCACATCAGGGGGCTGGACAAGATGATCTCTAGAGGTCCCTCCCAAGCCCTACCCTACCATTCTGTGATTTAAGCCAGAAGTGCATTTGCTGAGAAGAAAGCCTGTCTGCTCCAGCATTTGTGAGGAACTCAGGGAAGACAATGGCCCCAGCAACATCTCCCTGCAGCAAGGGCTCCTTGTCTCCTTCCACCTGCCAAATCCCACACAACCAGCATTCTCAGCAGTTCTCTGAAGCAGCGTTGCAAGTGCAGCACAGAGCTCTGATGCCAAAGGGAAGGTGAAACGTTCCTTTTCCATTTTCTTCTCTTTTTTTTTTCCTTCTTCCCATTTTTTTCCACTTTCATTTTTCATTTCCCACTTCTTTGCCCCTGACCAGAACACCATCACCTTCCAGGCTGCCTCTGCACTCATGACCTTCCAGTTGCACGTTGAGAGCAACGTGACTTCTGCTATTAACGTGTTTCATATCCCTGCTTGAAAACCCTTCACTGTTTCCT
Organism: Colius striatus; assembly: GCF_028858725.1. NCBI lineage: Eukaryota > Metazoa > Chordata > Aves > Coliiformes > Coliidae > Colius > Colius striatus. Next base: position 99,793,179 of record NC_084761.1, read on the forward strand.
CTTGAGATGACACATTTAAAATAGGGCAGGACCCCACAGATCCCTCAGTACTTCTACGAACTAAAAGGGGCTGAATCCTGCCCTGTGTGTACGTTGTTTGAATCAGTCTGGAACGGATTAAGACAACCTTTCCCCATTTAGTACAAGTTCATCAATGAGCAATATGGCTTTGTTGCATGTCTGGATCTTCCCCAAACAACAGCTCAGTGTAAGGATCACTTGCTCCAAAACATCCCTGGTTTTGATTTTGTGGGGGGAAAAGGGATTGACTGATAGTTACAAAACCAACCCAAGACCATTTTTCCCATTCTGCTTTCCACAAGCACAGTGGTTCTGCTAAAATAGCCATCCTTACAATACCCTGCTCTTGTGCTTTTGATCTCAGCTGGAGCCAGGAAACACCAAAGAAGCCACAGAACAGGATGGGGGAGGGAGGGAAGGGGAAGACTGAGCAAGAAAAGTTGATTGAACTTTTCTGAACCACAGAAAACGTTCATGGGATGATCTCATTTTATGGGTCTATAATCTACGTGCCAGTCCCTCAATCATCTTTAAGGACTGAAATACATCGACAGTTTTGCTTGGAATTTGGCAAAGAAGGGAAGAGATCATGAAGTAGTGGGAGACAGATACAGTTCATGCATTCAGAAATGGAACCAAGGATCAAAGCATCATCCAAGAGCTGTTCTCAGAGTGCTCTACCGAGCTACTTCTGACACTGCCAGAAGAGAGACGTTTCCCTCTTACTAAAACAAATGCATTGGGGTTGTTTTAAACACCTTTCTATGAACAAAGCAGGTTTGCAAATTTCCCAGCTCCTCCCTCCAGCAGCTGCTTTCTAAGTGTGCTGTGTTCAGCTTGTCTTTTAAGCCTGGGTCTTAGATCAGATCAAGGTTGACCCGGTCTTGAGGTGTTTCAGAACTAAAGTACCAGCTCACACTCGTCTTCAGCACCTGCTGAGCTGGCAGCTTTGTCTCACAGGTCTGTGAAGGATGGACTCTCGAGGTTGCAGGATCTTTGGCTGTTGCTGGTGTCAGCTGCCAAGGCTGGTACAGGAGCAGGTAGCTCACCTGGAAGGAAGACACAAAAAAAGCCAGAGGATCCAGACTGAGCTCTGCAGGAAAATGCAGGCAGAGCCAGAGAGGGTGTAGGTAAAAAGCCACTGCTGGGATTGCATGGTACAGTGATGCTTTGAGAACCACCTGGGCAAAAATTCACCTCACCAGCCCAAATTCATCTCACCCTTCAGGGGTTGTAAATCGAGACCAATTCCATCAACTTCCCACCTCCATAACGCTACTTTGTCCCAGTTTGGTCCTGCAAACTGTCACTGGGTGCTGGACAAACTCACCCTGTATGTCATGCAGAGGTATTTGCTCAGAGAGCCTTCCTCCAGTGTGATGCAAAAGAAGCCTCCCAAGGGGAACCCCAGCTGTGTATCTTTTCCGTGACTGTCTGATGCCTGATTCCTGACCCTCACTTCTTCCCTTGCCACTTAGAAAACAAAAGAAGGGGAAAAGGGAAGAGGAAAAAATGGGTCTTACAAGCCAGCAGCAGCGGCAGCAAGAGAAATGGAAGTGATTGTCATTGATTTTTCACAGTTGTTACTCAAAGGCCAGGATTACAAGTTCACGGGGAGGCCACTGGCAGTAACCCCAGTCTGCAGTTAATGCATTCCATCCAGAAACTCCCTTGCAAAAGCCATCCAGCTCCTCTGAATCTCAGCGATAAGTTGAAGCTACCCCAGCAGATAATGGGAAAAAGATGTTCCAAACACGATGCACCTGCCTCATTACACACAGGCATCTACCAAAGGGAAAGGGATGCAGAACCTATGCGTGTACAACCACTTACTGGATCAAATCCTCCCGCCCCACAGAGCTGTCTCTCTGACTTTGGCATCATTGGCCTCTCCAGGAAAGAATTAGGCTCATTTCTGTTGTGATTACTTCCTCACTAAGAGAAGAGATGCTTTGATGTGGAATGAGGGAGGAGCTGCAGTGGGGGGGGAGTTTCCCCAACTCCAGTGGATGGTGCTGAAATCAAAGTTTAGCTTTTCAGCTGCACACATCACCCAAGGAGCTGCATGCATTACCTCCAAAGTCTGCACCTGGAAAAGAGGGGGGAAAGAGCAAAAATAGAAAGATTTTCCAGTGGCTTGGTTTGGAGAGGCCAAAGAGTGAGATTTACACCGTTTGCCTGCAGGAGCTCCCTCCTTTATCAACCAAAAAGCTGAGGCCAAACACACCTATTGCAGCTTCTTTTCCATCTCTCAGATAATGTGGATTCCTGCCCCTAACTATATTGGCTGCAGCTTTGAATAATAAAAGGGGCAATGTGGTTTACACACACACACCACCCACCAGCCCCCTCCCAAGGACAATTCCAAGCCAAATAGGTTTAAGTGATGGTCTATCATCTTCACCTCATCCCGTTACCTCATCATTAGAACCTCATCAGACCACACTAAGCAATACATTACCCTCCACGGTGTTGACATCTTCACTGCTGCTAAGCTATTATCATGTCCCAGCTTTAGCTGGGACCTCCTTTCCAGCTGACATTAACCACAGGCCCCAGAGCAGATGATGGAGTGCAGGATCACAGATGTGATGCTGTACTTTGAATCTTTCTCACTGGCTCTTTGGCTTTTGCTGTTTCTCGCAGCTCCCTCTGGTTTGTCCACGTGTTTCTGGGCACATGTTGCACAGAAGTTAATGCAGCCAGCAAGGCAAATCTACTGAAGTGGCAGCTCCAAGGTACCAAACCTTACCTGAGGGTGCCAAACCCTCCCCAGGACATCAAGGACAGACCAGATGCAACATCTAGTTTGTCTGAATGAGAACCCATCTGCCTTCACCTAGCTTTGCTGGACCAAAATAAGGAGGTCAGGCTCATTCAAAGCAGTCAGGGCAGCTGATGGGGAACAGCAAGGCCAGAAGTGGGACTCATCTGCTCAGCTTGTCACTGCACCCATGACTTAGTTGCAATTTTCTGTGGCAAGACTCCATTCACATGGGGCAGCAGACTGAAGGGATGGGGTCTTGGGTGAGGCTGATGTAATATATATTCAGCAATAAGAGAGCAAAGGAGGTCATACTCTTTCCACCCTACAATGAGATCTGGATGAGCTGATGCAAATAGCACAGAATCTTCAGGGTTGGAAGGGACTTCAACAGCTCATCCAGTGCAACCCCCCTGCCAGAGCAGGACCACCTGGAGTAGGGCACACAGGCAATATCTGTGTATTTATCAGTACATGCAGGTGTATCACAGCCAGCAGAGGGGAGAAAGCCACAACCTCAGAAGGACTGATGCAGAAATTCGTATGACCTCTGCACAGCCAGAAGTGCACATTCACTTTGAGCAATGCCCAGGGGCGTTGTGGATTCTCCTCTGGAGGTTTTCCAGAGCCTCCTGGATAAGTTCCTGTGTGACCTGATCTAGATGGACCTTCTTTGGGAGAGGGGTTGCACTAGATGATCTCTAAAGGTCTCTTCCAATCCCCCCCCCCATTCTGTGACTATGATTCAGACCCTGCACACAACACAACTTGGCTTTACTGGCAGCATTAGATTGGCCCAAAATACTGTGGTCTTCCCAGATTACTTTGCCTCTTTCTTTCTTGTTTTAATCTTAGAAAGCCACATGCCCATGAAAAGATAAAAGGTGTCAACTCTCTGGTTTTCTTTTCCCCTCCTCTCTCTCATTTCCACCTGAAATGATTCCACAGACTTCCAAAAACTGCGTTGTTTCTTCCCCTGGATGGATTTAACTCTCACCAGAGCTATTACCCAGCTCTTTTCTTCTGAAGCTGTGGTTTTAGGCAACCTTGAAAACATTTAAATACGTAATTATAATAATTTACAATTCCCTCAACTACCCCCTAGACAGCAATTGCCAAACAATGGCCTTTTCCCCTCTCCTCCTATTCCCCAGCCCCTCTGTGAGAGCAGGGGAGAGCAGCACAACTGCAGAGCATAAATCACCGCGTTTAACAGATTTCTGGACCACAAGCCTCGTCAAACCTGCACAAGTACATCATGTTAATTACACATAACATCAACCATTGCCTATTAGATGATGTTTTCTGTTCATACACACAGTTTGTTTTCCACAGGACCACGGAGGAGGCCGAAAGCCAACAGCACCGACGTCAAAGCTCTGCCCAAAGAGCTCTTCTGCATTCTGACTGAAAGCCACCAGCGCTACCAGGGAAGTGACTTCTCCCCCACCAGTGGGGAAGGGCTTATGCCACATGTACAGGCTGCTGCTGTGATCCCCAGAGGGAATCTGCTCTCGGTCTAAACGTTGCTCAACGTTTTTGTCATCGGTGCAAAGAAAAAGAAACTATGAAATGAGCATCTGTCAGAGGTGACACAAAAGGGAGTGGGAAAAGATCCTCCATTATTGTCCTGGCATTTTCCACCTAAGCTGTACAGAAGAATGTGTGCTGCCACTTCATATCCAGCATCTGTGGCTGAGGCAGGGAGTCCCGTTTCCTTCTCACCAGCAGCTCTGTTGGGTACGTGCTGTTTCAAGTCGCCCTTTCGCGCAGCCAACGGACGCAGGGGTGTAGGAGACTAATGCTAATTGGGCTTGAAGGCACCTCGAGAGGTTCATGGCTGCTCCAAATTGGAAACATGCATGCCAAACCCATGTGAATACCTCAGTTTTCAGACCCCAGAGGGCTCGGCTGGGCTTTCTCCAGGAGCCTCTGGCAGGCAGGGAGCTGAACCTGGGTCACATCAAGCCCTAATTGTCTGCCCCAACCATGAGCTGGCTTTCTCCTCTCACAAGGCTGCAATCTGGGAACGAGGAAAGTAGGTCACATTCAGCAAGCACATTCCCAAGGAGCCTGAAATCCCAAGGCACCTTTGAGAGCACAGGTGGTGAGATGGAACCCAAAGTCAGCCCTTGGGCTTATACACAAGTGACAAGAACGAAAACGGCACGTCCTTGACATGTGGTATTCATGAGACCTGAACAGAGACCACCACATCCTGGTGTCCACATTTCAGAAAGGACATCAAGGAGAGGAGGGGGGAGGGGGGGAAAGGAAAGCTGGAAACGGTTCAGGAAAGAACTCTAAGTACAGTTTGAGGTCTGGGAAACCTGCCATAAGTATCTCAAGCTAATAGCTTATCCAGGAGAAGGTTAAGAGGTGATTTGATCACAGCCCACAAGTACCTGCAGAGGGAAGAGGTTTTTGATAGCAGACAGCTCTTTAATCAGACAGCTGATGACTACATAATGAAAGCCAAGAGCCAGAAGCCAAAAGGAGGCAAATTCAGGCCTGAAATGAGATGGAAGTTTTCTGACAGTGTGGGGACTGAGCTGCTGAAACAGTCTGCCTCGAGACACCCTGGGCTTTTGGCTGCTTGGAGCCTTAAATCAAACCAGTTATCTTTCAAAACTCTGGGTGGGATTCACATCGCCTCTTTTTTTCTCTGCAACTAGAGGAGTCCAGGTTTAACAACCACCAGAGAGGGAAATGCCAGGGGTCAGTTTGCCCTCTGCTTTCTTCTTCTTTTTCCTTTTCTACCAGCGTTTTCCTCTCCTACAAGTTGCATTAGTGTAGGAACATGACAACAGATCTTTCAGGAGGCAATGGTCAGGCCATGGCATACAGATGATTTCCTCCTGAGAGCTGCTCAGCTGTCTGTCCTCTCTCAAACGTGAGGGTCTGACCTGTCTGGCTCATGGAAAGAAGCTGGAACACAAAAAGTTCCATTGAAACACAAGGAAAAACTCTTTCAAGTGCTGAGGGGAGGGAGCCCTGGCCCAGGCTGCCCAGGGAGGGTGTGGAGGCTCCTGCTCAGGAGGTTTCCAAGCCCACCTGGACACATTCCTGTGTGACCTGATCTAGATGGGACCTGCTTTGGCAGTGGAGTTGGGCTGGATGACCTCTAAAGGCCCCTTTCAACCCCCACCGCTCTGTGATTCTATGGTTGGCCAACAGCATGTTCACATTCATCAGTTCCTTGGGTTGGAGGCTACGGCTCTGCTAAGCTTCCCAACTTGCTGATGCTATGCCTCAGTGAAGACAACCCAGGAGAGCTGAAGAACAAGCTGGGATGATTCCCCATCCCTCCTGACGTGTTCACAAGTCCAAGAGCACAAAAGCAACCTGAAAAGCCTAAATTGCTGCTGCTGGCTCTGGGAATTTCCACATGGTTTGCAGTCCAAACTGCATTTACGGGAAAACTCAAGCTAAGGTAGCATCCAGCTCCTCCAGGACTTGTGAGCACACTCCAAGAAGGTGTCACAGGAAGGCAGGAGGCTCAGTAGTTTGGATCCTTTCCAAGCAAGGGCTGAAGCTTGGATACAAATCATCAGCTTAAACAGCACGAGCATCCCCCGGGCTGAACCAGCCTCCGTCTGCCTTAGCTGACAGCTCTGCACAGTGGCTGGAGGATTCACCCCTTTAATTAGTGCTTGAGAGGCACTCAAAGCAAGACAGCACCGAGGGCTGTAACAGCAGACAGATGAAGGCTTGGGAGCGTTGGGTGGATGGCATCCAGAGAACAGAACGCTGCTCTTTCCTGCTGTGCCTCTGGCTGTGCGAATCCAACCTGAGCGAGACGCTCCCCGCAGGCAGCTTCGTTTGCCTGGGCCTGGGGTTGTTACAAACCAAAATGCAAAGAGAGACTATAAACTTGACTCCCTTTCATCTCCCTCACCCCAAATAAATCTCAGCCATTCAAGGTTTAGTAGCCAGTGAGCTATTAGGAGACAGTAGACTTTCCAGGGCATGTTTCTGAAACGCAACAGCAGACAGGGCAATTGTTGCTTGGGGACTCCTTGGAGTTTTTACAGTTTCCATAGAAAACTCCATCTGGGAAGGTTTGTGGGCTTTTTTCCCCCCCTTTTTTTAAAGCAAGTCTACTCTTTAGCCAATTTCCAGCCCACTGTCTGATCAGATTTGCCTCCGACATCTCTCCTTCCTTCCTTTTACTGTGCAGTGATTTTAAGGCAGCAGAAGCTCCCTGCTTGCTCAAATCTACCTCATTCTCAGAATTCACATCTGAATCTCTTGATTTGGCAACAAGTCACAGCTCCAGAGCAGCCACACGTGCACTGGCCTCATCTCATCTCCTTGGCAAGGTAAGACCTGAGCAATCACAGCTCTCCCCACTTGCTTACCTACAGCCCAGCATCTGTGGGGACAGCAGGGGACCGGAGAGGTACCACATCTGTAACCAGCTCTGGTCTGGGTGGCTGAAGGATTACTGCAGTGCAAACCCATCTCATACTTTCCATAGAGGCTTGGAGAAGGCAGCAGAGGGGGGAAGGGAGCTGAGGGACCAAGCAAGTTTAAAGCAACCCATGTGAGGAGCAATTCCCATGGACTTTGGGAGAGCAAACCAGGCTGATCTGGAGGCCCTGGGGTGCTCAATGAAGCTATAAACAACATCTTGCCAAATGACTCAGTGCTTTCTCATGGCCACATCCATCAGAAACAGAACCCAGCTTCCCTGCTGCATGCTCATGTTATAAAAAGGTGGGATTAAGCCACCAACTTGTGCAAAACCCAAACGCTCCTGGGCTGTGGAAATGTTTGACTCCAAGAGAAGGGATCAGACCCCAGTAATCCAGTTACAACATCAACAGTCTACTGAAGAGCTCATGTTTGGAGCCACCTCTCAGGGCAAAGTCCAGCTCAAGACAGTGACTCAGCTGACCTTTCCTGGTGCTGGATCAGACCCTGCCTCCTGTGACGAGGGCAGAGTTGCTGTCTCACTGCAGAGCTGGGAGGTGCCAATCCTACAGCAGAGCAGCCTTTGGGTTTGGCACCATCCTGCTGGTGTTGAGCAGAGACAGCCAGTGCTGGTCTTTTCTGCACATCTCTGGTTTCTCAGTTCTCAAGCAGCCACTGGAAAAAAAAGAGACTTTACCTCAGGTCAGAACTAAACAGCAATGGGTTACAGATTTCAGCAGAAAGAGCCATAAAATTGTCACTGTAGGGTTGGACAGAGCCCATCAGCAGGCTCAAAAGCTCCCGTTTCCTCTTTGAGCTCATTAAAACCAGCATAAATTTGGAACCAGGGCTCCACTTCAAAGTTGAAACTTTTTGTTAAGAAGGCTGAAATCAAAGAATTGCTGAGGTTGGAAAAGCCCTTTAAGCTTGAGTCCAACTGCTCCCCCAACTCTGCCACAGCCACCACTAACCCATGGCCCTCAGCCCCCTGGCTTTGGGGTGAAGACTCCACTGGAAAGCCCTTTGGGGTGAGAAATTGTTCCCAATCTCCAAACTAAACCTTCCCTGGCACAACTTGAGCCCATTTCTTCTCATCCTGCTGCTTGTAGCTCAGGAACAGAGCCCAGCCCCCAGCTCCCTGCAGCCTCCTGTGAGGGAGTGTCAGAGAGTGCTCCTGTCTCCCCTCAGCCTCCTCTTCTCCAGGCTCAACACCCCCATCCCTCAGCCCCTCCCCAGCCCCTTGTGCTCCAGATCCTTCCCAATTCCATTGCTCTTCTTTGGACATGTCATTTCAATGAGTCATTTAAATTCCCCACCCCCACTCCTCACTGTTATTTAAAGGGTTGAATGTTCCCATCAGAACGGTTTGTCCAAAGTCAATGCAAACACCAGAACTGTTTCCTTTAAACCCAACTGTGCATTTTTCAGTCAAAAACAACCTTGTGAGTGGGAAGGACCTGGTGGGTCCAGCTGGGAGGCAGCTCATGGTCAGGTTGCTCAGAGTTTCTGCCACAGGTGTAACAGCAAAAGGCACCACAAAAGTGCTCCCTAACCCCTCTGACAAGCAAGCAGCCAAAACTAACCTGTCAGCGAGGCCAAGTCCGAGCTTACATGTCACTTGGTTGTCTAAAGCCAGCCTAGAATTGTCCTCAGGAGTCATTTTGCAGGTAAAGTTGTAGGTGCAACAACCTCCAACCTAGAAAAAGTGACCTGTGAGCATCTGGTGCTTCCACCGTCTCTGGCACACAGCGAGGTGTGAGAGCCAGCAAAGATGCGTGTTCTGCCCTACCTGAAGCTCACCATAACATGCAGTCTCTGTGTGGATCGAGCCATTCTTCAATGCTTAAATAACCTGAGCACAAAGCCAGCTCCATACTATTCATTTACATATTTCACAGGTGACCCTGTTCAACAGGGGAGTTTGCAATGTGAAAACCAGGGAGTCACCCACACCAAGGGGTGAAGGTGATGGTGGCATCTGGAATCTATCTCCACCTGATCAGGGAGCAGAGCCTGACCTCAGCTGTCCCAGGTGCTGGCTGGAAGCTCTCCAGCACCACAGGGCTATTTGGCTATTCCCCTGTGTTCAGTTATTGTCCTGTCATTGGGATTCCCCATGAGCCAGGGGAACCCTTTCTATCCCTGATCTGAGCAAAGACAGGTTTTGCACAGAAGCAAAACAAAACCAGAGGTTGTTTAAGCCAGTTTAACACCTTCTGACCAGGGCAAAACAAACATTCAGGAAAAATGCCATCTCAAGTGCCTGCTACAGCAGACCCAGAGTGCAGCCCAGATCTGCAAGCTCCCTACACTGTAACCAGTAGAAAAGATTAGAAGTGTGTCAGGAAGTTAAAAATAAAACAAAAAGCAGCACTCTTTGTGAAAATGTGAGGAAGCAAAGGGGAAATGATCTCTCACAGTTGGAGCTGGAAATCGAGCTCCAACCATCACTTCATTAGTTAGGTGTCTTGTCACACAGCCAATTCCAGTGGGACACGGTGCTTAGGACCAAGAAGCACCTGAACAACCCCCTGCTCTCACCTTCTTACATCCCTACCCCAGACTGGGGCACTTAGTAGACAGCCTAAACTAGAAGGAAAGCCTCAAACTGCAGCCAAGGGCTGACATTCAGAAACAGAAGCTTTGGACATACCAGTCCTAGAAGTGGACAGAAGGCAGAGTCTGTGCAGGAAGGAGTTCATGAAGCAGAAGCAAATCAGCCTGCACATTCCCTGCAAGACTTTTGCAGACCCTTGCAGTCCATCTCCCAGCTGCAAAGCTGAGCTCAGCACAGGATCTGCTTCACAGACTTAACAGAGTCCTTGAATGGTGGGGATGAGAAGGGCCCTGCAAAGCTGCTCCAGCTCAAGCCCCTGCTAAAGCAGGTTCCCCTCGCTCAGGGGGCACAGGGCCCTGTGTCAGGGCTCTCCCAGCTCGACACCGAGGGAGTTTCTCCTCACCAAGTTTCTCCTTCTGCTCCAGTGGAACTTTTTATGTTCTAGTCTGTGCTTGTTACCCCTCTTTCAGTCCCACCACAGAAAAAGGACTTGCCCACACCTTGGCAGTCAGTTGGCCACACCACAGCAAGGTAACATCCCACTGACAGTGGCAGTGAGCTCAAGGCAATGCACACAGGATCTGATTGCAAGAGAAGAGGGGTCCTACTGCACGAGGCCACTGGTCCATCTAGACAAGCATCTGTGTCTAACAGGGGCCATAAGGAGCTACCCAGGGTGGAGTGAGACCTAAGGCAAACAGAGGTGATATTGCTCTTGAGTATTCAGACTATCTTTAACTGAAGAAGTTTCCTGAGGCTGTAAAGGACTACCAGGGAGGTGAAGCACACCAGATCTCTCTTCCAGATACGTGTATCTGGACCCACAATGAGGCATCAAAACCACAAGCTTCAAGGATTGGGAACTATAGGAATCTCTCCTAGCCCTGCTCCAAGAGCAGAGGTTTTGGCCATAAGCTGAGGGTGCAGAAAAGCAGTTGCTTTGATATAATTATCCCCCAAATATGCCCAACAACTGTCAGCCTCATCCCAGGCTGTGGAGCCACAGCAGAGGAGCAACACCACACCAGTCACACACAGCTATTGTCACAGAAGGAAAACTTCTGCTAAGCTGAGCTGCAGCCACCCTGGCTTTCCTGAAGCCATGTCATTGCATTGGCAGGGGGAGCAAGGACAATTCTCTCAATCCTCCCCAAAAACACTTGGGAGCAAGACACAGTTAATGGGAGCTGTGCTCCAAAGTCACACAGGGACATTTTAACATCTCTGCTTCTGCCTAGGTGACAGACTAAGCCTCTCTCACACAGCCAAGCCTGGGGCAAGACACTAAATCCAAGAAACACCCTGGGGTTGGGTTGTTCTTTGCTTTAGGCAAATCCTTTGCAGTGGGATATTGTGAAATGCAGAGAGGGGCCAGTGCTCAAACGAAATGCCCCAAGCACAAAAGATGGTGCTTCCAGCAGAGGGTGACTCCATGCATTCTCACACACTATCTATACACACACATAACTTCTGAGCTGCTCTGATTCGCTGCCAGCTGCTGTAAATTTCACCTGGAGAAGGGGATCAAGCCCAGGCCTCATTAGGTTTTTATATTCTCTCTGATTGCTTTTGCAGGCCTCTGAGCCTCGTCTCCCAGGGACCCCAGGGTTCAAAGATCAAATAAATTGTCTGGCAGATTTATCAGGTCTCATGGTAGGTAGCCATGTAGTAAACTTCCCCTGGTTTCCTCCCCTTCCCCTTCAATCCAACAGCAGAAAACAAGAGGCACTAAAAAGAAGATGGTATTGCATCGCCTACGTCGTCAGCTCTCTGGTTTGAGGATGCTGAGAGCCTGATGCCTCCTGCACAGCCCTCACTGGCAGAAAGCAGGAGCAGCACAGGAGGAGAGCAGGAAGCAGCAGCAGCACAGTCAAACCAAGCCAGAAATAAAGCTGTTAGACCCAATATCAGCCAAAAAAAAACCCTCTAAATAGAGATAAAAGATAAGGAGGCATTTGCAAAAGCACCACAGTGTCTCTCGCAGAGCTTTGCTCTGGGTAGGAGCCCTGCAGCATTTCTGTTGAGGCTGGTGCAAGCAAGGTGTGAATCAGCCTTGCCAGATGCCTCCAGGCAGCTCTGATCCCACAGATCATTAGCTCAGAGAACTGTTTTTACCCTTGTTGCACAGCTTCTGGTGCTGTGCAGCAGGCCAGGAGGAGTGCAGGCAAAACATCCCCTTATCTGCCTCCAAGAGACCGTGTACACACAGGGCTTGGGCTCTCCCCCAAAGCTGTCCCTCCCTGCTGCACTCCTGCAGCTAAAGCAGAGGAGCAAGAAGTGTTCTTTGTTTCCCAGCTTTCAGTGATTACCTGAAACCAAGAACAGACAAGGATCCTCTTGGGTTCTCTTTGAAGACATTTCAAGTGATACACACGGTGTAAGTCTGGTACAGTGGTCTCCATTCCATTTCCATGGGGGGTGATGGTGTTGCCCAAAGGTTCTTGTTTGGAGAAACAAGCCTGAGCTGGAAGGTCAGCCTGAAGATCTGGGACAACGCAGGACTCTCAGCACTCCCAGGCTGGAGCTGGAGTTTGCTCCTGGTAGGGTAAAAAGAGCAAACGAGGAGAGACAGAGAGGGCTTGAGGAGCAGTGGTGGGTTTTCAAGCTGGGATGGGTTGAGGAGACAGGAGAGGCAAAGCTTGTGGGAGATGATTATAACTTCCACAAAACTAGTGAAGGCTGCTGCAAGGCCAGGAGAAGGGTTGAGGAGGAAAACCATGGAAGCCCAGAAGATCATCTTTTTGTGATTCATTTTCTTTTTCAATGTCTGGGAAACTGAGATGTCACCCAGGAAAGGGCAGAAGCAGCATTCTGATGGGATCAGCTATGGGCAAGGCAGACAGGGCTTGTATTCCTGACTAATGCTTTCTCATGAGGCTTAAAAAGCACTGCTTCTGCCTAGGTCACCTCTAACAGACACTTGTCTGTCCTGCCATTAGAGTTTTGAGGTGTCAGGAAAGCAGCATCATATCTACACATTCAAATCACCCTTTCTGCCTTCTTATGCCATCCAGTGTGGGGTGATCTGTACAGACATCATCCTCATCACTGCCTCACCTCTGATCTTCAATCCAGAGCAGCAGCACAGGGCTGGGCACCACCTCTGGGCATCAGGCAGGGAAGCATATGTCAAGAGGCATGACTTTTGCTCAAGAGAGCAGCTCCAATATTTAACATGAGGGGAGGCAGGTTCTAAAAGCAGATTGAACCCCCTCCAAGTAGAGACACAACCCTGAGCAGCTCACAAGACCCCAGGGTACCCTGGCACCAAGCTCTGACCAGCCAATGCCAGGATTTCCAGGTTTATTGGTGCAGTTCTGGACAGGAGCTGAACACAGAGGATCAGAGTCAGAGATATTCTTGTGCTGCCAGTAGAGATCTGAGGAGAAAATGCATCCAAGCATCTTATTCAGATAACCAGGGAAGGTTTTGTACCACAGGTCTGCCAAGCCAGGCTGCCAGCTCTCTCAATTGGTTAACAAGCCAGGAAAGAGAAGCTTTCACACAGTGGTTAAGGCAGGAGCAGAAACAACGTGGAGACAAACAGAAACACAGCAGCAGACAAGAGCAGCTGCCCAGACGTGTCACAGGAGTGCTCCACTCAGCTGATGCCAAGCAGAAAGACATCTCAGTATGAGCTGAAGCTCCCAGATCTTGCTCCTGCTGGGAATCCATTGCTAGTCCTCTCACTAACAGCTTTTCCTTCCTATTTGTTTGCTCTGTCCGAGGGAAAACAGACTCAAGGCTCCACCAAGTGCCCACACCATTCACCTCCTAGGGGTGAAGCCCCTACAAATGAGTCCTCCCAAAGTTCTGTTGCTCCTTCCTCAAAGCTAAAAGCGATTCCCTACTATTGACTCCATCCCTAGGCCCCTCATGGACACCAGAGTCGTTACACCTGCATGGCAGCCAGTAAAGACATCCTGGCAGGACTTGGTCCCTAGCAAGCATATGCACAAAGCAACACCAAAACACCTCAAAGGAGAACCACTGAGCCCTCCTCAGGGCTGCCTCCTGCCTAATGTGTCTGCTTCAAAACCCAGTGCCTTGGTATCCATCTGCTCAGCACTGTGCAGCTAAAGAGTGTCCTGGAAGATCATCAGGATCACCCCACAACTGCCAGGCCAAGGAGGCTGTGCCAGTTTTACCCTCAACACCGTGTAAAGGAGAAGCCCACGGCCAGCAGGAGCCAGTTGGACCAAGTTTCTGTCTTCTGTTAAAGTCTCAGAGGGTAATGCTGAGCCCAGTTAATCAACTGGAGCATTCCACCCCAGAGTTGGCTGCTCTTAGGGGAAGAGGGAAACCATTTCTATATATAGGTCGGTAAGTGCTCTGGGAATGAAAGATGCTTTATAAAAAGTCCTTCCCCTTAACATACAGCATCAGCTGAGCTTTTCAGGAGGGATTTGCCTTCTTTCCCCCCCCCTTTTCAAATGGTTTTTCCATGCACCAGCTGATCTGGAGTTATCTAAATGAATTTCCACAGGCATAAAGCTTAATCTGCTCTCCTTGCAGACTTCCATATATTTTTTAATATGTCAAGCAGTGGAAATTTCTCAGACTGAGTCGAGGGAGCTGTGAGGGTTTTACTGCTCTGGAAGATCAGAAATAGCTTATCTATCTAACAGACTTACATCAAATGGCAATGCCTGAGAAGCATTGGACGTGGGATGTTTGAAAACAAACGGGAGGCAGAGAGCAGCCAGGCAGCTGAGGGGAGCTCCACGGTGCTGTCCATGCACTAGTGGGATTAGGGCAGGCAGAGCAGGTTTTTACACTGCCTGGTGTACTTTTTTAAACTCATTTCCTACTTGAGCAGGGACTTGGACTGCAATGCTGAGCTGTTTTGATGAAAGCAAAATGTAAGTCCTGAAGAATGAGTTTTCCCAGCAAGCAGGCTGTATTTGATCCTTCCCATCCAGGTTTTACACTGGTGGTTGCTCATTTCCTTGCAGTATTAAACTTGTGTTAAACCTCATGCACAAGGCTTGTAGAGAAACAGCTCCTGCCTGAACAGGCTCCAGAAAGCAGAGCTCAGAGACAGCAAGCTGTGCATATGATACAGAAGAACTCTCCTGCTCCATTCACCATAGGCCAGGCATGGTAGGACCCAGGATTTCCCTCCATGTCATCTCCACACTGAGAGCATCCAAATAACTTCACTGGATAAGGGCACAGAGGTGTTATAAGACCATCTCTTACAGGGGTAAAGGACCAGCTCACGTGTCCATCACTGAGCAATGAGAGGATGCTGACCACTGCCTCGTGAGATGCAAGTGAGCAGGAAGGTCCCATAGGCTTTCTGAATGCTGTGGACAACAGCATCACTTCCAGGTCTGGACCCAGGCCCTGTCAGTAAGTGGAAGTGTTGCTCTCCAAACAACAGAGTCAAGTTTGCAATAAGAGATCCCATGGCATTGCTCCTAAGACAGCAGAGCTCCTTCTCTCCCACTTTAAGCAGCTCAAGTTTGGATCTTGGAGCAGTCCAGCAGATGCCTCTCATTGCACATGAATCTAATCAGGTGTAACAAAGAGATGCCCCAGTTATGCTCCTTTACCTCTCTTCTACCATGCCTGGTAGCCCACTTCCATGGCAACTTGGTCAGTGTGCTGCAGCAGCTCCTCTGGGGCAGAACAGGTCACTCTGCCTTCAGATCTGACAAAGACTGGCTGCCCAGGACATTAATGGTGAGAGTCCTGTGGAGCCTAACAAAGGGTTGCCTCCTTTTTAAAGCTAGAACAGAAAAATAAACCTCATCCTTGCCTCCAAGCTTGGGGGATGTGGGGTTCTCCTTGTCTAGCCATTGTCACCTGAAGGACAGCTGTCTCCACTTTGGCTTGGAGCTCCAGTTTTACTTTTTAATGCTACTTTTCAAACAGTCAATGGAAAGAAGAGCCTCCAGAGAGAGACTCATCTCAATTAATCCCACCCTAAATATCTTTGGAACTCCTTGTACCATATGAAGTCCTAGTGAAAGAGTCTAATTGGCCCCCAAATTAAGAAGAGTGACTGAAAGAGACACAGTAAAAGCATCAACCTCACTGCCTGAGGAAACGAGCCTCAGAAAATCCACTACAGAAAACACAAGGGTGGAGTTTCTCTTCCACTGCCCAGGCCAATTTCAACACATAGAAATCCCACCCATGCTCTTTTGCTCACACAAAGGTCTCGCAGTGTGCCTGCTGCTGCCTCTCCAGGAAGGAAAGTGGGTGGAAAAATTACATCATGGTTCGGTTTCTTCCCCCGTTGCCCTTTTCTTTAAAGGCTTTTAATGCTAGAAAGTGGAAGGAGCAGCCAGCAGCACAGTCACAGACAGCAGGGAGATGACAGCAGGGGAACTCCATCCAGAAAACCTTCAATGGCTGTGTTCTGTCTGCCATTACAAAGACTCACAGGGCACCTCATCACAGTTTTCCAGCACCTGAAGTGTAACTACGAGGATATAAGTCCTTTCTTCCCAAGGAGCTACATGGAGAGGATAAGGAGCACCAAGCTGCCCTGAGAGGTTCCACCTTGATATAATGTTCTTACAGTGAGAACATTCAATGACTGGAACAACCCCAGGGATGTGGTGGGATCTCTCCAGAGACAGGCTGGAGAAGGGGCTGGAGCACAAGGGTGCTGGGCAGGGGCTGAGGGAATGGGGGTGTTGAGCCTGGAGGAGGCTGAGGGGATACAGGAGCACTCTCTGACACTCCCTGACAGGAGGCTGCAGGGAGCTGGGGGTCGGACTCTGCTCCTGAGTGACAGGACAAGGGGAAAGGGGCTGGACTTGTCCCAGGGGAGGCTGAGGCTGGAGCTGAGGCAGAACTGTTTCCCTGAGAGGGGTGTCAGCCCCTGTGCCAGGCTGCCCAGGGAGCTGGGGCAGTGCCCAGCCCTGGAGGGATCCCAAAGCCATGGGGTGAGGTGCTGAGGGATCAGTGGTGGCTGTGGCAGGGTGAGGGCAGGGCTGGGGCTCAGCAGCTCCAGGGGCTTCTCCAGCCCAAACAATTCTCTGGTTCTCTAACTGTGTTTAGATCACCTCATCCATGCTTTCTTTTCCACAAAAGGTTGTACCAGATCATCTTCTGAGGCCCTTTCCAGCCTGGGCTGCTCTGTGATAACAACAGTTTCTGTCCCTAAAGTGATCCACGCTGTTCACCTTACACCTCCTGTAACAGCAGGAGCTTCTGCTCACTGAGCACGTCACTGCTCTTCCTTCCCTGCCTACAAAAAGCTATAAGCCAACCCAGTCTGAGTGAAGGGCATGTCCCACGTCAGTTTAAGGCACAAATCCTTCCAGCAGTATTTGCTGAGCCTTGCCTACACCTTGCTGCTCCCTGAGCCCCCCCTGACTCCTTGGTGAGGCTGTTCAGAAGCTGTACCTGCCCTCCAAAGCACAAAAGGCTCAGCCTCACTCACCTTTTGCTGTGGGTCTTGAAGGATCCTTCAGGCATCTGTTTCCACAGTGATGTCTGACCATTGCACTGCTCCAACACAGAGCAACTCCTTGTGTTCAGAAGCCCTGGGAGGAGGACCAGTGACCCTGGTAGGATATAAACTTTGCTCCACCACAGCTGTACTATGAGATACCCACTGCTTGGTGTCTGGGTGTTGCTGCCTGGTATGTCAAGGTTCACAGTTAAAGGTCTACCAGGACAACAAAGGGGTTTAGCTATTACTTGGGATCTGGCCTGTTACTGTCAGCTTTACAATCAGCATGGGATCATCCTTGGGTGAAACATGGGGTAAAAGATGGTCAAACTGCAGACCAAGGGACTGCTCAGTTGCACACTCTGCCTTGGTGATGTGCAGGCATTCACTCCCCTTACCTGTGAGACCAACCTGCCATCCTCTTGGCTATTTAAGCTGAACTTCCAAGGCAAAAGCTTGATTCCTAGAGAGTCAACAACAGCCACATCTGACATGCAGGTGCTCTGCACAGCCTCTCCCCCACATTGCAAGCACCTTGGCACGGGAGCTCCTGTGCACAGCCCAGGAAAAAATGCAGCCTCCATTAAAGGAAGGGCTGAACTCAGCCCAAACAAGTCTCTTCCACAGCTCCCCTGAAGACATGATCCATCCCATTACACCTCCTTGTAAGGACCCTACTCCAGCAACATCTCCTTTTGCAAGTCTCTTCCCCATTCCTCTCCCCATTTTTGAGCTCCCAACCTCAAGAATTCCCATCTGCCAAAGTTACTTTGGCCTCTGCCTGCTGTTCCCTCCAAGCACAGAGCCTGGTGAGCATTTGCCTCCAGAATTCACTGAGATGCAAGCAGGCCTGCTAACAAATTAACCTTCCATCTTCCATCTCCAGCCAAGAAGGGGAGGGGGGGAAAAAAAAGTGTTTTCTGCATCAGCCACTTGAAAGACTACAGATCACCTACAAGTATTTTTATTGAGGGAGTTTTGCTCTTGTTCTGAACTGTAAATACTTTATGTCTTCCAGGTGTTGGCTGCTCAGCTGTCAATAGAGTGTGTTTTAGCAGCACACACAGCTGCAACATGCAGGTGTGTGCAACTGGCAGCCAGCATGAAAGCCAAACAGCTGCTGGACTGGGAGGAACTGGGAGTCACTCTCAGTCCTGATGAAGATGGTTTCTTATTGAGCTTGAAGCCACGGCGTGGAGTCCTGGAGCAAGTCTGCATCTAGAAGCAATTCCTTCACAAACCATTTTTGAGGCTGAAATGATGGAAGACAGTGAGCAGTTGTGGGTAGGGGTGGGACAGAAAACACCTTTGCATGGCCAACAGGCAGCAGCTTTCAGGCACACGACCCAGCACAAAGCTGCTCCATAGGTGGTGAAGGGTTGGGAGGTGTTTGTAAGGCAAAGGCAAGACAAGGCAGCACAAGATCAGCCCAGTTCAGAAAGGGGGATGAGAGGTCTGTATGCATCCATAGTGTTTAGAGCAGAGGTGTTTACTCAGGTTGAAAAGAGGCCAGACACTACATCCCACTAAAGCACAGGATGCTCAAACAGCCCACTCGGCTTATTCTGCCTCTCATACACTTTGTGAGCTCTCACTGCTGCTTCAGACATAAGACCCAGTCTCTGGGATATCCCTCAAGAACAGGAGATGAGAGCCTAGAAGACAGCATGCACCAGTCTGCTGGCACATGCACAGTGCTCAAGGACACAACCTTTCCCTGGGGAACAGGCTCACCCTCATGCTGACTTTCCTTATCCAGCTCTGAACCAAGCCTTTTCACAAGAGCAAGGAAGGCAACCATAGCTTTGGCTCCAGTCCTAGGTTCCTGTTCCTGACCTTCTGAATTGATAAAGTCCTGCAGGGGCAAGGGAGCTCTAGACAGGCATTGGGATTGCAATGATAGGAAGCTTGCACTGGCTCTGCCCACTCATTTCACACACACTCCCTTTGGGATTATCTGGTAAGCCTGTTGACAGCAGCCCTGGAATTTAAGCAAGCATTGGGAACTGTCAGTATTTGTCCCCTGGGGTTTCAACCAGTCCATCTTCAGGTTGCCTTGGTTTTGGGTTCAACTGAGACTGAAACAGTTTCACATCCCTTCCAGTTTCAGGTTCAGAAATGCTTTCAAAGACCTGTTCTATCCTGGCTTGGGGGAAGGAGAAGAGCAGTGCATTCACACACATCGCTTTTAAGACCGACTCAGCTCTGGGCTTGTCATTTACAAAGGACCAAAGGAGCCTCTGGAGCTGATGCCACACCAGAGGCTGCTCCAAGATGCTGTCAGAATGATAAAGGCAAACAATGAAGCGTGGGGACCAAATCACCATCTGAGCCAATGCTGCTTCACAGGTTTCTGAGATCAGCACCACAGTACCCCAAACAAACATCCCCTGTTGAGTTTCCACCATGAGCACAGCATGGTGGAGGCTGGAAGGGGTCTTTAGACATCATCCAGCCCAACTCCTCTGCAGAAGCAGGTCAACCTAGATCAGGTCACACAGGAACGTGTCCAGGTGGGTTTTGAACATCTGCCCCACCAATGTCCTTCAGCTGAACAGGACAGTTCAACCCACAGCCATTTGCCTCTCTGATGAGCTAACTTTTCTCCAGCTCAGCACTAAGGTAGCTCAAAGTAAAGCACCAGGGCTAGCTGGGAGCACATGGTGGGAACAGGGCAGGGATCAGGCCAGATACATCAGTCTTAACCCAGCAACAAATAAGATTAACAGCAACAAGGAAAGCCCAACTTGTCTCCAGCATTACTTGTAACTAAGTGGAAACCAGGCAACTAGCTCTCCTCAGCAAGCAGCAAATGCCTTTGAGGGAGGCAAACATGAACCTTCACAGACTGAGACAACTGGGCAGTGCTGCCACAGAAAGGCAGAGATCTGTTTCCCCACCACCCCTAAATGAATTCAACAGGACCAGTTTCACCCCAGCTTGGTTCCTCAGTCTGGCTCAGCACCCAGTGTCAGACATTTGTGCCATTAAGAAGGAGCAAGCAGCCAAGACAGGCAGAACTGCTTCTTTTGGCAGTGGCTCTGTCTTAAATCCCTCCCTTAACTCACAGCCCAAGCCTTTTTCATTTTAATAATGAAAAGCAATTCAAATGGCACATTGCAGCTTGGTTATAGGCAAGCTAGCAGCAAACCTGCTTGCTGCCCAGAGTGGAGACACAGGTTGTTGACTCAACTGGACTCTGCTGAACGTGTCTTTGAAGCATGAGCTCATTCCCTAAGGAAAGAGGCAAAGAAATCCCTCCCTGCCCGTGGGAAACAAGCAGGTTAGAAACCTGCTGCTGTGCATCTTAATCCTCAGGGACATGGGTAAAGAGCACTTAGCATGTTCCTAACAACATTGGGAGGAAATCAGCGTGTCAGGGAGAGATTTAACCACCTTCCAATAAATCCTGCTTCACTTTTGAAAGGGAAATTACCTCTAAGCACAAGCCCAACCTGGCTGTTTTAAGAACGTGTGAAAACAAACCCTTGGCCTTAATCTTTAAATTTCCTGAGCTTCAGCACTTTTTGCAGTGCTCTTAATTAAAATTGGTTTAGTTGATGTATGTATTTTGCAGCAATAAACCCAAGCCTAAGGTGCCTCCTCTGTAGTGGAAAATGGGCTGTGGTGGAGAGGGAACATCTGCAGGCCCTGGAGTCATCTAAGGTCTGGCTGCACGTGGGTGTCACCCTTAAAGAAAACAGCAAACAGGTTGATTGCCAATATTACCCTGTTAATGCTGGGCAGGTTTGGACCATTTGATGACAGAGGGACTGTTATCACAGCTTCTCCCTCTCTTACTGTGGCGTTTCCAGCAGCTGCACAGTGATGGAGAGCTGGCACTCACCCCTCTGTGCATCACCAGGCAGGTGAGCAGGGAGGGATGCAGCTTTCCTGCTTTGAAGCACATCATGATCTGTCTTGAGGCTGTCTCACTGTAGCCTACTGCCTGGCTTCCCATCAGAGCTGTGTGTGAAAAAGTTGGCTTTTCACTTAAAGAAGAGCAATCTTTATTTAGACTAAGGTGATGCTTCCCACAAGAGGGCTTGACTCTTTAAAGTCCCTCTAAAATGCTTTGGATCAGCTGCCCACCACTCAAGTTGGTGTTTTTCTTTGCCAAGCAACTGAATAACAACTCCCCCTCCCAAAGTTCATCATGTAAGAAGAAGAGTCACCAAAAGGGAAACAATCCTGTTGTGGAAAGGGCATGATCCTTCCTGGGAAATGCAGTCTGACCTGAGAAGACAACCTGTAACTAGGTGACACTGGAGAAAGCACCTGAGAGGTGTAAGTGGCTGAGAAGCACAGTAGCTACAGCATCATCTGGTACCACCAGCTCCACACATGCAGATGTCCTCACATCTAGAGAACATTTCCACCCCATGCTGCAGTAGAAAACCTGCAGCATCTAATCTGTAGCCTGGACTCTGCTGCAACTGGCTGCTGCTTGAATGGAAGAGTAAGACTAGCTTAGAATTAACTCCACATCACCCTGACACTTCCAAAGATGCCCCCAGAAGCAGCTACAGTCTCTGTCTTATCCATCAAGTCATTACCAAGCTTTAATTGACATGCAATCCCACTGCAGTCTTCAACTCCAGTGATTCAGTTAACACATCAGTTATCCATCCATCAGTTGTGTTAGATGGAAGTCTGATCAGTGGAGACAGCACTTCTGCAGGATGACCCAGGGGACCTCAGTGAGGTTCTCTGCCTCTTTCCAGTAACCCAACAGGAGTCTGGACTCCTGAAGGTAGATTCAAGCCCCCAGAATGGGTGTCTCAAACCCCATGAATGAAGGGTTTGCCTGCACAGACACCTGGGATGAGCTTGCACTAGGGAGGTTCACCCAAAAGATAGAGTTCTCACAGCACCCAGACATGCTGCTGTTTGGTGTGTCCAAAGGAGAGCAGAGGCCAGCACCAGCCAACAAAACCTTGTGACAACACAGCAGACACAAGGCATTTCTCAGCTCAGAGGTTAAACCCAGTCATCCCAGCTCCCAGGCACAACGTGGAACATCACAACCAGAAGCTTCTCAAGGCAGGAGCTATTTCTTCATCACACACCTGAAGATCACTAACACAGCAACTGCAGCTCCCTGTTTTGGTTCTCTGTGTGTGCTACAGCAGCACTAAGACCCAAAAGGGGAAAAAACCCAGCAATTTCCCCAGTGCTTTGTGCCTGCCAAGAGCTCCTGCCCATGCTTAGCTCAGACACGAAACAGAACCACAGCAGCACGGCCACGTTGGCTCAAAGCAGCTTGGAAAAAACAAGCTTCAGGTGCATCCATTGGCCAGAGAGGGGAGGTAAGTTTGGAAGATCAGCCCTGAGTTGTTGGATGACATTATAACACACACAGGGAAACAGAGTGTTTCGGTCTGTCATGTTCACATGAAGTGTTTGGGCAGATCTTCTGCTTAACCTTAATGGGTTAAAGGCTTTCAAAAAGGCCTCAGCATCTGATAAAAGGAGGTAAGGGGGAAAGGGAAGGATTCTGTAGCAGGCAGAAGGCTTGCCCTGCAGGTCAGCCTTAACAAGTACTTCATATTTCTTAGTGTTCCTTGCCTGGCCAAAAAAATCAAGTGTCACTTGCACTGTTCTCCTGGCAGGTCATTGTTTCTGATCATTGAGTGGCCTGACAGTTACTTACACCCTGACCAGTGCTTTACCAATGGACTGAGAGCAGTTTTAGACCTCAAAAGTATGTTTCCAATGTTCATTCTCTTTGTTTAGGATAAATAACCTCAACAATTTGCAATTTGGAGCCCAGTTTAATAGAGAAGTTATTTCATGTTAAGATTGAGGACTCCAACATGGGATTCAGCTGTTCAATGGGCTAGGTAGCTTTGGCCTAAGGCAACAGAGTTAAATGCAACCTTCCTCTGGGCTTTTGAAGCTAAGTCAGAAAGCTTTTACCCAACTATCACATTAGGAAGCTCCCCTGGTCCTGAGGAAGCAGGAGAAGTCCCACTGGGGCCAGGAGGTACAGCACAACTCATAAGTCATTTCTGGCTCTAGGAGCTACAAGACCTCTGTCTGGTCCTCCACAGGAGGGGATTTCACCCACACAGCCAGCTCTTTCTTCACACACATCATCCCCACAGTATCTGCATGAAGGTTTGTTGGCATGTGTAAGGAGCTGGATGCTGCCCAATGCCAAGGTGTCACTCAGACATTAGACAGCTGCTCCTCCATCACCTCAGAGCTTGGGCAGACCACGAGGACTTGTGCAACCTGAGGAGCCACTCTCACTGCCTAAGCATGAGGTGGTGAGAGGGCAGTGAGGAATGCACCAGCTACAGCATGCTGAGAGAGCTCACACTCCCTGCACAACCCAGAGCTGCGGTGAGAAGGAGAAGAAGGGACAGACAACAAGAAGTAGTTAACCAAGGACACAGTGTCACAGCACAGCAAAGAAACCACAACCCAGCAGCCATCAGCACCAGGAGCCTCTCCTGGGGAAAAGACTCAGCTCTAGACAGCCAGAAAGTAGATGCAAAACAACTGAGCCATACCCACATTAAGGACAGCATCCCAGGACACCTTCACAGAGCAGTTCCAGCCTCAAGAACAAAGGCAAACCAGTCAAAAGAAAAGGCTCTTCCTCTACCACTCCTCTCAGCACCCCTCCTTCTTTAAAAGCTATGCTCAGCAGCCCTACCTTACAAAGCCTCAGCAGCCCTCTCCTCCCCAATCACTCTGTGAGCATCAGGGATTCATAGAATTCAGCTGCTGAAGAGGGCTCATTCCTCCCTGCAGGCTGCCTTCTCTGCCCTTTCCCTTTGTTTCTTACACATGGCAGGACTTTGATGACCTTTACCATTAGCCACCAGTGAGCTGATGTGAGGTTGTTCTCAGAAACCCCCTTTCCTCATCCTACCCCACTTCTAACACCTCTTGGGAGAGACTAAAAGCTCCAGTGGAAACTGAACATCAAGGTAGGTCAGTGTGTGCTATCCATGATGTGCCTTCACTTGGAGCCCACGCTGTACACACTGATGTACAGAGGAAGGTTCAGTTCCTGCCTGGGGCTGCTGAGAGAGCTTCTCCTCCCAAACTTCCCAGAAGTTTCCACTTGTTTTCACACAGAGCTGAAGCAAATGTTTAAACACAAAGTGTCCTCTGCAATGGTGTCCAAGGAGAGCTGTGTTCTGTTCCAGGAGCTATGTTTGCTGAGGTGAAGGAGGGACCAGAGGCAGCTGGAACAAGACCTTGAAGAACTTTTGGGAGGTGAGAATACAGAAATCAACACAAGCTACAAGGAGAATGGTGCCTTTTGTTGCAATGCACTGAAAATGCTTGGCACATCCTTTCACACCAACCTGCTTCTATACCCATGTAGGGGGAAACAAATGTGCTGCACTAGTGTTATTGAAGTAGTTGATCTTAAAGCCAGCTCTGCCTGCCCTTCTGCTGAACCACTGCTGCTTGGCTGCTGGTGCCAGCAGGATGGGGTGATGCCTAAATAGTAGTGGCTGGTAGGGACATGGGATCTGGTCCCTAGAAGTGGACTCTCAGTGCAAGATCAGGAGGGAATCAGAGAGTGATTTGGCACTGTGAGATGTAGGAGGCAGCAGCAGCAAAGGAAGGGGTCAGCGTGTGCCTGGGCAGCTGTGGAGCTTCCTGCAGAAGGAGGGGGACAGAAGTGAAGGGGTCATTGAGTGCTGGGTGAGTCTGGCTGAGCCAAGGTGAAAGAGAGGGGCTTTGCCATGGGAGAGCTAGGAGAAGCCTGAGGGTGACAGAGAGAAGCAATGACCACACGAGCTGAAGGAGGGGAAGAGATCACAGCTGAAAGGATGTGAGGCTTGAAGAAGGAGCAGTAGATGGGGCTGTGCCAAATGAGAGAGGCAGCAATTACAGCTAAAAGAGCAGAGTGAAGGAGCCTCTTCTTACAGTGCTTGAAGTCCTCCCACTGACTTCCTCAGCAAAGCAGCCTGTGTGTAGGTGATGCAATTGAAAAGCAAAGGAAGTCTGTAAGCAGCCTGTGTTAAAGGAGTTTTGTGTGTGGTTAAGAGCTCAGCTTCATTCCTTTAGCCCAGGAGATCCCAGGTTAAAGAATTAGGGACATTACCTATTTAAACCAGTCCACCTTTGAGGGATTATGAATGTGGGGAGATTGTGGTGCCAGGGGAGTTGTTTAGGGAGAGCAGTGAACCCATGGGCACTCAGGAGCCAAAGCTGCAGGGCTGAAACTGTACAAACAGAGTTGCAGCACAGCAGAAATAATCCCAAGCTGTCTCAGGCAACTTCTCAACTCTTGAGCTGGTATTTCAGATAACAAAGACTGTGATGGGTAAGGGGGCAACTTAGATTTCTTCTTATCTCCTTCAGGAGGGAGCTTCACAAGTAAGACACATTCCTATGGTGATCCAACGTGGGCTCGTGGGCAAGAAGCCAATGGCAGCCTGGGGGCATTGAGGAGAGTGTGGGCAGCAGGGCCAGGGAGGTTGTGCTGCCCCTCTGCTCTGCCAGAGCTGCTGAGGCCTCAGCTGGAGTCCTGTGGCCAGGGCTGGGCTGCCCAGCTCAGGAGAGACAGGGAAGTGCTGCAGAGAGCCCAGTGCAGGGCTGCCAGGATGCTGAGGGGCTGGGACACGTGTGTGAGGAGGAAAGGCTGCAGCCCTGGGGCTGCTGAGCCTGGGGAACAGAAGCCTGAGCTCAGGGGCAGCTCAGCAATGCTGCTCAGTCCCTGCAGGGTGGGTGTCAGGAGGCTGGGGCCAGGGTTTGGTGTGTGGGGGCCACTGGCAGCCCAAGGGGCAGCGGGCACAGGCTGGCACACAGGCAGTGCCCCTGGCCCAGGAGGAGCAAGTGCTTTGGTGCTGAGGGGAGGGAGCCCTGGCCCAGGCTGCCCAGGGAGGGTGTGGAGGCTCCTCAGGAGGTTTCCAACCCCAGCTGGACACGTTGCTGTGCCCCCTGAGCCAGGGGCAGCTGCTGGAGCAGGGGCTGGGGCTGGATGATCTTTAGAGGTCCCTTCCAATCCCTACCATTCCATAACCCTGTGATCCCTGGAGCTCGTTTCTCTTCCCAGACCCGTCCCCAGGCACCCTGTGTTCCATCAGGTGGAGCACAGAGCATGATGGGGATGGCAGAGAGCCATGGGGTTGCCCTTCCTCAGTCACCACAGCAGTGGCCTCTCTCTCTCTCTGTCTCTCCCCCTCAGCTCCTTTTTGGAAAGGCAGCCTGGATACCTCTCCAGAGGTTTGCCTCCCAGCTCTGATACCCTGAGGCATTTGGACAGCTCCAGCATCTAGCATCCAGCTCCTTCCCAAGGAGATAAATCTGCTGTCTCCCCTCTTGCCTCATCCAAGTTCCAGGGCTTCCTTTGCCCTCAGCTGAGTTCCCATTCACACAGCTCCTTGTTTCTCTGCAAACCCAATAAATAACCTGAACTGCTCCTAAAAGACACTGGATGTTTCATCTGGCATTTGAAAGGACAACAACAAAGTGATGAGCAAGAGAGACTGGAAACTGCTTTAGATGCTGAAAGTCACAGTGTTAATGAGCATCATGCAGCTGGGGGGCTGTCAGGGGCAGGTGAGCCTGTGGATATGGCTTTTAGCAGCTCATCTCTTTTCCTTGACAGATGTTGGGTTGGGAGGGGGGGGGAAGAAAAGAAAAACCCAAGCCACAGCTCCTTGATTTCTCACTCTGAGCCAGGCCTGAAGGATGAGCAATCTCAAGCTCTCCATAAATGTTTGCCATGGGTTGGAACTCTGCTTTGGGTTCTGCTGTGTGAAAACAAAAGGCAAATGGAGAACCTCGTCCCTGCTGGAGCTGAGCTTTGTTTCTCCTCTCTCATTCTTTTTCCCTTTGCATGCTGTGAAGGGAGCACGCCAGGGGTCAGGCACAGGTCAGAGATACATCCAGCCCAGGCAGGGTTTTACAGTTCCCCTCAGCAGGGAGGTTGGGTTCTGACTCCCAGATCCACAAATGAAATGGATTCCTTCCGTCAGAAGGGAGGCTGGCTTGCTCCAACACAGACATGGCACGGGGACAAGGTGGAAATGAATCCAAAGAAGATGGTCTTGAAATATCTGCTACTGCTTGTTATTAGATTTCCTGCAAAATAAAAACCCCAGCCTCCAATCTCTCATTAGAAGTTCTATATCAGGGAGCAGCAGCCTGCCAGCAGTTGTCCAGGCTCTAACCTGGCTTGCTTTCCCTGAAAAGGGGATTAAAATAGATGACTGGATTCCTGTAATGCTGAATAAGAAGCATGAGCAAAACAGCCTATGGCAGAAGAGAGTAGCTGGTGTGATAGCCCAGGGCAGGAGCACGTGAGGAGAGACAAACGAGGCTCAGTTCCATCACTCGTCCCTCTCCGGTGTGAGATTTGCCGTTTCTGTTCACTCACCAGCAGGAGAAAGTGCAACAGCATCACCCAGACCTCAGGGAGATTTGCAGGGCTAGAGAAATAAACCCCCAAGCCACTTGGAGAAGCACCTAGGCACGCTGGCACACAAGGACTGCTGGCAGTCTGGGAGGGGAGGAAAAGGCATGTCCTTTTCCATCTGGGTATGGAGACAGATGAGGGAGGGAGGGAGGAAGGAAATGTCCCCTCCAGAACACCCATTTCTGATAAGAATCACTCTCTGCTGGCCACAATTGGTTCAAGTTTGGGACAAGACCCTTTGGCAGCCTCAGTACTTTCCTGGGGGCATGGTAGCAGCCAGGCTTTGCTTGCTGTGGAGGCTGGAGACCAAGCCCTCTCTCATTCCCCATTTGGAAGGGGATATGTGGGCACCACTTCCCTGTCACCTCCTCTTGCCTGTTACCCATCTTCACTCCTTCCCCTCAAATTCCCAGGCCAGGTACCACCTGCACAGCCTGGAGGCTTCCCAGCCAAGCAGATGAAGCAGCAAGGAGCTGGGGAAGGATGCTAATCCAGCCAATTAGCAACCAAAGCCTGAGCCATGGCCCACCTACAGACTCCCCACTGCCCAGCATCCAGCCTTGCATCTCTTTCCAGCTGATACCATTTGCAGGCAGCCTATTTAAGAGTTTGCTTTTTGGATAGGGCCTGCTGGATTCTGTGCTGTTTTTACTGCTTCTTCAGGCCAGCTTTCCTCAGTCTTGGCCAGAGCCCCTGATTTCCAGCCTCATATCACACTGTAGTATCGTTTGGTTTTATTCTCAGCAGCTGCCTGAGCTTCCAGGCAGGAGAGACTGGAACTGAGTCTTTTCTTGGAGAAGCTTCTCACTCCTAGGGTGGGTATTGGTTGTGCAGCCAGAGTTTCATGGAGAGAAAAAAGAGATTAAAACCTCACACTGAGTTGTGCATTGCTTCAGAGAATCACAGAAGCATTTGGGGTGCAGAAGCCCCTGGAGCTGCTGAGCCCCAGCCCTGCCCTCACCCTGCCACAGCCACCACTGAGCCCTCAGCACCTCAGCCCCACGGCTTTGGGATCCCTCCAGGGCTGGGCACTGCCCCAGCTCCCTGGGCAGCCTGGCACAGGGGCTGACACCCCTCTCAGGGAAACAGTTGCTCCTAATCTCCACTCCAAACTTCTCCTGGTCACAACTTGAGCCCATTCCCTCTTGCCCTTGTTTCCTTCATCATGGAGCTATCCAGCTGATGTGAAATAAGGGGGAAATGTGGTCTCCTGAGCATGGTGCCTTGCTCTGTCCTCACTGTCTTACTTTCCTACCTCGAGCAAGGTACCACACCTCCCTGCCTCTGCAATCCACAGGACCCTCTCTGCCTTGCACTGCAAGTCTATACCATGTCAATGAGCTCTGTGTGCCTGGCATGCTATTTGCCTTGCCTGACAGAAACCTGTCTCTGATATGCCCTTCTGATGTCATCAGCCCTCAGCTGGCAGCAGCACGAGTGTCTCTGCCTGTGCTCCATCCCACCATGTCACCACATCCTCAGTGGTAACCATTCAGAGCACGACAGAGCTCCAGTGAGCCATGAGGAACCACATCTACACAAGACTCATCCTCTCCCAGTGAAGCTCAGACTCCTTTACACAGCCATTCACTTGCTCACTGGCCAAGCAATGCCCTTGTGTACACGTGAAGAGGGGCAGGGGAAAGAACCCCTGAGTGCTGGGGGCTGTGAGGGCCCTGCAGAGCTGCTCCAGCCCCAGCCCCTGCTCCAGCAGCTGCCCCTGGCTCAGGGGGCACAGCAACGTGTCCAGCTGGGGTTGGAAACCTTCTGAGGAGCCTCCACACCCTCCCTGGGCAGCCTGGGCCAGGGCTCCCTCCCCTCAGCACCAAAGCACTTGCTCCTCATGTTTAAGTGGCACTTTTTGTGTTCCAGCCTGTGCCCATCACCCCTTGTCCTGGCACTGGAGACAGCCCCATCAGAAGGATGTCAGAGCAGTAGCTGATGGGTTCCCCACTGCAGTGTCCAACTGCTGCCCCTCCATCCCAGCAAGACCACACCATAAGCCACGATGCTCAGTGCAGACATCTCTCCCAGCTCCAGCTCAGGGAAACACTCCCAGGAAAATGATGAGCTCCCAGCAAGGAAATATGGAAGGTGTGCTGAAGCCCTCTGCATCTACAGGAGGGATTTCATCTTGCATATCACTTCAAGCACTGTTATACAGGCAGACTGCCCTTCCCACAAGACACAGTACATCAGGAATCTTGTGCTGGGAGATGCCCTGTGCTCACAGCAGCAGAGACAGCGAGAAGAAAACCCTAGACCCAGTCTCATGTGCAAAGGGAACGTGGTGCTTGGAGGATAGAGATGTATTTTCATGTTGGAAAGTAGAGCAGGCTCACACACAGCCTCTGGCAACGAGCTGCACGGGAGCTGGGAAGGGGGTCAGGGCTTTGGTTTCACATCTCATTGGAAATATGGCATGCACCCCTCATTCCTTCCCCCAGCAACATTTCGTTTCATGCTGACTTAGGGGAAGGGTAGGGCCCCTTCCAGGCCAGCCCCTCTTTTCCTGCAGCCTTGCAGGTTCTCCACGGAGGTCTGCTGCCCAAGAAGCAACAAAGAGGCCAAATCTCTGTGGGGGCTGCTGAGAACACAGCTGGAGGTGGCAAAGCTCACAGACAAAAAGCAACTTGCTGACAACGTTCAGATGGGGAGAAGGGGGAGGCTCCTTTTTCTTTGGGCTGTTCCAACTCCAAGGAACTCCCTGTTCTTTGCATTCCAGATGCTTCTGGCACACTGCAAAAAAAAGACCCAGAGCCAAAAGCCAACGGCAGGAGCTGGCAAAGGGAGGAACAGAAAAGCTGGTGGCAACCTGCTGTCTGATTCACCTCATGGAGAGAACTCCCCATATGCAGGGAAGTTGCTAATGGTTGGACCTGAAGACAAGGCTGAGATGCCCTTAGCAGGGTTTTTTTTGCTGCAGCCTGGGAGAATGAACCCTTTCCCTCAGGCTGCTGCTGTGGACTTTTCCCAGAGCCTGTGAGCTGGATGGGCAGCAGAAACCTTGGAGCCGTCTCTCCTGGACCACGTCCTTGCAGGAGATGTGCTCCAGCAGACTCAAACAAAGTGTGCTCTGCTCCAGCTGCCACTGTGAATAAGTTTCTCATGGTCATACTTTTCCACACACCCCTTGCTTTTATATAACCTGTATAATTGCAAGAGGATGGGGCTAGAAAGAAGTGAGGTTTAACCCTCTCAGGCAACAGGCTCTGCAGCTTCACACCTGAGCTGGATATGCATCACAACATCTGCTGTCAGGGCACTTCTGGAGTCCTTCAGGAAAGCATGGACACCGATCCATCATGCCCAAAGCTTGCTCTTCCCTGCAGCAAAGCATCTCTGTAAGGAGCCAGTGTTGGTTTAGCCATACACAGACAGCAAGGGGAAAGCTTTCAAATGTCACATGGTAAGAATTGCAGGTGGCCTCTTGCCTGAGGACAGAAGATGAGGAGCCTCATGGTGAATATTTCATGTCTTCTAAATTCTCAGCTCATCCATGGACATGGCATGAGGCTGTGCTGCAACTTCCCTTTGCCAGTTCCACCCTGGGTCCAGTCTGAGATCTCTTTGTGCATCACAGAGTCTCAAGGGCTGGAAGGGAGCTGGGAAGCTCATCCAGTGCAACCCCCCTGCCAGAGCAGCACCACCTAGAGCAGGGCACACAGGGACTCATCCAGCTGGGTTGGAATGTCTGCAGAGAAGGAGCCTCCACAGCCCATCTGGGCAGCCCCTGCCAGTGCTCCCTCACCTCAACAGGGAACAACTTTGTCCTTGTGTTGCTTTGGAACCTCTTCTGTTGCAGCCTGTCCCCGTTGCCCCTTGTCCTATCATTGGCCATCCCTGAGCACAGCATCCCAATATTATCTGCTAAAACCTCCAACTGATTCAGTTTCACATCTACATCGTTTCAGAGTGGATCTGTGGGGTGGGGTGTGAGGAGCATCATTGCAACCTTTTGTTATCAGAGCAAACCCTTCCTTATTGTCACAAATAA
Source organism: Colius striatus (assembly GCF_028858725.1). Classification (NCBI taxonomy): domain Eukaryota; kingdom Metazoa; phylum Chordata; class Aves; order Coliiformes; family Coliidae; genus Colius; species Colius striatus. The sequence continues at coordinate 99,824,741 of NC_084761.1, forward strand.
AGAGGATGTGCTTTGAGCCCTGTTAAGGTTGGCATTCTCCAGTTTGGGTAATAACCTTCACTGCAAACCATAAAACCAGATGCTCAGCTTTCTCGTGTAGAGACTTCCCTTCTTTACCTTTCTGACTCACTGAGAATTCCCAGGAAATCCAATCATTCACATTCTTTTTAAAGAAAAACCCTTAAAAAAATGACAAAAGATGTTTGCTGACAAAGCCATTTATCTCCCAGCAAACGAAACCTGACCCACGTGAAAGCAGCCTTTGACTCCACCACGGAGACTAAAAGGGCTTTTGTCTACAAAGCTACTTTTTCAAAGTGGTCCAGAAGGCTCATGTATCAGTAGATTGGCCAGAAAATTGCTGCTGTGCCCTTTGTAGCTGAGGTGGGTCTCGTGGTGCAGACCTGGAGCCACCCTCACTGCTGACTGGGGACAGATCCTTCCCTGGGCTACACAAGGGGTATTTCTGGCGTGCAACTTGTTTCTTCCCTGAAGCTGCAGACAAAACAAAACAGGTGGGACAGGACCCAAGAAAATGAGATCACTGTCCTCCTCCCAGCTGGGGAATGGCACAGGGAGCTTTCCCTTCTGGTGGCAGTGTGAGAGTTTCCCTCTGGTCCCTTTGGGCTGCTGCTGTGTCCAACACACCCAACATCTGGTGCACAGCTACAGAGGTGTCTGAGCTGTCGAGGCTCAGGTCTCTTCTTCAAAGCTCTTTCAAAGCCATGCAGGCATTGGAGATGAAGCTGTGGGTACCACTGCATGACCACCTCTCCAGACTCTCTTTTCCTGCCAGGGAAAGAGGAGAAGCAGCACAGAAAATCTGCTTGTCCCTTGCAATCAGAGCCCAGGGCAAAGTCCCACCTCCAGGACTAGATTTCAACACTCCAGATCCCCACAGGCTGGGAAGAAGCCTCAGACCAGGGCTGGCCAGGCATCCAGCCAGACCAAGATGAGCCCAGTTGTCTCCTTGAGAGGATCCTTCAAACTCCTCTGAGCTAAGCTCCGGTCTTGTGACAGGAGGAGACTGCAGAGTTCAGGACACAAATCCATCCTGAGACCTTCTGCAGAGAGAAAAAGCTGAAGGATGGGAGCAGGCAACAAGCCAGGCAACTGTTCAAGCCAGTGGAGAACACTGTATGTGCCACAAGTTTCCCACTCTGTCCTGAGATAAAAGGAAGCAAATACAAGGACAGAAATACCCATCTTGTCCTCCAGCAGGGATTGAGTCATGGGGATGGGGACAGGGACATCACCCAGCTCCAGGATGGTCCATTTCACCAGCAAGGTGTGTGTGTGCTTCACAAGGGTCTCCACCTTTGACAGCTTTAAACAGAGCACAAAGAAAAGGCTGTTTTAAACAAGGGGGGGGAAAGAGAGAAAAGAAAGAAAGGAAGAAAAGGTCTTTATTATTCTTAAACCAAAAAAAAAGGCAAGAAGAAAAACCCTTCTTCCCATTTGAAACTCTTTTTATTGCCCTGGTTGCCTAAGATAGCGTTACCATAAATCCACTCGACCAGAACAGTACTTGGAAACCAAAAGGATTACCACATCTATTAGAATATTTAAACCATATGTGTGGGGCTGGGAGCTCCCAGTCCCACAGTGCAGGCACACACTGGCCAGCAAGGCTCCTGCTCCTGCTGGCAGGGAGCTGATGGCTCCTCACAGAGGGAAGGGCTGTGTCCCCTCTATTGATGTGGCCAATGGGGCATTTCTTTCTTCTTTTATGGCACCATTTAGCCAGGGACCAAGAGGAGATTTATCAGTGATATCAGAGCCACACAACTCCCCACTGGCAGCAGCCTGCTGAACCCCTCAGGGTGAGGGACTCCAAACTGGGGCAGGATGGGGAGACAGCACATCAACTCACCTGGTACCCCTGGAGTCCAAAATAGACCTGAGGTGGATCCCCATCCCCAGCCTCTGCCTTTAGGAGTCCAAATCATGAACAAAGGGACAAAAGGAGAGGCCAGACTGGTTGTCAGTGGAAAGCAGACAGGAGATGTCTCAATGCATGTCCCCTCGTGGGTGATATTATTTGGTCCCAGAGCCAGCAACAATCCCCAAAAGACCTCACTCTCCTCCCTCCTTGGATGCAGCTCTGAGCCAGATGGTGATGGGTAAAGATCTTCCCAACAACCAGCAGAAGAGGTGAGTCTCCTGGAGACAGAGTCTGATCCTTCAGCATCTCCTCCTGCCTGCACAGGAGGATGTGGAGCTCCTGATCCACCCAACCACTCCTACCTCTGCATAAAACATAGGCACAAATCTGGCTGCCTGTGCTGGTTCTGTGCAGAGCCAGATCCAACAGACCCAGTCCAAGACTCTTTGGAAAAGGACAAATTGGACAAAAAGGACAAAACCCTTGGGCTCCTTCTTGTAGCTGGTGCAAAGAGGTGGCCACATCCAGCTGGGAGTTGCTGCCAGTGCTTTCAGCCTCCTGCTGTGCATATTTTAACCCATCCTCACCCAAAGCTGGCTGAATTGCCTCACTTCAAAGAAATCTGCTTTCTTTTAGCAGGTTTGCTTGTCAACTACATCATTTCTTAGGCTGGCTTGAGACTATGACCATACAAACACCTTCACTGGCATAACCAGGGTGAGGAGGCAGCAAGGCTGGAAGCTCTGTGGAGTGCTGAGAGAGTCTTCCCTGGATAGATTTGGTGAGGAAAGATGTGTGTGGTGGCACCCAGGCACAAAGCCTGAGCCACTGTGAGAAACACGTGTGGGAAACCTGCAGCAGCAGGTAGGACTCCAGTTGTGGTGATGTTCAGCATCAGCTGAAGATGGAACCCCTGAGAGCAGGGAGGGAGTGGGCAGACAGTGAGACAGCAGGTTAGGTGAGCTGAGCTCGAGCTGTAAGCATTGAGCTGCCAGCTAAATGAGGTGAGTGGCAAATCTCCTTTGAAGTCCCTGCTGCAGCTGTTTGTGGTCCTGTCATTCTGCAACTCCCTGGTCCAACCTTTTACTGATGGTATCTGCCCAAAGCAGCTCTTTTCTACTCAAGTTCCAGCTAAAATGGTTCTGAAAAATCCACTCCCTAGAAACAGGCTGTTGCACACCAGGGAAGAGTTTGCAGCAGCTTCTGTCCCTTCCAGCTGGAGGGAAACAGAGACAGGTTCACCCAGTACATTCTGCTCCCCTAGTTCAGATTGGCCAAGCTGTAAACTTTCCATTCACTCCTGCTCAATGCCAGTGTCCCACAACAAAAAGTGCTCCAAATCAGGGCTGCTCCAGCTTGCAGAGCTGCTCCAGCCTACAGGGCTGCCCCAGGTGAGGTTGCTCTGACCCATTGCCAGCCAGTGAGGTTCCCAAGGTCAGGAAAGACCATCTGCCCCCAACAATCCTGCTGCAGCTTCTGCTCCCAACAATCCTGCTGCAGCTTCTGCTCCCAACATTGCTGCTGCAGCTGGGGAACGGGTCAGGGGAGAGCAGATGGGTCTGAGGAGGGATGAAGTAGGTGAGGAGTAGGGTTTGGAAGAGAAAAACTGGGACACTGGGAGTGACTGGGAAAGGACACTGGGATGGGGAGCAGAAGAAGGAGGACAATTGAAACAAGGGTAATTGGTGCTGTCAGGAACAGACGTGAGTCAAGGGCTGGAGAGCACATCTGGGATGGTCTCCAGGTGAAAGCAACTGAACACCAACAGAGGAAAACCAGATTCCTCTGATGAGAGGTGAGCCCACACATGCTTTAACAAACCTTCTTGGGGGCACAGTGAGGCAGGAGGCAGCTGGCACACTGCAGTGCAGACACCAGGAACCAGCCAGGAGCCTCCCCATCCTCCCCTCCCAGGGCTGCTCTTTATAAAACACTTAGACAAGCCCATGGAATGGTCCCCAGTGCTTGAGCATGTGGGAAAGTTGGCCCCAGCCCACTTTGTCCAGGACTCAGTGTGGAACACAGACATCTTTCCTTTTTTCAGATCTGTCTTCACTTTGGCTGCTTGGAGGCAAAAGAGTCTCATCTGCAAAGTAAGAGTGTCTGCATGTCTGTGCAATGGAGCCCAGAGAGGAAACCCCTGGAGAAGCCCTGAGGGGACAAAGGGCTCTGTGTTCAACAAGGTCACACTCAGTTTGCCTGTCCAGCACGTGTGGGCTGTCCTGTGTCCTGACACAGCATCTCTGAGGCATGGCCACACACCCAGGTCTCAGCAGAGGGTGGGCAATTGGGCATCTCTTGGCTCCATTTGTCACCCCAGGAGAATATTTTCTGGTGTTAACTGGAGGGGATCTTCTCTCCATCAGCCCCCAAGCCGTTTTCCAGCAGTCCCTCCATCCTGGCAAACAAAGAGTGATCTATTGGAGTGGAAATAAAGGGGAGATGCTCCAGTGGGCTGAGGTGGAGGGGTTTTCCAGTCAGGATATAAGCTGGGGCAGAACATTATACCAGGAGCTGCCTCATCTTCAGGAGCTCAGTGCCAAGCTACTCTGGCTCCTGTCACTGTGCTGGTTGATAGTGACAGCCCTGGGGGACTGGGAGGGGAGGGGGCTCGCTCTGTCTGTCCCAGTTAACACAGGCCAGGAGGAGCTGGAAGGTGAGTCCAGGGCTGCAGCAACACAGGGGGTTCAGCCTCCAGCTGCAGCCTGAGCCTGACTTTTCCTCATCTGCAATGGAAGGGCTCCCTCTGCTGCATCCAGGAATCCTCTCTCTCTCCTTCCTTTTTCCCTGTTCTTTTTTTTCCTTCTCCTCCAGGAAAGGCACCTCTGCTGCCACGGACACTTCTGCTCCAGAGAGGAAGATGAGACCCACGTTGACTCATCTTCAGAGCCAGGAAAACACAATTCCTTGTCCCCCACCCACCACTGAAACAATTCTGCCCATCCATCCCGTCCCAGGAGAGACCACAATCCCTGGAAGCCTTCCTCAGGAGAGCAGGGCAGTCCTCAGCTACTCCAGAGGGGTGAACAAGCCCCACAGCCCTGAGCTTTGAAACCATCCAGTTACTTGTGGTTGCATCCTTTGGGGATGTGAGCTCAAGAAATGCCTCAGGATTTGGGTACCAAACTAGCACCCCACATTGCTCTCACTCAAATCCCCTTTCTCCCTGAAGCTGGACCCCTTCCCTCTGTGTAAAGTGAGGGGAAAGCTCCAGAGAGCAGCTTTGGGATGGGGCAGGTTGCAAAGCTGCTTTAGTAGCCACAGTACCTCTACCCAGGGCACTCTGCAGCCTGAGGTGCTGCTTGCCCCCCAAAGGAGATGCTGTCCTAGTTTTTGAGAGGTTGACAGGACAAGAGAGTGATCTGAACTCTGCTTCCCCAGACTTAGCAAAAGGTCATCAAAAAGCTTTGGCCAGAAGGTGCCACAGGGCCAGGAAAAAGCCAGGGATGGGATTTCTTTCTCACCAGCTCTGGGCTGCTGCATATCACAAATGTGAAGAGAAATCAGAGAATCATAGAATAGGAGAAGCCCCTGGAGGTGCTGAGCCCCAGCCCTGCCCTCACCCTGCCACAGCCACCACTGAGCCCTCAGCACCTCACCCCAGGGCTTTGGGATCCCTCCAGGTCTGGGCACTGCCCCAGCTCCCTGGGCAGCCTGGCACAGGGCTGACATCCCTCTCAGGGAAACAGTTCTGCTTCAGCTCCAGCCTCAGCCTCCCCTGGGGCAGCTCCAGCCCCTTTCCTCTTGTCTTAGGATGACAGGCTGCTCCTCCAACACCAAGCCAGGCAGGTATCAGCCCTCAAGCCCTTCACCCATCCAACACCTCTATGCAGGAGGGTGCAGCTTATTCCCTGCTGCTCACAGGTCCTCCCTTCCCAGGGAATCACTGTGCTGCTTTATGCACTGCTACCACAGCCAGAGGTGGCTGCACAGCAGCACTGGGCAAAACACACCCTCCCAAAATAGCAGGGCAAGGGGCCTGGGAGGAGACCAGGAGCAGAGGTGTGCTGCAATGGAGCAGCTGGAGCTGTGGATGTCTGACAGATGCGGAGGGGCACAGCTCCATCCAGGGCTAATTCATCTTCCTCTCACAAAACCAATGTGGCAAGGGAGGATTTGAAAGTCCCCACATGATTTTCTGTTTGTTTGTTTCATCTTTTCCTCTGGGTTTGTGGTTGGTTTTGGGGGGTTTTGTGTTTAATTGAGTTTCCTCCTGATTGCAAAACCAAATGTAAAAACCTGTGAGTGTGGAAAGCCCTGGGGAAAGGAGCACTCACAGAGCTCCTGGCAGCATCGTGGCTCCTGCTTTGCCTGTGCACTGAGGGAATGTGCTGGATGGGAACAAGTTGCATGTATTAATTATGGCCATAGATGGCACCATGATTTAAAAGGACAGGAGTGGGGTTGCTGCTGTCAATGTCATTGGAACGGGGCAAACGGGTCTGAGGCACATCCCAGTGCAATCACAAGCTTTACATAACCTCAAATAGTACTTAATAACTAGTTAATGAATCATTTAATAGTCATACATCAACGTTTTTAACCTGGTTTCCTGAGGAGATGAATCTTAGGCTGTAGCTTGGGCTAATTTTGCAATGGCTGGTGAGTTGGCTGAGAGGGTGGGATGTGACTACAGGCTGAGGCAGCAGCTGTGTCCACCAAGGGGAGGGGAAGGAAAAGCCAGATCCATCCCAGAGTCCCAGAGTCCCCCAGAATGGCTGGGCTTGGAAGGGACCTCTAGAGATGATCCAGTGCAACCCCCTGCTAGAGCACGGTAAAGGAAACGGTAAAAATGAATGAAAGAACAAAAGAGAGATTGAAAGGAAGTGAAAGAGAAATAGAGAAATGGAATAGGAAAGGGAGAGGAAGAGGAAGAGGAAGAGGAAGAGGAAGAGGAAAGAGAAGAAGAGGAAGAAGAAGAAGAAGAAGAGGAAGAGGAAGAGGAAGAGGAAGAGGAAGAGGAAGAGGGAAGAGGGAAGAGGAGGAAGAAGAGGAAGAAGAAGAGGAAGAGGGAAGAGGAGGAAGAAGAGGAAGAAGAAGAAGAGGAAGAGGGAAGAAGAGGAAGAGGGAAGAGGAGGAAGAAGAGGAAGAAGAAGAGGAAGAGGGAAGAGGAGGAAGAAGAAGAAGAAGAAGAGGAAGAGGGAAGAGGAAGAAGAAGAAGAAGAAGAAGAAGAGGAAGAGGGAAGAGGAGGAAGAAGAGGAAGAAGAAGAGGAAGAAGAAGAAGAAGAGGAAGAGGGAAGAGGAAGAAGAAGAAGAAGAAGAAGAAGAGGAAGAGGGAAGAGGAGGAAGAAGAGGAAGAAGAAGAGGAAGAAGAAGAAGAAGAAGAGAAAGAGGGAAGAGGAGGAAGAAGAAGAAGAAGAAGAGGAGGAAGAGGGAAGAGGAAGAAGAAGAAGAAAGAGAAGAAGAGGAAGAGGAAGAAGAAGAGGAGGAAGAAGAGGAAGAGGAAGAGGAAGAAGAAAGAGAAGAGGAGGAAGAGGAAGAAGAAGAAGAGGAAGAAGAGGAAGAGGAAGAAGAAGAAGAAGAAGAAGAAGAAGAAGAAGAAGAAGAAGAAGTAGAGGAAGAAGAAGAAGAGGAATAATAATAATAAGGAGAGAAAAAAGAAGAAGAAGAAGAGGAGGAAGAGGTAGAAGAAGAGAGAAAGAGAAAGAGAAAGAGAAAGAGAAAGAGAAAGAGAAAGAGAAAGAGAAAGAGAAAGAGAAAGACACACAGAGACATGGGCCATGAAGACATTGGCTGTGAGGTGAGCATCTGCTCCCCAAAACGCTCCTGACCCGCAGCAGCAGCCGCTGGCGAGTCCCACGCTGCAGGGACCATCTCTGGGCTTCTCACAGGCAGGGAGCTGAAAAAAACAAACATCAGCAAGAAGCTGAGCCCAGCAAAGCCCAGAAGTGCCACCCGAGAGGCAGAGTAGCCGCTGGAGCTCAGCAGAACGCTCTCAGGTAACTGAGGTCAGCTGGGTTTGCTGGCTTACTGCTTAGTTTCATACTGGAAAGAAACAAGGGCTGGAATCTGCAGTGATTATGCTCAGATGTGCCTGTGGTCGGTCCCATGTCTCACCCAGCTGCTGTTATCACACCTCAAAGGAAAGAAACCCAGTTTCCAGGGCTTGGTTTGGTCAAAAAGCTGTCAATGAGATCTGTGGAGCAGAGCTGCTAAGTGCAAGGGGAATGGTGGCTTTGTTCCCTGACCCCAGGCTTCTCCTTCTCCCCCTTTACCTTTCCTTTCACAGGCAAGGGAGAGGCTCCCACCCCTCGTCACTGCTGGTAAAGCCTGTGGGGTTGTGTGTAAGAGATGAAGGTTTAGGGCCACCAAGATGCTGAGGGGACTGGAGCATCTTCCTTAGGAGGAAAGGCCGTGGGACCTGGGGCTGTTCAGCCTGGAGGAGGCTGAGGGAGGATCTCATTGACAGGCATTTAAATGGTGTTTGTCAAGAGGATGGGGTGGCACTTCTGCAGTGTCCAGTGCCAGGACAAGGGGTGATGGGCACAAGCTGGAACACAAATAGTTCCACTTAAGTATAAGGAGGAGCAAGTGCTTTGGTGCTGAGGGGAGGGAGCCCTGGCCCAGGCTGCCCAGGGAGGGTGTGGAGGCTCCTCAGGAGGTTTCCAACCCCAGCTGGACACGTTGCTGTGCCCCCTGAGCCAGGGGCAGCTGCTGGAGCAGGGGCTGGGGCTGCAGCAGCTCTGCAGGGCTCTCACAGCCCCCAGCACTCTGTGAATCTGTAGGGAGCACATTTGAGGACTTTCACACACTTTAAAACTCCATTGCCCACAGAATCTGTCACTTTCTACATCTCCTGCCCTCGTGGTTGTGAAGGGACCTTGAAAACGGTGCCTGTTGCTGGTTTGGGATCAAGGCTGACAGCACCATTGTGTTTCCCAGGGCACATTGTGGACAGATAATTCTCAGGTCAAAAACATCTCCCTTCCATGTCCTCACAGGCACAGTCCAAGATCTGGAGCCAGGACTGACCCCTCTGGCAGTGTGGCACAGTGCATGCAGTGTGCAGGCTGGGATGTTCAGGCTGCAGGCAGGTCTCAAGGCTCCTGCTGAGTGAAGGACCAGCTGAATGACAGAGCTGAAAGACAGCCCAGAGGGTGGTGATCAATGGCTCTGAGTCAAGCTGGAGGCCTGTGGCCAGTGGGGTTCCACAGGGGTCAGTGGAGGCTCCTTCTCAGGGGGTTTCCAACCCCATCTGACACGTTGCTGTGCCCCCTGAGCCTGGGGCAGCTGCTGGAGCAGGGGCTGGGGCTGGAGCAGCTCTGCAGGGCCTTTCCAAACCCTGTGATTCTATCAAGGGAATGATACAGACATCTCCAGTCTGTCTTTGGAGCTTGTTGGTTTGTGCTCCACATGTCAGCTCCTGCTTCCAGCTGAAGTCTTGCCTTGCCTATTAGGGGTTGAACTCCATTATCCTTTGCCTGTCTGGTACCAAAGGAAGGAGGAGGACCAGGGACTGGGGCAGGGTGGAGGTTATTTCACTTTCCTGAGCATCCTTCCCTGACATACCTGTGCATGTCTTCACCTCTATACACTGTGTCCCTGCAGTTTCCACCCACTCATCTTGCTGACCATCTACTCACCAGCCCACACACAGGTTTTTGACCCGAAACCTTCGGTTCTCACCTCCCCATTCTCCTTCCCTGGCTGCCAGCATCATGCTCAGATGCCTGAGTTCCCTGGGACAGCTTCCCATTGCTTGGAGTCAATAGCCATCCTTCCTGGGGGTCACTGCATGGCACACTCTGCAAACCGACCTCCCAGGCTTGTAAAGGCACGTTACACACTCTGCACCCCAACCAGAAGCTGTTCTCAGCTGTTCTCAGCATGCAAGAAGCAGCCTGCATGGAAGGTGCCTCTCTCCTTGCTTTAGGACTTGAGAAGCTCCATAGAATCATAGAATTGGGGGGGTTGGAAAGGACCTTTGGAGATCATCTGGTCACACCCTCCCTGCAGAGGCAGGTCCCACCTAGATCAGGTCACATAGGAACATGTCCAGGCAGGTCTTGAGGGCCTCCAAGGAAGGAGCCTCCACAAGTAGAAGGTCAGAGGTGCCAGTTTGCAAAGGAAGATGGAGGCTGTGCAATGTGTGCTCCACCTCTCTCTGGTGAGCTGAGCTGCCCTCCAGATTTCCCTGCCTGTGCTCACCTCTCTCAGCCTGCAGTGGTTTGGACATCAGCACTCATGAACACAGCCAAATCTGAATGTCTTCACGTGGGATTCAGTTGCTGAAATGTGTCTGTTTGCTTTTTGGGGTGGTCTGAGACAGCTAAGACAAGATCCAGATGGAGCTGCCAGATAATGCACCTTTGCCCTTTGAGGATACAGTTGGTGCAATCCCCAGAGCCCTGAGGCTTTGGAGATGACACCAGGAGCCTTGTTCAGCTGCTGATGGAGACATATAAAGGACAGACCCATGCAGAGCTGTGGAAACCTCTGCCTCAGGCAGCCTGTGCCACCAGGAGGAGAATGGCACAGCCAGGGGACTCTGTGCCAGTTGCAGTCACTTGCCCACTCACCTGACAGCCATGACTTGTGTAGGTCAGGGAGAGCAGGGAGGGAGGCTCCTGCTCTGACCTTCATGGGGCTTTTGCACAAGTCATTAGTGCAATCCTATGGAAGGGAAACAGAGGCTCCAGGACCTTACTCACAGTCAAAGACAACATGCACAGAGCTGGGGTTGAGTGCAGGACCCTGAGCAGGACCTGTCCAAGCCTCTCCAGCCCAGGCTGGTACGAAACAGGGAGTCTGCCTGTTGGGCAGTTTATGAGGCAGAGAAAAGGAGCTGCTGAGGTTTCCTCTGCACCATTTCTGCCCTGCAAGGCAGGACCCAGCCCTGGGCAGTGGTCACTGTTCAGAGGGGCAGGCAGTTGGGGTGACTCACACACTCAGGGAGGGTTTTCAATGAGCTGCCCTTACTCATTTGGTTAAAAATAAATGCTGACAGCGTTGTCCAAGGGCTCTCAGGAACTCAGAGGTGCTTCAGCCCTGTTGAAGCTTTCTGGAAATTGCTCCTTTTCTGTTCAACTAAAACAAGAATCCACCCAAGGGCCAAGAAACGGCTCTTGAAGCAAAACAACTGGCTATGGAGGCATCGTGCTGCAGAAGTGCCAACCTTTGACAGAGTATCACTGATTGGTAGCTTCTTCCTATTCTCCCCCTTGATTCATACCAAAATAAACCCCCACAAACATCTACTTGGCCTTGTTTGCCCATGCACCCGGAAAAGGGAGTCAGTGCAGAGCCTTTTGAAGTGGTTTAGTAATGAGAGTCATCTCTTTCTCCCAGGGAATTCATTCAGAAGCAGCTTCCTCCACAAGGCTCTTCAGCTCGTCAGGAGAGGTGAGTCAGTCAGCAGGAGGGATGTGTGTCCTCTCCTGTGGGCTCTGGCAGCGTGAAGCAAATCCCTTCAGCATCCTCTCTGGGCAGCTGCATGGGGCAACTGCAGAGCCAACACCATGGGCAGCTCCAGGGCTGCAACATTTCAAAGGAGCTCCCACTTGGCTGGGCAAGTTGCCTTTGTCTGTGTAGGAGCAGGAGCTTCAGCAGGCAAGTGCTGGGGGAGGAAGGGGAGCAGGGAAGGACCTGGGAGCCTTCTCAGGCATCACTTTCCCTCCTCTTGCAGATTTTTCGTGCACTTGCTCAATCCCCAGCCTCTGGTTTGTGTTGCAGCATCTTGGAGGGTGCTCCTCTGGTCTAGTGGAGTGAAAGGTTAAAGCAGCTGTTTGCACAGGAAGGAAAATCTTTGGGTATAAAGAAATGGTCAGGAGGCAAAAATACCTGAGTTGCCATGAGTTGTTCCTCTGGCAAGACAAACAAATGCATGTAAAGCTTAAGCACCCTGAGGTGAAGCTCTGCTGAGGCTGGGCAGGGATGAGGCGTGATGCTGCAAGCAGAGCTTTATATCCTTTGCAAAGGTTGGGAAACCTTTCATTTAAAGCTCTGGTGGGTCACCTTGGCCACAGTCAAACAACCCAACCCCAGACCTACAGCTCTGCCGTCAGGGCAGGATCTCACTGAGGAACCTGGGGCTGCTCAGGCTGAAGGGGGATCCCATTAACACTTACAAGCATTTAGAACGTGGATGTCAAGAGGATGGGGTGGAACTTTTCTGTGTTGTCTTAAGTGACAGGATAAGGGGTAATGGACAAAAGCTGGAACACAAACAGTTCCATTTAAACACAGGAGGAGCAAGTGCTTTGGTGCTGAGGGGAGGGAGCCCTGGCCCAGGCTACCCAGGGAGGGTGTGGAGGCTCCTCAGGAGGTTTCCAACCCCATCTGACACGTTGCTGTGCCCCCTGAGCCAGGGGCAGCTGCTGGAGCAGGGGCTGGGGCTGCAGCAGCTCTGCAGGGCCCTCACAGCCCCCACCACTCTGGGATTCTGTGACACTCTGCTTTCTCTGAGTCTTTCAAATGGAGAGCTGAGTTTCACCCAAAGTCATATGGGGGAGGCAAACCAGCAGCAGAGCTGAGACTCTGGTTGCTTCCAGGATATCTCCTGGGTTAGATAACAGCAGCTATCTGGGTGGGCTGACACATTCCCAATGAAGATGACCTTTATACAGGTGATCTTTAATGGTCACAGAGTCTCAAGGGCTGGAAGGGAGCTGGGAAGCTCATCCAGTGCAACCCCCCTGCCAGAGCAGCAGCACCTAGAGCAGGGCACACAGGGACTCATCCAGCTGGGTTGGAATGTCTGCAGAGAAGGTCCCTTCCAATCCAAACCCTGCTATGATTCCTTGATGCTTCTATATGCAATGGGCATTCATTTGCATCCCCATGGAGGAAAACTCAGGTCTCCACGAGGCTGGAGCCACCTTTTCCTTTGCAGTTGATTTTTCTTTCCCTTTGTGGTTGGGGAGATGAGAGCTGAGGTGGACTGGGGAAGGAGAGGAAGAGGAAAGCATGCTGACTTCTGTTATCCAAGAAAATGTATGTAAAAGGGGTTATTAACCAAGCCATAAATATAGAAATGAAAGCAAAAGTGTCACCTCAGTGAACAATGGGGGCATTTATGGGATAAAGTTACCACAAATTAAGGGCTGGCACAAGCTGACTTGGGCTCATAATTTACAGTGTAGCCTGAATCCTGGCTCACAGACAAGTGGGATAAAGTTGAGTTCATTGTGGAAGTTTCTATTTCCATTGCACAGGCAGGGTGAGCCCAGTGAGAGGTGGAAGAAATGACTTGGGGGTCCTGGGGGAGGCTCAGCCTACGCTGCAGCGTTTGTTAGTCCTACCTAGGACTTTCTCTCGTGAAGAGGGAAGCCCCAGGTTGGATTAAAGCTGGATCACTTTCCTGACCAGCTGGTACAGGTGGGATTTGAGAAATGGTGAGTCCTTCAGATGAGGTTTAACTCAAGGAAGTGCCTTTAGGAGTGATGAAGCTCTTACATGTGGTGCCCAATGCTTAGCACAACAAATCTTCCCAGGGATGTTCCTGGTGACATCCTTCCACCTGAGGAGTGGAGAACACATTTGGATGCTTTAAGAGTGTGGGCAGCAGGGCAAGGGAGGTTCTGCTCCCCAGTCCAGTGCTGGGCTGCCCAGCTCAGGAGAGACAGGGAAGTGCTGGAGAGCCCAGTGCAGGGCTGCCAGGATGCTGAGGGGCTGGGACATGTGTGTGAGGAGGAAAGGCTGCAGCCCTGGGGCTGCTGAGCCTGGGGAACAGAAGCCTGAGCTCAGGGGCACCTCAGCAATGCTGCTCAGTCCCTGCAGGGTGGGTGTCAGGAGGCTGGGGCCAGGGTTTGGTGTGTGGGGGCCAGTGGCAGGCCAAGGGGCAGCGGGCACAGGCTGGCACACAGGCAGTGCCCCTGGCCCAGGAGGAGCAAGTGCTTTGGTGCTGAGGGGAGGGAGCCCTGGCCCAGGCTGCCCAGGGAGGGTGTGGAGGCTCCTCAGGAGGTTTCCAACCCCAGCTGGACACGTTGCTGTGCCCCCTGAGCCAGGGGCAGCTGCTGGAGCAGGGGCTGGGGCTGCAGCAGGGCTCTCACAGCCCCCAGCACTCAGGGCTTCTGTGATTCTGTGCAATGGGGCTGCAGGCTCAGCACAACAAAGTGTTGCACAGATGTATGGCAAGAGACAAGAAGCTGCTGTTTCAGGTGGAAAACATCTCAGCCCAAACTGTGTGAGGGCAAGCAGGGATGGGGACAGGATTGGTCAGCAAACACTAGACCAGGTGAGCTAGATGAACAAATCTCCCCAGTGAGTGCTGAGGTGATGGGCAGGATAAAGGAGGTTGCCTGCACTCATGGATGAGGCCACATCATACTTGGTGCTGTATAAACCTCTGCCCTAGGGACAACTGAGTCTGTATTTGGGACAAGAGGTCTCAGCAAGGAGAACAGAGACCATGATGAAATGAGGAGCCAGCGTGAATAGAAGTGGCCCAGCAATCCAAGTGCTTCCAAGAGGAAACACAGGAGGGGTGTTCTGGGACTAAACAAAAGGACTTTGTGGAGATGTGACCCTGGGAAAGCTCCTCACACTCTCTCCTGTGTCCTCCATGGAGAACATTTTGAGATCCACCACCAGTTTGCTCAGCCCTTCAGTTCAGAGCGAGCACGTGCTAAGCTTGCAGCCCTCGGGAGCAGAGGTGGGCCACCAGCTCTCCCAGGTGGAGGGGGATTTCAGCAAGGAAATAACATCAGTGGTAGGAACATCAGTGCCTCTGCATGTTTCCTCCTCATCCCAGCTACTGCCCAAGCCTCAGCTTCCCCAGTGTGTGACAAGAGGACTGAGTCTCAGAGACAGTTTGGGCTACAGGTGCAAACAGCTCTCCAACGTGGTTTACAGCCACCCAGGACAAGCGTGAGCAAAGGCTTTACATTGTGTTAAACCATAAAGCACCAATAAGAGCAGCTTTGTGGCTTTCTGTTTCTATTGTTCAAATAATGGGAAGGCAAAACCTTAGCACAGGTTTGCAGCAGCCAGATGTATTCTTGCAGTGGGTTTATTTAGCTTCAAATCAGGGCTGATTGGAGGGTGGCTGCTTGCCAGGGGTGTTAAATGTGTGTTAAAATCAAGCTCAGCTACTGGGCTCTAAAAATAGCCTTCACTGATAAGTGCCAAATTGAATCCTAGCCTCCTAGGGGCTGTTTCTGGGTTGTTGTCTGCCTCAGGACAAAGTGTGAGGGGTTACCCAGGTGAGCAAGTTACAGGCTGGTGAGGTGATGTCTCATGGTGGAGCCTCCCTGAGCTCAAAGGGCAGTTTCTAAGGTCAGTCTGGACTGACACAGCTCCCAGAGCTCCTGAGGATGTCAGACACAACCCCATCTGTTCCCAACAGCAGAAGCCAGGGTAGGGTTTCAGTAAGTGCCTATGTGCCCTCAGGGATGGTGGAGAAAGAGGGGGAGAAAAAGCTAATTGTGTCTGGAACCTGACCTCACTGAGCAGTTACAGTTTGTCAGACTTCATGGGTGTCCACTGCAGAGATAATGAAGCTGGAAGCTGCTGTGGGAGCTGGGCTTCTCAAGGAAACACTTCATCAGTTTAATGTCTTGATGCTGCTTCAGGTTACTAGTTACACAGCCTTGAAAGGTCTCATGCTCCTGGACAGAACAGTCCTGCTGGTCCCCCAGGGCACAGGAGCAGGGAAGGGGAGGTGAAGGGTTTTCCTTGCTTGCTCTGCTAGCATGATGCTGGAATGCTTGGGACCAAATATTCATCTAGCCCATCAGCTTTTTTTCCTGCAGAGGCTTCCACAGATGGGAGCAGAGAGGATGAGC
This sequence comes from Colius striatus, assembly GCF_028858725.1. Classification (NCBI taxonomy): domain Eukaryota; kingdom Metazoa; phylum Chordata; class Aves; order Coliiformes; family Coliidae; genus Colius; species Colius striatus. Next base: position 99,840,351 of record NC_084761.1, read on the forward strand.
ATGTGCTGCATGAGCCTCCTTCTGCATGTGTCCTCTGAGGACCCAGCCCTCACTGCGTGAGGAACTTATGGAGCAAGAGCTTCCATTTAGAACCACAGAGACAGAATCACTCAGGCTGCAAAAGACCTTTGAGCTCAAGTCCAACCATTCCTCCAGCACTGCCACAGCCACCACCAACCCATGGCCCTGAGCCACAGCTCCACAGCTTTGGGATCCCTCCAGGGATGGGGACTCCCCCAGCTCCCTGGGCAGCCTGGCACAGGGGCTGGACAACCTTTTGGTGAATAAAAGGGTCGTGGTCTAGTTTCCAGTTGCATCAACAAACAGAAAATGGGTGAGATGACTGTTGGAAATAGGATGAAATGCAGAGCAAAGGAAGAAAGTGGCCCTTCAGCCACAGGCAGAGCCAAGAGGTGCAGTGGAGCTGTGAAAGCCACACGGTCACAGGGACTCTGGGGATGACAGGATGAGCTCATGGAAGAGAAAAACTCACAGAGCTCTGTTAAATGCAAAGGTGGAACCTCATCACCCCCACATTACCCTGATAGTGCTGGGTTTAACCTCACAGAGCCCATGAGAACGGGAAATGCCACAGAGCTCGGCAAAGGAATCCTCCCAACGTGTCTGTGTGTGTCTCCGTGTGTCATCTCAGAGCTCTGACACTTCCTGACCCAGGAATGGTGATTTACTGGAGAGTCCAGAAAGGGGCAATGACTCAAGGCTTGAGAAATGCACCTTGCACAGCCAGGAAATCACAAAACCCAACCCTTTTAATTTACTCAAGATGACTGGTGGCTTTGCACCTATTTTTAACCATCAAAAACGGGCCAAATCAGCTGCCTGGCCTCCATCTATGCTCAGTGGGAGAGATCAGCATCTCCAGAGGCCCAGAGGCTTAAGCTACATCTGCAGCTCTTCTTCTTGCAGCTTCTAGGTGAGAGCAACCAAGGTATTGCACGGGGGGTGGCTCAGTCAGTCCCCTGCTCCCGAGGCTTCCTCGAGCCCGTTTTGCAATGCCTCACACTCTTCCTTTCGAGTTCCTCGAGGGCTGACAGCTAGAAGCTGCATTTTGGGTCTGCAAACTGAACAAAGGTTTGCCAGGAGAGTCAGTTCCACGGTCTGGAAAGGGAACCTTCTGTTTCAAGTCAAACCCCTCTGTTGTGCTACATCACACACACACACACACACACATCCCTCCTTGTTTTCTGCTTTGTTTTGTTTTTCAAGCTTAAACAAAAAGCCTGAAAAAGATTCTTTGTTTTCCACACCAGGGGGAAAAAAAGAAATCATATTTCCTAATCTATCCCAGCCTCCAGTTTTTTCAGGTCATTTGCTGAAAAGAAGGATTCATTATTCACCTATCTCTGTGAACTATAAATCAACTCCACCCCTGCTTAGGAGAATATGAATATTCTCAGGCTGCTTGAAAGCTGGGCATTTGCACAGACCCTCTCACACAGCCTGTGTGCTGGGGGCTGTTTCCCCCCACAGTGCTCCTCCAGGAAGGGCTGGTTTTGAACTTCTTCTGCTTGATTTGCAGGCGTGACCCTCCGAGCCAGACCTGGCTCCGCTGTTGCTCGGAGTGTGCAGGCTCATTTTATCCCCATAGCAGGAGAAAGAAGGCTTGGCTGCAGAGATCTAACCTGGAAGCACTGTGAACTCCTCTTTCTTTTGCTCTTTACCTCACAAAGAAACTCACCCACAATCTGTGGTGCCTGAGTGGAGTGGGAAGGGGTGGGGGGAAAGTGCAAGGAGGGAGTATGGGGTGGGAGGAGATGTAGGGGCAGAAGCTGAGAGCTAGAGAGGTATGAAAGGTGGGGGTAAAGGAAGGGGAGAACAGCTCAGAACTTGCTTTCAGCAGCACATGACAGTCAGGCATCTGAAGAAAGAATAAAACCAGGGAAATCATTAGGAATCAGAGGTTTGGCTGCTCTCTAATGTCAAACTTTGCCCTTTATTCAAAGCTCCCATCAGGCCAGGGCTGCTGTTCTGGCTGTCTTGAACTCTGAGGGTGATAAAGTTGGATCAAGTCCCCCAGCCAAAGTCCCTGGCTGGTACACCAGAAGCAAAACACCAAACCAAGAGGCAGAGGAGAAGGGGGAAATGTTATAGACACTTTCTCAGCTGAAAGAAGAAGATGAGGTACAAGGAGCACGAGTGGCAAAACCTGCCCATAAGCTTGGCAGAGCAAAATCTGGGCATTTCTGTCCATAATCTTTCAAGGGAACCCAGCCCAGCTGCCAGTAAGGGGAGGCAAAGCCTGCTTGCACCAGTTACCTGGAGCCTGGTTGGGTCCAGCATCCAGAACCTTTGACTGTGAGATCTCCAGTGGGCTGGATCCCCGCTCTGCCAGCCTGGCTGGAGATGCCAGCAGATCAGAGGGAGGTGAAGTCATCCTTTTGCTCCAAGTCCAGCTTGCTGTTTGTGTTCCTTGCTTCCCAAAAGCAGCAATCTGGGATTGATTGATTGGCCACGTGGAACCAGGGACAGGGTTATTTCAGGGACCACTAGACCCATCCAGTTGGGATCCCCTGGAGAGTTAAGGCAGCTCCTCAGCTCCTTCCTTCTGCCAGCGTGGCAGGGAGCATCTGAACCTGGCTCAGCATCCTCAGGAACCTCGTGTCTCCTGCCCCTGTGGCAACACAAAGGTCTCAGCACACACACACCAAGTGCACTGTGCCCAGGATGCCCTTCTGCTCACGCTGGCCATCACCCTTGTGCACAGACTAATGAACATTGTCACTCTGGAGCATTAGAGCAGCCAAGAGTCCAAACATGATGCTGTAGTGTAAATGCCAAACCCTCCAGAAAGGTCAGAAAGCATACACAGACCAAATGTGAAAAGGGCTGTGGTTAGACAGGAGATTCTTGGACGTATCAGTCACTGCAAAACCCGTGTTTAAGATGCTCCAACAGCAGCAAATGATGGATGTTTCCTTCTTTTTGTCTCTCTCTTCCCAACCCAGGCCATAGTGCTGAAAATTCCCTGCCTGGAGGCTTGCTGCTGGTGGCATGAAGGTGCTGGTTATGTGACAATGATGGCTGCATTTCCACTGGATTGAAGGGGCATTAAGCTATTCATTCATGGTTTGGCACAAGGAACCCAAACAGTTTATTCCTTGCACTGTAGGTCAGGAAAAGAGCAGGGATGGCAGAGCCAGGAGCTGAACCTGGCTCCCCCCAAGGACAACCCAGAGCCTCTCTGCTTTTGAGTGATGGAAAACACCCTTCCAGGCTAAAGTCTTGTGTGAAAGATCAGCCTTAGTGCTTGAAAGAAAGATATTCCACGGGAAAAGCAGAGGAAGGGCAGGGGAGAGAAGAAAGGAAAGTGTGGTTTCAAACAGGCTTGGTTATCACTCATGAAAATGAGGTGATGCTGGTGACAGGGCACATCCCATGCTCATTGCTCCCATAGTAGTGAGGGTGCAGTGTGCAGCAAGCAGGCTGGTGACAGGGCACATCCCAGGCTCATTGCTCCCACATCCCAGGCTCATTGCTCCCACATCCCAGGCTCATTGCTCTCACATCCCAGGCTCATACCCACAGCAGTGAGGGTGCAGTGTGCAGCAAGCAGGCTGGTGACAGGGCACATCCCAGGCTCATTGCTCCCACATCCCAGGCTCATTGCTCTCACATCCCAGGCTCATACCCACAGCAGTGAGGGTGCAGTGTGCAGCAAGCAGGCTGGTGACAGGGCACATCTCAAGCTCATTGCTCCCACATCTCAGGCTCATTGCTCCCACAGCAGTGAGGGTGCAGTGTGCAACAAGCAGATGAGCTCCCCAAATGTGGAGATGTGCCCTCAAAATAACTCTCTTTCCTTCCATCCCCCAAGCACACACCTTGTCTGCCTGCAGCAGCAGCAGCAAAGAAAGGGTTGGAAACCTTTTGGCATGGAGATCCCTTTCCACATGGCCACAGGACATGAGACATGAGCCAGGCTCAGAGGTAGAGAGTAAAACAAGAGGGAGGGGGCTGTGGACTGTGTGGCAACAAATGTTATTTGTTTACCTTCTCTGCCAATAAAAAAGAAAGCCCCAGCATGGAAATAATGAATGGGGCTTGCAAATTAGGCACCAGAAATCACTGCACTCGTAAAATATTATGAGTCCAGAACCAGAGGTTTGGAGGGGGAAAAAAACAAGGTGAAAAAAGCCAGAGGAGCTCTTGTGTCTTCAGACAAAGGTTTGTTACCCTGGGATTAATGGGGGTCGTGTCAGGGCATGGAAACCATATAAAACAGAGCAGAGAGGGGGAAACTCTTAGCGAGGAAGCCAAGATGAAGTGAAGTTGGATTTGGGTCAAGTAAGCATTAAAGCACTGTCAAAGAAACCTGCCTTCTTAGCCAAAAAAAAAGCCAAATTCCAGATAGAAGCACAGACAGAAAGAAGTTCTGGGGGTTTGAAACCAAGATCCAGCAAGAACAGATGATCCTGCAGCGTGGCTGAGCTGTTGCAGGGCTAAAAATAGCTGCCTGGTTTGACAGAGCTCCCAGACTGGGAGTTCTCCCTGAGCATGGCAGGACTGTTCACAGCAGAGATCATCCTCATCGCCCACAGCTCCCTGCTCCCCTGTGTCTATTGCCCCAAGAGGTTTTGGGACATCATTGACAGGCATGAGCACCTTAGGGGTGCTGGAAAGGGTGTTGGCCAACGTTGGGGTTTCAGTTCTCAGCTGCCAAAGGCAGACCCTGAGGTAGGATGTGGCTTGATAACACATGCAGGGAGATCTGCAACACTGGCTTTACCCTCTCGAAGGAAAGAGGCTGAGAATGCTTTGACTTCCAGAAGTTCCAATTGGTTTTCTTCTTTACTAAGGCAGGGGCAGCCCAGGCTGAGGCATTGACACAGGAAAGTGCAGACTTCAAGCTCCATCGGTGATGAAGGCAGTCCTGAGCAAGCCTGTTCACTGCTCCAAGGCTCTGCTCACCCCTGGGTCCCTCATTCACGTTTTAGGAGCAAAGCCCATGGTTTGGAGAGGCTGTAGAGGGCTGCTCCCCTGTTTTAGGGCAGGGCACTGCCAATGCTTTGTCCATCTGATCAACTGGGAGCCTTCATCACACAAGGAAATGCAAACCAGGAGAGGACCAGTGTCACCAGCATCATTCCTGCTGCTCCTTGCCAGCTGCCACGAGGAAACCAGGGATGCTACAGCATAGAATCAGAGAATTGTTTGGGGTGGAGAAGCCCCTGGAGCTGCTGAGCCCCAGCCCTGCCCTCACCCTGCCACAGCCACCACTGACCCTCAGCACCTCAGCCCCACGGCTTTGGGATCCCTCCAGGGCTGGGCACTGCCCCAGCTCCCTGGGCAGCCTGGCACAGGGGCTGACACCCCTCTCAGGGAAACAGTTCTGCCTCAGCTCCAGCCTCAGCCTCCTCTACGGGTCCCAGAGGCTGCAGCAGCTCTCTTGCAGCTGCAAATTACAGGCTCTCCATTCTCCCCCAGGAAACTGCAATGACAAGGACACCAGCCACTGTGAGGGGTCAGTGATGACTATTTCACTTATTAGCAGAGAAGTTGGGCTTTTCTCTCTCTTCTTTGTTGTTTTGGGGTGTTCTTTCCCCTATTTCCTTTTTCTTCTTCCCAAAGGCTGTGCCCAGGGCATGAGAAGCAGCCTATGGGTGGGAATTAACTCAAACAGCCTCTGGGGTGAGTTTGCCCCCTCATTTACTCTGCACAGGCACTTGTGAAGCAGCAGGGAACGGCACCCAGGCTCAAAAAGCGAGCCAGATTCACGTGATAGGCAACTGTGATTGTTCCACAAGCTATGACCCTTCAGGGAGAAAGGGAACAGAGAGGCAGTGGGGCTTTAAAACGACATTACCATCCCCAGTTAAAGACAGCAGCTGCCACAGGTTGTCTGGGCTGGGTCTGGCCTTTCATATGAAATCTCAATCACACTGAGAACACATTCTTTTCTTTTTCTTGAGGGGGATAAAATTGCAAGCAGGCCTCCAGAGCTTGCTGCACCACCAGGCTGTTCTGAAACCCAAGCCCTCCACACCAGCAACTGCCTACTGTACCCAAGAGCCACAGATGCCTCGTGGCCTGGCTTTAAATTAAACCCAGGCCTTGCTTTTCATTCTCATCCTAAGCCCCTGCTGCAAATTGACAAACAATTCCCTTTGCCAACAGCTGCTAACAATGCTGCTAATGAACATCCATCAGGAAGGAATAAACAGAGGAAGATGAAGGGGGGAGGAGGGGGAAAGCAAGCTTGGAGGGGAAGAGGGTGTTTTTCACTGGGGTCACAGTTGTCTCTGCAGGCATTTTGTCTGTTTTTAGCTCAAAATCAGCAGCTCCTCTTTGCAAACTGGGCTGAGGGTGCAGCTGTGCTGAGGAATCCTGTGGGCTCTCGGTAGCCTTAAGCCTTTCCCCCACAACAGGCAGCCACAGGGATGATGCCATGTGGATGTTCTTGCAGAAGCTTTCTGGGGCTGCCAAGGGATTTTGCTGGGTCCCAGCCAGATTGAGCAGTGGTTTAGCTCTGAAGCAGAAAGGCCAGAGTGGCTTTAGTGCAATGTAGCTGATCCCCTGCACTGAATCCCTGAGTGGGGGGGTGGGAAGGATCCTGCAGAGCTGCTCCAGCCCAATCCCCTTGTCCTGTCACTGGCCCCATCCTCCTGACATCCACCCTGTAGGTATTTATCAGCATTGATGAGATTCCCCCCCTTCACCCCTCAGCCTTCTCTTCTCCAGGCTGAACAGCCCCAGGTCCCACAGCCTTTCCTCATCAGAGAGATGCCCCAGTCCCCTCAGCATCCATTCCTTCACCTTCACACAGGTTTCCTGTGTGAAAGAAGGAGGAGGAGGGCTCAGGGCCAGGATGGACAATGGGCAGTGCAATGCAGGACTAAACCTGCCCAGTACAGGAGGTCTCTGGCCTTGGTCTGTGGGTGCAGCACAAGGCATGGTGCAAGTACAACACTTGTGCTGGTGTGAATGGGTCTCATGATGCTTTTAGAAGATGAGAAAGCTGAAGAACTCCATGAAGTAGGGTCAAAAAAGCCCCTAGTACCTTAGTGTCTTTGTTGGACACTGCAGACTGAGTCACCATGCAGGTGAGTGGGGATGTGTTGCTCAAGCTGTGTCCCTTAGCCCAGTGTTTCCTCTTTCCTTGTGTACAAAAGCAGATGAATCCCTGAGTAGGCATGATTGGTGACCCTTGTGCAGACTTGAGATCAGGTTGACATTTCCCTCCAGGAGCACCCTCAGGAGCCAGCTCTGGGTCTGCCCAGTTCATAAGGAAGCCACAAAGCTGAGGTGCAGCAAAGATGGTGATGGGTCCTTTGCAGGAGAGATCCCTGGATCATCCATTGGGAATCAATCAAAGCATTCCATGCAGTGAACTTAAAGGCAACTTGCAAGGCTGTAAGACTGCTATGGGATTCAGGCCATTAGGTCCATCTTAGATCTGGTGAAAACAGCCCAGACAAAGCCTGTGGATGCCCTAGATGAACAGCACTGCTCACAAGAGGACTTTGTCCCTGCTGTTTCCAGGACCACATCCCAAAACCCCGTTCCAGATGCACCAGCCTCTAGCTTTGCAGCACCCAGCCTGTGCTGCCTCACGTGTCCTGGAAAGGGACTTAATGCTTCTGGTGTGGGCAGGTGCTCCATGGCCCCAGGATCCCAGCGTGTGTGAAGACATGCCCAGCTCACTTTCATCAGACTTGTGATGCCTGAAAACACTTTCAGAGGGCTCATGGCAGAGGAGCTGTCTCAGAGGGCTTTGGAAGCTGAGAGGTCATTTGCTCAGAAGCTCTCAGAGGGATTGTCCCAAAGCCTGAAACGAGCACCTGGAGGAAACCCAGCTCTTTCCTGCTGGCACGAGGTCTCCTGCTACACCACCAGGTAGAGAGATTTGGGGTTAGCCTGCAGTCTGTTCAAAAGCAGAAGGGGGACTTGACTGGAACTCCCAATAAGTTCTCCAGTAGAACCAGGAGCCTTGCCTGGGACATCTCCCGTGGTTCCTGGCTGTTCCATCCTGGTGAAATCTATCTGCTCCTTCTTTTCTCAGGGGAGGATTTCTCTCTACGTGCCATTTTTCCCATTCCTCTGGCATCATCTCTGAAGCCACAGTCTTTAACTGCTGGCTCAGTGCTTGTTCTCCTTTCCAGGGCAGAAAGAGCTACAAGGAGAACTGAAGAACTGGTAATGTCTCATCTTGGATGATACTGATTTGAAGGGATGTTTCTCTTGAGCTGTCTCCAGCCTTTGGGGCAGTGTAGGTCAGAGACTTTTGTGCATACCTTAGTTTGCATTCCAAGCTTGATATAAAGCCCATTTATTTTGGACCAGTTCTCATTCCCTTTCCAGGGACAAATTTGTTGTCAGGACCAACTGAAGAGTAACCACCAAGGGAGTCTTGTCTGCAATGACATTTCTGTGGTGTCAATTAGGTATTCCACCTAATTACTTGGCAATTACTCCTCCCCTTGTGTCAGGGTGATGAGCTCTCCTTGCCATGTAAGCCATTAAACCAAAATGCTGACTAAAGCCCCCAGGACTCGTGCCACAGAGCTCAGTGAACAAGGAATATCCAAGTGTGGAAAAGCCTCAGTCATATGTCACACCCTTGGTCTGGAAACTGCCCCTGATCTGCACAGAAGCCTTTCTTGACCAGCCAGCTCCATCTCTGAAGTTGGGGTGTGGGCAGCAACACCATCACACAAGCAGCAACAGAGGCTCCAGAAGATGGTCAGGAGCACATGGAGCTATTGCACAGCATCACTAGGTAAAAGGTGCACCTGGGTCAGGGCAGCCTCTGCTAGCAGCAAAGGCTGCAGGATGGAGGGACTGAGAGCAGCACTGAGAACCTGGAGGTACTGCTGAAGGAAAAGCTGGACGTGAGCTGGCAACCCAGAAAGCCAACCACAGCCTGGGCTCCATCAGAAGCAGCACAGCTGGGGGAGGTGAGTCTACCCCCCTATTCCCTTCTGCTCAGGTGGATCCAAGGGCTGGAGTATCTCTCCTAGGAGGAAAAGCTGAGAGACTTGGGGGTGTCCAGTCTGGAGAAGACAAGACTCTTGAGGGAACCTTATTGTAGCCTTTCTATGCTTAAGGCAGGCTCATAAGAAAAGTGGGGATGGACTTTTTAGCAGGGCCTGTAGCAATAGCACAAGGGGTGATGGTTTTAAACTAGAAGAGAGTTAATTTTGACTATATACAAGGAGGAAATGTTTATGATGAGGGTGGTGAAACACTGGCAAAAGTTGCCCAGAGATGTGGCCCATGCCCCAGCCTTGGAACCGTTCCAGGTCGGGTTGGATGGGGCTCTGAGCAACCTTGTCTAGCTGAAGATGTCCCTGTCCACGACAAAGAGTTGGGCCAGGTGACTTTTAAATGTCCCTTCCAACCTGAACACCCCTTTCATTCTGCAAGGGCTGCCCCAGTTCTCTGTGCCAACGCTAAAACCACGAGCAGACTAAACTGGGAGCTGCTTCTTGGACTTACACTCAGTCAGATGAGCAGATCCAGCCCAGACCTGGGGGTGAACATGTCATTTGCTGCATGAGCAATGAGACTGTGGACAGAAATGGCTTGGAGAGGGTGCATCAGGAGAAATGCTGTTGGTAAGCCAAAGATTTTGGTGGCTAAACTGCTGCAAGCTGCAGCACTTCACGTTCATACCTTCCACCCTTATAACTTGTGTTCCTCCTCAGATGCTTCATGCATGGATTCTGCCATTTGGGCAGCTCCATCTCCAGACTTGTACAGGGTCTGGCTCTAGTGAGGCTTGGTGTTGCCTGGCCCTGAGTCATTCAACTCATACAGTTGGCAATGAAATAAAACCTTGAGGAAGAGGAGTCAGCTTAGTGTGGCACGGGAGGAGAGACAGGCAGCATTTCTTAGGTGGCAGAAGTCACTAGCAGAGACTGTTTGATGGTCTGTCTTTTATAGTGTGGTTTTATGTTGCTTTTAACCACAAAGATACTTGTAATCTCCTAAACACAGGCTGATGTGGTAGTTGCCCACCGTGTCACTCTACAGTAGCTCCTAGGTGCTCTAACCCAAGGCAAAGCTCTCGGAGCCCAGACCTCGCAGGTCCACATAAGACAGATGGAGAAACACTGGGGCAAGAGGGAGCAAAGTGGATTGACAGCACTCATTAGCACAGCTAGCAGTGGAGATGGGGGGAGTGTCCTGAGAGCCTGTCCCGTTTCCCTCAGCCGTTTCACCCGTTTCACCACGCCGCTGGGCACCGACCTGTCGAGACATCCCCGACACCCAAACCAGCACCTCTCCAGAGACTGGGATGAAGCAGCAAGCCATCCATCCTGTCAGCATGTCTAGTCCCAGGCTTCTCCTGGCAGCTCAGTAAGGGTGGAAAGTTTCTCAGCAGGCAGGGGGGAGAGGGATGGCACATCTGGATGCACTCGGGGCTGGTGCGGTGGCAGCTGTGCTGAGCGCAGCCGGCAAACCCAGGAGGTCACCCCTCCTCTGGAACCAATTTCTGAGAGCTTTTTATGCATCAATTCGAGACCAAAGTCTGCTTGGCACCTTCTCTTCTGGTTTCCCCTTACAGCTGGGCTTCTATTCCTTATCCAGGCTTGTCCTCGGGAAGGCTTAAAAATAGATGCGGAGGCTGCGGCGCCGTAAAAAGAACCCGTGCTGCTCTTCCAAGGGCTCTGCTGAAGGGAAAGGGGAGGGGAGGGGGGGAAATCTGCTCTCCCTGGAGCAGAGCAGGGTGTGAACGGCAGGAATCGCTGTGGGAAACCAGGGGGAGCAGATGCTGAGCTGTGCTCACCCATGGAAGCTCCCTGGCAGTTTCCTCAGGGTAACAGCTGGGAGAGAGGCAGCAGATGCATGGTCAGGCAGATCACGCCCCAGATACAGAAGAGGAGCTTAGTTGGTGTGCAGGGTGTGTGGGTTTGTGTCAAAATGCCTGCTTGGTAAGGTTGCAGCTGTTTGTCAAGGCACAGACCCCCCCTCCACCAAGAAGCACGTTACTTCATGCAGCTTTAGACGGCTACAGGGCAGGTGAGCTTGTTCCCTGGGGTGCTTCTGCAGCCAGCAGAGATGAGATGCCCCTCAGTGGGGATTTGAAGAGCCCTGTCACCGCCACATGAAGCTCATCAGAAGCACCAGCAAGCTCTGAGCATCAATTCAGTAGCAGGAGCATCTCTCTAGGTCGTACTTGTACCCAAGTATCATTTTAGGGGCAGGATCAGCTGTCTGGGTGATACTTGCACCTCTGGAGAGGTTCTTCTTCCATTCCAGGAGCAGAAGATGTTGTTGCACAGCAGGAAGATGGGGTAGAGAGAAGAAGGTCCTGCAGAGGGGCTGGGCTGGGTTTAACACTTCCCCAACAGCTCACTGCTGCAAAGCAGAGCCCAGCAGGGAGGGACAACAACACACTGGGGCAGCAGCAATAAAAGGTTATGAGCTCAGCCTTCCCACCTGGCCAGAAGAGCTCATTTGATGCTAATCCATGTATTTCTCACAAACCCTTATTTGAAAGCCTGCTGCTGCCTGCTCACAGTGCATGTTTCTGCTTAAGATGCTGCAGCAGACGGGGCCCCTCCAGCTCCCCTCTTCTCCATCGCCGCATGGACCGGGGATTGAGTGTAACCCACTGCTGGACCAAGCATCACATGCCAAGGCAAAGGTTGGGTGAGTTGCAGAAGAAGGATGGAGCTGGAGAGGTGAAGGGGATGGGGATTCACTCTGTGTTCCTTTCCTGGGTATTTCAAGAACTTGCCCAAGTGCCCCAAGGGACCTGTGTGTTTGTTCTACACACTCACCTGTGTGCAGACACTGTGCTCACAGTGGTCCCTCCTCTAGCTTAAAGCTCGTTCAGATTCAGTGCTTACTGGCAAGCTGCAGCTAAATACATCACACACAGACATATACAATGTGTGATGTGTAATTAATAACATGTGTATGGCACATGTGCACATATTACATGTATGTTGTGTGTGTGTCCATGGATACAGGGGATCTAGTACAGGTTTCCATAAACTGTGGCTGGACTAAGAACATTCAAGAGGCCAGTGCAGGGCTGCCAGGATGCTGAGGGGCTGGGACACGTGTGTGAGGAGGAAAGGCTGTAGCCCTGGGGCTGCTGAGCCTGGGGAACAGAAGCCTGAGCTCAGGGGCAGCTCAGCAATGCTGCTCAGTCCCTGCAGGGTGGGTGTCAGGAGGCTGGGGCCAGGGTTTGGGGTGTGGGGGCCAGTGGCAGGCCAAGGGGCAGCGGGCACAGGCTGGCACACAGGCAGTGCCCCTGGCCCAGGAGGAGCAAGTGCTTTGGTGCTGAGGGGAGGGAGCCCTGGCCCAGGCTGCCCAGGGAGGGTGTGGAGGCTCCTCAGGAGGTTTCCAACCCCAGCTGGACACGTTGCTGTGCCCCTGAGCCAGGGGCAGCTGCTGGAGCAGGGGCTGGGGCTGCAGCAGCTCTGCAGGGCCCTCACAGCCCCCAGCACTCTGTGAATCTGTAGGGAGCACGTTTGAGGACTTTCACACACTTTAAAACTGCATTGCCCACAGCCTCTGTCACTTTCCACACCTCCTGCCCTCGTGGTTGTGAAGGCACCTCCAAAATGTGAGTGGATGATTGTAAGCAGAGGGTGCAACAGCCCAGAAACAGCATTTTAAGAGGTGTGAACGCACTCCCTCCGCTCCTCAGCACGAGAGCCCAGTGAAATCTGCTCACAAGCTGCTCCTAACCAGCTTCCTTGCCAGTGGCTTGAGCAGAGGAGCCCAGCTCATGTGCTTCCCACCTCCCTCACCTTCCTCGTGGCCAAAGCACACACCCCCTTGCACATCCCCACAATAGCCACGGGGCATTTCCAACTCAAACCAAGAGCCTGCAGCAGGATTAAGTGTGAAACATGCTGGCTTTAATGTCACAGCAGCTAGCACAGGGGCTGCTGGGCTGAGTGCTGCCACCCAGCACTCACCCATCCAGGCTGCACAAGGGGATTTCCCCTCCAGCATCCCTGAGGATCTCAGTGAGGACATTAGCCCTCATGTTTGGGAGAGAAAGCTGAGCCTCTCTAGCAATGAACATGATGTGTGTGTGTGTTGTGTGAGCCTGTGTGCACGTGTTGTCCTGCCTGGAGGGAGGCAGAAGGACAGTGGTTGATGTCAGGAGGATGGGGCAGTGTCCAGCAACAGGACAAGGGGTAAGGGGCACAGGCTGGAAGTGCCACTGGAACAAGAAGAGCAAGTCCTTTGGTGCTGAGGGGAGGGAGCCCTGGCCCAGGCTGCCCAGGGGGGCTGTGGAGGCTCCTCAGGAGATTTCCAACCCCATCTGACACGTTCCTGTGCCCCCTGAGCCAGGGGCAGCTGCTGGAGCAGGGGCTGGGGCTGGGGCAACCCCCAATGCTGAGACAAGTCATGGAGAGATAGTAATTCATTAACACAGCAAGGAAGTGGCCCAATGGAGGACAGAGGAGGCTCCTGCTCTCAAGAGGGTGACTGTTTTCATTGTTTCTTCAAGTAGGTACAACTGAGCAGTGCCAAGGTTGAGTCCAAGCTGCTCCTGTGCTTGTTTTCATCTCCTAAGAGCAGCTTTCTCTGTCCTGAGGTTGCAGGGCTCAGAGGGAGTTTGTTCCCCATCAGCATCCCAGAGCTGACTTCTGCAGGCAAAGCACACCACAGAAACTGCTGTTGGTGCCAGGACCCTGCTCCCACCCCAGCCCCAGCAGACCCCAGGGGCAGGAGCTCTCCTGCTTGACAAGGTTAACAAGGCAGCATCAGCCTCCTTGTCTTCATCATCTCGTTGCTTTGCTGTTTCACTTTACCTGCAGCCAGGTGAGGCTCAAGGAAACGCTCCCCACGTTGTGTATGGCTCAGGGGAGTCTTGGAACATCCCCACCACCAGCACCCAGGCTGAGGCAAACCTCCTGGGGCCATTGGTACAAGCATGACTGTTGTTGTGAGCTAGCAAAGGGGATGGAGGTGATTAACAGCTTTTAAAACCTCTCAGGATCCCCTTTTCTTTGTTATTACATAAAGGGGACCAGGGGAGGAACAGAAGCAAAACCTACCCCATTTCAGATGGCACAGCTTAACCCCAGGGCTCTGGTTTGCCCCAGGTAGCTGCCAGCAATGCAGCTCTGCATGGAGGGCAGGGCAACCCCTCACCTCCAGCCTCAGCACCAGGATCACAAGTGTGTGCTCCCAGATAGGACATTTAACCAGGATTCTGACCACAGGAGCTCAGGTCCTGTTGTTGTTGTGAAGGCAATAATCACTCAAAGACGTAGAGGGTCTAAGTAATGCACGTGCAGAGACGTACAGGGGCAACACAGTACAACCACCAGAGTTGACTCGAAGCCACCCTTCCTTTGCTAGCTACCTCCTTATATGCTGCTTCTGCCCATGAGATCACCCAGGGCCCAACTGATTAACTTGCAGCACCTGTTTCTGAAGTAGCATGCCAGCTGCATTAACTTATCCCTACCATCTTTATTCAAGCTGGCTGGTCCAAGCTATGTCTGTGCCTACAATTCCCCCCTTTTTCTTTTTTGAACCAGCCAGCCTTTAGCAACACATTTCAGAATTAAAGGTACATGAAGAAAACATAAATATTTTTACCCATGGCCATGAGTTTACAACAAAAGGTCAATAACAGCTACATCGCTGAACAATACAATACAGAAATCCATAAAGTCAAAATAAACAATCTGATATGTGTTGGTAGGAGGGACGCACACTGGCAGGAAGGGATGAGGTCTTGGTAGCTCCACTGATATTTCTTTTTCCTGATGTAGTTCCGGACTTTTCTTCAGATCCTTTAGCATGCTGATCTGTGAGCATTATTAATAAGATGGAAGTATCTCTTCATCTGTTGGTCATCTTAAGTTCTTTAATTCTTTTATAGCTGAAGGAATTTACAGCAGCCTAAGTGGTGCCACAGTTGCGAGGGTTTACATTTTAATAGAGTGATGGATTGAGGGTGGATCACTTGGTTCTTTCCTCAAGATTGTTTTTTCCATTGGTCTTACAGTTAAGTCCTTTCTGTTGATGTGGCTTGATCCATTTTGCCGGAATCCATCGGGGACCTTGATCTGTAATGACACAAGCATAGCCTCTTCCCCACGTTAACAGATCTGCAGGTCCTTGCCACTCTCCAGTAGTGGGATTCTTATACCAAACTTTAGGTTTGTCAGTAAAATCCAAATCCCGACTCATTTGGGCAAAGTGTGTTAATGCCGGTGGTTCATTCCGGTTTGCCACAATTCTGAGATGATTCATTGTATAAAGGGCTTTCATTAGTCTGTCTTGAGGACTCACCCCCTCTTCCCCCGTTTTTTGTTTTTCTAGAAGGCCTTTTAAGGTTTGATGTGTCCGTTCAATAATGGCTTGACCGGTGGAATTTCCTAGGATACCAGTAGTATGTTTAACACCCCATAAGTTTAGAAACTTACGTGTTTTACTGGCTATGTATCCCGAGCCATTATCAGTTTTTATCTCTCTTGGAACACCAAGGACAGCAAAGCAACTCCTCCAATGTCTTATGACGTCTCGAGAACTGTCACTGGTTAAGGCTGTGGCCCAGACCATGGCTGAATAAGTATCAATAGTAACATGTATACGTTTAAATCGCCCAAAAGGAGCATAGACAGTGATATCTGATTGCCATATACCTAATGGTGCCAGACCCCTGGGATTGACTCCTACACCTAGGCCGATCTGATTCTGGCATGCAGGGCACGTGGAAACAATACCCTGAGCGTCCGATATGGTCAGGTCAAACTGCTTCGCCAGCATTTTCGCACTTTGATGAAAAAAATCGTGCGATCTTCGGGCTTGAGAAAATTTGTCAATTATTGGCCCCGTAGGTATCAATAAAGGAGCTGCCACTATCCTGTCAACAATTTCATTGCCAACTGATAGGCCATCTTTTAAGCCCGAATGGCTTCGAATATGTCCAATATAATAAGCAGTTTGCCGTTCATTTATCTGATGCCAGAGTCGCAGAAATAAGTTATACAGATTCTGATTAGAGATTTCTTTCAACAGCGCTCTCTCTAATCGAGTGACAGCATCGACCACATAGAGGGAATCGGAGATGATGTTTAATGGGACGTCTGACCATTTCTCAAAAGTTTTAACTACAGCCATCAGTTCCAGCAGTTGAACTGAACTGCCTGGGGAGTGGACAGTTAGATTTTGCCATTTTCCATTTTCCCACCAAACCACTCCTGCTTTGGCTTGGATCTTACTGGCGTCGGTAAAAACAGTCAGGCCTTTAACGGGTACTGCTGATCTCAACGGCCGGTCTTCCATTTGAAATTTAACAGAGAACAATTTATGGGCCGGATAATGATTATTTATAGTTCCTGGATATGACAATAAGGCCCACTGTAATTCATCAGATTGTTGCAGTGCCCAGTTCAAGAACTCATCTGTGAGAGGAACGAAAATGATGTCTGCCTCAATCCCTGCTATTTCCAGCAGACGTTTCCTGGCCTTAACTATTATTTTTGCAATTGCCTCAAGCCTTGTGGTAATTGTTTTTTGTAAATTATATGGCAAAAATATCCACTCCAAGATCCTCAATGGGTCTTTCGCTACTGAATCCCATTGCATCAAGATTGCCATTACATGCTGGTTTTGACTTATCACAGCAATGTTAATTGACAAGTCAGGATCATATCGGTGACTGTAGTTATTGACTATCTTGCTTCCTATTTTTTCTATTGCTTGGATTTGCTGCCGAGACAGTCTTCGCGCACTATCAGCCTCTACTGAGCCCTTTAACAAAGGCATTAGTGGCGCAAGATCCTCATTTGTGATACCACATATGGTTCGTACCCATTGGATATCACCTATCAGCTTTTGAACGTCTGTTAAGTTAGCAATATCTGTTTTAATTGCCACCTTCTGAGGATAAATGCGCGCATCAGTGATAATATTACCTAAATATTTCCAAGAGGCGTGCATTTGTACCTTCTCTGGCGCGATCACCAACCCGGAGTTGCTTAACTGTCGGTTCACTTCTTGTAGAATGCGATGCTGGTCCAGGTCTTTTCCTGCAATCAAGATATCATCCATATAATGGTAAAATAAGACACGAGGGTATTTTTTGCGCAGAGGTGCCAGCGCCCAGGCAACATAAGTTTGACAAATAGTTGGTGAGTTCTTCATTCCCTGAGGTAAAACAGTCCATTGATATCGTTTTGCTGGCTCTTGTTTGTTAATCGATGGTACTGTAAAGGCAAACTTCTCACTGTCATCCTCATGTAAGGGAATTGTGAAAAAACAGTCCTTTAAGTCAATCACCAACAGGGGCCACTCTTTTGGAAGCATTGCAGGAGAGGGTAATCCTGGCTGTAAAGCACCCATGTCCTGCATCACTGCATTAACAGCTCTTAAATCATGTAACAGCCTCCACTTCCCTGATTTTTTAGGGATAGTAAAAATTGGTGTATTCCATGGACTGGTGGATGGTTTAATATGACCCTTCTGTAGTTGTTCATTTACTAATTCATGAATGTGGGCGAGCTTTTCTTTGCTTAGCGGCCATTGATCAATCCAAACTGGTTTATCTGTTAGCCAGGTTAACTTCAGGATTGGTCGCCCATCAATGGCCGCCATTAAAAATTTTCATTTGACAAACGAAAGCCCATTTGGCTTAAGGCGTCTCTACCCAAAAGCCAAACTGAAGTATTCATTACATAGGGCCTAATTTGCACACATCTATTCTCTTCGCCCTGTATACATACCGAAATCAGGTCTGTGCTAATTTTTGTCATCTGTATTCCTCCTACTCCAACGACAGGGGTGTCTAAATTCTCTAAAGGCCAGCTTTTTGGCCAATAGGATAATGGGACAATAGTAACATCTGCTCCCGTATCTAGTAATGTGTTGTACCCAACCATGTGTTCACCATTTGGATGTTGGAATACAACCGTCTGAGTGGGCTTTCCCTGTGAAAGCGGCACCGCCAGTCTTACCTCAGGTACTCCAGTGGATCCAAAACCACCGTCTCGACGCTTACGACTTCCTGCGAAAGGAACTTTAGCTCTGAAAGGAACTAATTGCGCTATTTTAGTTCCTTTAGGTATATGAACTGGTGGCTGCCAAACTTTAACCATTATTCCAATATTTCCTTCATAGTCTGCATCAATTACACCGGGGAGCACAAAAATACCCTGTCGAGAGGCCGATGACCGTCCTAAAAGCAAAGCGCTTAATCCATAGCCAAGGGGTCCATTAACGTTAGAGGAGATAATTGTTACCTCTGTGTTGTGGATGGTTACATCTACTGCTGTTTCCACATCCACTCCTGCGCTTCCTGCAGTGGCTGATCTGAGGCCATCCAGGCAGCTCTTGGTGTTGAAGGGCGTTTTTGTGTCATCGCGCTCGCCCTTTTTGCGCTCGTCAACCCGTTTCCCTTATGCATTGTTTGTCTGGCCACTCGAGAGCGGCACTCAGTGGCTCTATGGCCAAACTTGCCACATCTGTAACAATTACCGTGAAATCTGCCATTGGACCCAGATGGCCTGGCGGAGCTGTTTGTCCATACCAATGGTCTGGACCGACATTGATTTTTCACGTGTCCTATTTTTCCACAGTTAAAGCACTTTGGCCTCCGATCTCCTTTGTGGGCTTGAACTAAAGGTTTCAATGCTGTTGCCATTGCCTCAGCTAAATGTGCTGACGATCCTACCCTAGAGCAGGCTTCTATCATGTCGACCAAAGTTGCTGTCCGCGGGAGAGCCTGCAGGATCTTTTTGCAATCATGGTTAGCGTTAGCAACTGCTAAGTGTAATCCTATTTCCGCCTTTACTTCAGCCGACATGTTTGGTATATGATCCAGAGCTGCTCTTAGGCGGTCTAAGAAGGTCATGAAAGGCTCATTAGGTTTTTGAATAATAGTTGTATATGAGGGAACTGGCACCCCCATATCAGGAACGATCTTAAATGCCTGACGTGCCAGTGTCTGTGTTTGCTGCAAGATAGCTTCATGCAGCCGGGCTTGTACCTGAGGATCAGCGAATGCTCCTTTACCCAGCATCATGTCTGCTGTGACAACTCGCCGCGGATCTCCCTGTTGTAAGTCCATGTTTTCCACCACCGTCAGATCAACTCTTTTTTCCCATTCAGACTCCCATAATAATACCTGAGTGGGCTTCAGGAAAGTTTCTGCAAGCTTCCGGCAGTCAAATGGAGTCATTAACCCACTGGCAAAAATATGATCTAGTAATGTCTGAACGTATGGGTTGGACAAGCCATATTGCATTACTGCTTTCTGGCCTTCTCTTACCAATTTCCAATCTAAAGGTGCCCATTGTCGTTTTCTTTGTGCTGTTATTACTGGAAAGGCTTGCGGAATAAATTCGCCTTCGATTACCGCATCACGTATGAGGCCTCTCCATTTCTTAGCCGGATCATAATCATCTGGACGAGGATCTCTGAGTACCTGTGGGGATGAAACTTTAATCTTTGTTTTGGTTAATTCATTAATTCGTTCCAACAGCTGATTAGCTGTTGCTTTTGGTTTTTCTATCAGTTCCTCCAGCTGGGCCAAAGTGTGTTTCATATCTTCTCCATGTTGTATTAACTCTTCCTTTAATAATTGTCTTTGTTGATCTTCACTAGAAGTTGGGGGTGATGATGGCAGAGGAATACACTCAGGGATTGATGAGCTCAGGGGCAACGGCATATCATTTGTAAAACGTACCTTCCGTTCTCTGTTAGGTACTCCTTCAGGTATAGCAGAAGGGTGGGATGGGGCAGGATGGTGAAGGGTGGGTGGGAGGGGAGGAGAAGCAATGTGTGTATTCGGCTCCTGGAACGGTGCTCTAGGGGGTTCTGGGGGAGGTGGGCTCACATCCATGCTCTCCTCTTCCAGAGGTGGAGCCGAGGGTATTACGACATTATCCCCTCCAAAGAATCTCTGAGTATTTTCTTCTAGAGGTGGAGCCGATGGCACTATAAAGTCACCACCTCCAAAGAATCTTTTAGCATCCACCGGGAACGCAGATGGTGCAGCAGCTTCTGCTTTCATGGCAGCAGCGGCAGCACGCTCAGCTTCTAGCTGGTGTATAATGGATGATACCAATTTACACAAACCGATAGCATTATTCAACATGTCTCCTAGCTGTTCCCAGTGTCCTTTTTCATACACTTCTTGGGGGGAAGCAAAGAGACCCACTTCCTGTCCCCATCTTACAAGCCTTAGCAAAGGCTCTCTTTCATAATTGAATCCTTTTTCCGCAAGGATATGCTGGAGGGTGTCAATAGGACTTTCCTCTTTGCTTAGCATTTTTCCCATTATATCAGTTTGCTCAGATTACTTGCCTTTTCCAGCAGAAATCCAAGTGCTTTTCTGCCGAGGGTTCTTGATCCAACCGATTCAGCGAATCACGTCGGGGTCACCAAATGTTGTTGTTGTGAAGGCAATAATCACTCAAAGACGTAGAGGGTCTAAGTAATGCACGTGCAGAGACGTACAGGGGCAACACAGTACAACCACCAGAGTTGACTCGAAGCCACCCTTCCTTTGCTAGCTACCTCCTTATATGCTGCTTCTGCCCATGAGATCACCCAGGGCCCAACTGATTAACTTGCAGCACCTGTTTCTGAAGTAGCATGCCAGCTGCATTAACTTATCCCTACCATCTTTATTCAAGCTGGCTGGTCCAAGCTATGTCTGTGCCTACAAGGTCCCAGCTCTGGCAGCTGCTGCATGAGCTGTTCTGTGTCCCTGGGCTGTGTTTTTCCCACGGGGGCAACGAGGCAAGTCAAACAAACAACGAGTTTTCCAGCTCAGCAGCAACTCTGAAACAACCCCACTCCTTCCAATTCATTCTACCAGAGAGGAAATGTTTTTCCTCCAAGCTCAAGACAGGCTTTTTTGGTTTGTTTTGGAGGGTTTGGGGGTGGTTTCTTTCCTTAGTGCTCTTAAAATAACTTGGAGGAGATTTCCAACCAGGGACTTGCTTCACACCAGGGCAGCAAAATGGGTCTAAACAAAGCAATTCCACATCTGCAAATGGGCTGCTTTTCCTCTCCTTGGTTTATTTCTAAGGGTTTGTTGGGTTTGGGGTGGCTTTTTTCCTCCCAAAAGAACAGTCTGGTGACACCAAACACTGTTCAGGCATCTGTGTCTCACCAAGTTCCAATTTGCTACTAAAATGATTCTGTATAAAGACAAATCCAAGCAAAACTCACTCTTGTTTTTGGCCTGGCTGAGACTTTCCCTCCAGGAGAGCTGGGAGGTTTCATCCTTTGTTGAGCTTGAGCTGCTCCAAGGCTGGTGTCAAAGGAGACATAAAGGAGTGCAGGGAGAAGGGAGCTCTTCTGCAAGCTGCCATCTCCCCTTTGACCCCTCCACTGAGGATATCCCAGTGCTCCCAGTGTGTTTCCAGTGGAGTTCCAGTAGGGCATGGGCTCAGCACTACAGCCCAGCCCATGGGGAGGAGGAACCTCCATGGGGATGGCTGGATCATGCCAGTGAACAACTCTTCCAGCATGGTTAAACCAGCTGCAGTGATGGATGATGTACCTGCCACGAGTGGCCACGTGCTGTGTGTCTGAGGGCAAGCCAGATGTGTCTGGGGAAGTGTTCAAGAGCTGTGGCACACACGGGGTGAGCTGTCTCCCTGCCACACCATGCCTGACACACATAAATCAACGAGGCTGGATGGGATCCACCTGAGAGTGCTGAGGCAGCTGGTGGAAGTGCTCACCAGCCACCCCCCATCATCTCCCATACAGGGCAACCATGGGTTCAGGCCCAGCCAATGTGGCTTTATGATGGGCAGGTCCTGTTTGACCCATCTGATGTCCTTCTATGACAAGGCACCAGGGGAAGGCTGTGGATGTGTCCTCCTGGGCTTCAATAAGACCCTTCACACAGTGTCCCACAGCATCCTCCTGTAGCAACTGGCTTGGATGGACCCACTCTGAGATGGGTGGGAAACTGAGCCCAGAGTGTGGTGGGGAATGGATTCGGTGGCTGGTTCCCCAGGGCTCAGTGCTGGGGTCTGTTCTGTTTAACCTCATTTGTCAGTGGGGTTTAGATTGGACATTAGGAAGAGCTTTTTCCCCTGAGAGGGTTGTTTAAGCATTGGAACAGGGAGGTGGTGGAATCCTCATCCCTGGAGGTATCCACAAGATGAAGCACTGAGGGATATGGTTTAGTTTAGGGATGGGTTTGGCAGTGTGGGGTTAGTGGTTGGACTTGATGATCTTAAAGGTCTTTTCCAACCCTGAGGATTCTGTGGAAGCTCTATGAAAGCTGCTGGTGAGCAGCTTAGAGGCTGCTGAGCTGGATTTTGGCAGGACACGAGGTAACAGAGAGCCCTGGCACCACACCACAGCAGTTACTTGTCATCACTCGGGGTATGAAGTGCTTCAGTGCAGACTTGACAGGCTTTCAACCCGGATGGTAAAGCACTGTGGGCACAGCAGGGTGGGCAGAGGGCAGAACAGGCTCCAGAGCACTTCCCTGATGAAGGGGAGACCGTGGTAGATGTGCAAAACAAAGTGGGCAGTGAAGGCTGGTGAGGATCTTGGGGTTGCCCTGTCTGGCAGGACATCTTTGCTCCAGGGTGCAGAGAAGCAAAGGGAAGAAGCCAGCAGGGACAACTGGTGATGCTGCAGAGTCAGGAAAGGTGGAGAAACTGGCAGAAGCATCTTCAGCACATCACCAGATGTGTGATGCCTGTGCAATCCCGTAGCTTCAGGAGCTGAGGCTTGAGACATCGGTGCCAGGAGGGTGGGTGCTGTGCATTTTGCTCTGCAGGGCCTGGCCATCCATCTGCTCACCACACTGAGCCTGGTCCCCCCTGCTGGCTCCCTCAAACCGACCCAGAGCTGGTGTCTTTGGGCTGCAGACGTGAGGGGCTCTGCCTGGAAACCAGGTGAAGGGCAGAAAAGAAAGGAAAGATAGAAAGGAAGCATCCTTCACAGAGAAATGGAAGTGTTCTCATCACTGTGGAGCAGCTAAGCAGGAGCACACATCCCACCTCTCCAATCACTTCAGACCAGGGACAGGAGCCCTGTGTTCCTGCCCCAGGGGAGCATCCCCTCTCCTCTGGGATGGGATGGGATGGGATGGGATGGGATGGGATGGGATGTGGTGGGATGGGCAGCCAGGGTGGGTGCTGCCAGAGGGACACAAACTGATCAAATGGCAGCAAAAAAAATACAATTCATCCAGATTTCTGGAGGTTTCAGAAGCCACCTGAACCTCAGGGCTTTCAGTGACCCTTTGGTAGAAGGAGATCACAGACAGCAGCCCCCACACCATCCTCTGCCTCACCCCCAAGGCCAAAGCTCCCTTGTCACTGAGTCATCATGACTCAGAGCTAAACCTCACCCCAGGCAATGACACAGTGTGGGAAATCACAGAGTCCTTTCAGCTGGCAGAGCCCTTCCAGCCCATGGGGTGCAGCCTCTGTCCCAGCCCATCACCCACCAGCCCATTGCCCTCAGTGCAGCACCCACCCAGCTCTGAAACCCCTGCAGGGACGGTGACTCCAGCAGCTCCCTGGGCAGCCCCTGCCAATGCCTGACAGCCCTGGCACCAGAGACATTCCTGCTCACACCCAGCCTCAGCCTCCCCTGCTGACACTTGAGGCCGTTTCCCCTTGTTCTGTTGCTTGTCACTGGGGAGAACAGACCCACCCCCACCTGGCTGCAGCTGCCTCTCAGGTAGTTGCAGAGTGAGAAGCTCTCCCCTGAGCCTTCTTTTCTCCAGGCTCAACAGCCCCAGCTCCCTCAGCCCTTCCTCAGCTGAGACCTGCTCCAAATCCTTTCCCAGCTTGGTACCTGCCTCTGGAGCCTCTCCAGCACCTCAGTGTCCTTCTGGTAGAGAGGGGCCCAGAGCTGGGCACAGGATTGGAGCTGCAGCCTCACCAAAGCCCAGTCCAGGGGGAAAATGCTCAAGGCTGTTTCACCCTCCTGCTCCAGCCCAAGCTCCCTGAGGAGGAAAGCTGCTGATACAGCCACCACCCACCTCCTGCCTCTTTCTAACAGATCCTCAGGGTCTTGCCAAGCTTTTCCCACTCCCTCCCCCAGATCCATCTGCCTGCAGTTTGCAGAGGCTGAGCCCTCCCTCGCAGGGGAAGCACCTTGAGTCCTACCTGTGCAGGCTTCCCATTGCCACCAAAGTGTTGCAGCATCATTCCACCACTGCTGGCTCCTCAGGCTCCATCCTAAGCTCTACAGTTGGTCCCAGCTGCCCCTCTGTGGGAGGGGAACAGAGAAAGCCAACGTGTCTCAACAAAAGCTGAGACCTTCTTCCCTCTCCTTCAGTTCCAGAAGTTGCCTGCAAGCATGCTTTAAGGGTTTTGCTTTGAGCTTTAGTGGCTTGGGTCTGTCCCTTTCCAAGTTACTGGTTGTTTAAGGAAGTTCAGTTAGGCTGTGTTTAAAGCCTAGGCTGTGATTAAAGCCTAGGCTGTGTTTTATTAAGTGAGGGGTTTTCTTTTCCTCCTGTCTCCTCAACCTGAAGAGCAGAGCAGAGGGATTCCAGGGGGCTCTTTCAGACTTCTTTTCACTCCTTTTCTTTCACTCCACTGGGTTTATAGTTTGGCTGGTCTGGAGTGAGGGTTCAAGTTCATGTTCTTTAGGTGGAAAAGCCTGTCAAGTGCCCTGCAAAAGGCAGCAGCTCCCCAGGCAAGAGAGACAAGCTTGGTCTGACTGCTTTGCCTCCACTTTTCAGATGGAAAAGACACATGAAAGAGGATTCTTAGTTGCATAAAGATAATGCTGACAAATGTCAGCAGTGGGTTTGATGGGGAGAGTCCCCAGTGCTTTGCCTGAAAGGAGAACAGCTGCAGCCAGTTCCCATTTGCTTGCATGCTTTCCCTTTGAGCTTTGTTGTTTCTGCCACAGAAGACAGGGAGAGAAAGCAAGGGTGAGCTAAAGCCAGCAAATGTGACCTTTTCTTGCTCTCTTTTGAAACCAGAACAGTTTGGTTTTGCTCTCAGGAGCCTCCCAAACTCCTGTGAGAACTTCTGAGTGAAATGAGTATTTTTAAGTGCTTTGGTTTGGGGTTTTTCCCCCCACACACACACAAACACACACACACACAGCCAAGGGAAGGATGTGTTTTTCACCTGTCCCAGTATTTGCTTCTCCTCTCTCAGTCTGCCTGAGCCTGCTCCTTGTTTTGGGAGAGAGTGTTCCTCCCAGCAGCACCAGCCCCTGGGATTAAAACTGGGGCTTGCTTTAAAGATGGGCTGGACCAGATGATTTAAATGGTTTAAAGGGGGTTGGACTTGGATGATCTCTAAAGGTCCCTTCCAACCCCTGCCATTCTGTGACAGTGATCCACCTACACAGCAAAGCAGGAGGAAGGGACCTGCAGCTCTACCTGGGCTCCCAGCCTGCAGCCCTGCCACCATATATTCCCCTTCAGCAAGTGATGAGCTTCAAACCATTTCAGGATGTTTCATCTCTTTCAGGCTTCAAAGCATTTCAGGTTGTTTCACCCCTTTTAGTCCCATTCTGAGGCCTCAGGGATGACAGAGGGAGGGTCCCTGTGCCAGCCCCCAGCCATGCTCCAGGCACTCCTTTCCAGGTAAGCTAAAAATGAATGTCCATTTCAAGCAGGGAGCCTGGATACTCCATCCTCTGCAGGTGATGAAGAAGCTGCTCTTCATCAAGGGGCTCTTTTGGGATGCAGGAGAAGGGGAGATGGTTTTTGACAGCCTGATGTTTTGCCACCCTGCAACCCACCAGCAGGTTTTTTTGCTCTGCTCTCTGTCCCTCCTGCAGCATTCATTGCAGATCACCATATATAATCAGGCAGCTTCCAAAGCCTGTTGCTGAAAAGTAGCATCTAATGGTCTGCAGTGCTGCAGCTGGTCTCCTCCACTTCAACAGCAAGCAGACCTCACTGAACCAGGCAGCCTGGCACTGCTCATACACCCACCAGCACACCAGAAAGGGGTTTGCTGCTACAGACCCTCTCTGGTCTCTGCTTCTCCTTGGCAGGGTGGGACTGGGTAGGACTCAGACCTGAGGGCTGGTCACTTCTGCACAGCCCAATGTGCTGCCTGTGGCTTTGCTTGGGTCTGCAGAGCAGGAGCTCAGAGAGCCCAGAGCCCACCAAGGGGCATTTTTCCCATTGCCATGGTGAAGGCAAGGAGGGAATGGACAATTGCCAGTGGAGCTGCATGAACTTCACTCGTGATGGATGCAACAAACACTCCCAGTTTGGGTGAAACAAAGCAAGAGAGGCTGGTCCTGGTGCAACCTGAACCCCCTGCGTGCTGGTTTTCAGACTGGAAGTGTCTGGTGGGTTCTGCTTTGCTCCAAGAAGGTGAGCACAGAGTGAAATTTGCTTCCATCCACCCTTGTTGTCTCCTTGGGAGCAAGTTTATGGTGAGTGTGACACG